>NW_027423667.1:0-413038 GCF_048934315.1 Petromyzon marinus | reverse complement strand
CGATGTTTACACACCGCACCAGGTACTCATTTGAGGCTGAGTCGATCTAGGGGAGGCTCAGGATTGGTTCAGATAATCGTCACCGGTCTTGGCCGTGAGCGGGAATTGTAGAGCAACGCGCTAAACGCTGCACCACTGCTCCCCCAAACACCGATGCGTCCGTGTGTTCACACACATGAATCATTTGGATGTAGAATAAATGTCCATAGGCTTTCAGAATGCCCTAGAATTATTGTATTTGTACGCGGCTCCATGGTCAGACATAACTGTTTATAATGCCTTCCTGCCTCATTGACTATGTTTTGAGTTGAGCGGCAACCCTGTATGGTTACTCCGTGCGGCTTCGCCTCAGTCAAGCACGTGTGCTCCTGTTCAAGGGGCCAATCAGGGAATGGATCACAAGCAGGAAGAAACTGTAACCGTTCACGTTTTGTGCCGTCACGCAGCGGAGACCTCCTCCAGAAGCTGGACGAGACCTATGGCTTATACATGACGGAATTGAAGCCGTACGTGGGCTCCATGCTGCGGGCCCTGGCAAAGCTGAAGGCGATGCACATCATTCACGCGGATCTGAAGCCGGTTAGTAAACTAAGCAGCCCGCTGCGTCTTTTGTCCGTCAGTATGGAGTTAGTGCCTCAGTTCGTGCAGTTGTAGAAAATGAGAGCACTCTTAAATTTTGATTTAAAGCTTTCGTGACTCCAGTAATTCATATTCTTAGTTCTTTCTTACCGAAAGAACTAAGAAAATGAGAACACTCTTGTAAACCTTAGTAACAGGATTTCGAGATATCTTATTCTACACCGCAACAACACTCATGCCACGACTTGCTATTTCATAAACACAGATAGCCAAAACTTGCATAGAAATACAACTTTTCACGTGGATCTCTGTTTGCTCTCAACAACCAACGCTCCGCGGAACATTTAATATTTTCTAATTTGCGTTAAACAACAACGACCACTGCCCTAAGCAACAATTCCGAAGGCCAAAGCTAAATGATGGGCGTAGCAGTGGTGGGGTAGTTCGCAAACTGCACTCAGAGGTTAATGACCCGAATTCGATTTCTGGCCACGGCTAAAACCAGGGTTTGGGCGATATCTGAACCGGTCCTGGATCCCATTGCCTTCAACAGCCCCCTGAGCAGCATGGTGAGGTATGGCCATACAACCCCCTTGATTAACACGGCATGGGGTAGGGAGATCTTCAAGCATGATTACATTTACAAAGGGCATTAAGTGTTTCACAAAAATGAGTACATGAAATCTTTGAGTAAACCGCCATGAACCAATTCAACAAGACGCAATCTCACCGACACACCACGAGTTTCACTGACAACCACTGTCTTTTTTGCAGGCAAACATCTTGGTCAAAGACCACATCAGTGACAATATCAGGCTCACGGATTTTGGCCTGAGCATCAGCGAGACCTGCCCAAGTGAGTGATCTAGCTGCCCTGTGAATGTGTGTACGTGTGTAGCAGCATGTGTGTGTGCATGTCACAGTGTTTGTGGGGAGCGGTGGTGTTAACGGTTAGCACGCTGCGCTACAAGCCTGTTTAAGCTATATGGGGGGGTCTTTGTCTTCGTGCTGTGGTGGCGTGGTGGTTAGCACCGCTTAAACAAAGTGTGGTAGTGACACTGATACCCTTCAAACGTTACATTTCGTCAATCATTTGGCCAGGATTTCAACTCTCAACCTCCCAGGTTTCAGGAGGGTAGTTGTCAAACAGTAACCAGTAAACCGGTAACAATTTTCATAATCGATTGCTGGTATTGAAAGTCTGGAGCCAGTAGACAATCCCATTGGAATTTTCGTCGCGGATGGCTGATTTACGTGTGATTTACATGTGATTTACGATTGCAAATGTACAGATCGCATGGCAGCCCTAATTTATGCAAACCAACACACCTGAAGATGACCGTTTGAGTTATGGTCGAAACGTCGTGAGAATTTTTTATTGTTTCATATATATTTTATTATTTTGTTGTTTCTCTTCAACGTGACTTTACCGAAAAAACTAAGAATATAGCCCTAAGTACCTTTGTCCTCATTCCTCACTTAACCTTTTCCCGTTCCGAGACGTCTGCACGTTACAGGGTGGTGGTAGGTGTCCCCGGTTCATCACTGAATCTTGAAACGCGCAAAGTGGCTCGGCGTTAATTTTATTCAGAGAGGCGTCGCAGCGCCGTTGCTTTTAAAGAAGTTGTTACTCACCGCAGAGAACTCTCGCGACACGACAGCTGCACTCTATGATAGCTGGCACCAGTGTAATGAAAATAATTTACATTTCTAAGTGCTACCCAGCTGATACACGCATTTACGTGGGCGATCTTTGTATTTGTGCGTATTTTGAGTGCCATACGTGACTGCGTGTGCATACCCTCATCTATTCTGCACTTCACAAGTACAGGTGAATAATGTGCAAGTGCCACCTTGTTTGGTCACCTGTCTGTCCGTGTGCTGCTAGGAGCTTGGTGTCTTGGCTCGATGTGGTACATGGCCCCCGAAATGTACTTTGGGCTCCCGGTCACATGCAGCGCGGACATGTGGTCACTCGGATGTGTGGTGGCCGAGATGCTCCTCGGGAACCCGCTCTTCAAGACAAGCTCGGAAGACCACATCGGCTATCTCATCCAGGTATCTGACGCGTAGGAAAACACCATTGCATATATCCAGTTGGTTATAAGGTCCTGCTGTTGAGCTACAAGGCTGTCAGTGGGTTAGCCCCACAATACTTACAAGAGCTGATCCACTCATGTACACCAATGAGGTCCTTGAGATCTTCTACTCAGTTTTCTGAGGTCAAGTCTCAATTCCTGAGGGCGATCGGGCTTTTTGCCAGTGCAGCTCCAAGACTATGGAACGCGTTGGCCTCTGATAACAAGACAGAATTTTTAAAGCTATTTAAATCTCGCCATGAAAACTCACCTCGGTAAAATGGCCTATTCCCCATAGTTTTGGTCGTCTCATTTCCTCGTTTTGGTCGTCTCATTTCCCTGCTTTCCATACACGGGGCGCAATGGGATCATCGGATTAAATGCGCCTTACAAATATTAATTATTATAATATATACATACTGATGAATTCTGTATTTTTTATTGTAACAAACCTCGAGCCCGATACGGCACCACCAAACCGGGCGTCATATTTCCCATGGGACCGTTCCAACTGCGCCATATAAAGGAGGAGGGAGGGTTTAATTCGAATTTGAACCAACGATGGAGTCCACGATAAACAACAACAGCAGCAGCAGCAGGGGGTTGGTTATGACTGATGGCGCACGACGATCCACCAGCGTACAGACCCGCTGTGCGATGGCTCATGCGACAAAGCTGGTTACGTGCAGGGCTGTCGTCATCCTCTGGGCCTTTCACTGGTCAAAAAATGTCGCTCAGCTGCCGGTACACGGGAGAGGAGTGGACGTGTTCACTGCATGATCACGCACCATTTGCATGAGTAAAGAAGTAAAGAGAGATTTCGGGTTCATCAGTAATACCAGAGAATCAGAGCGTCAGGCTGATGTCCTTCGGAATGATTACTATTGTTATGACTATTGTGGTTTGTTGTTAATCCCTGAGGCTTTCAGGGCCTGTGTTGGAGAGCAACGAAGCCGCACGTAGTAACCACGTCATCAATTAAAGACCAAATATGTATGCTTCGCCTGATGATAGAGATAAATATCTGCAAACAGTATGTACAAGAGCAGGCAAAGTTCATTGTTCATCGACGTTTCAATGAGACAAAGTGCAGCGTATGTACGCTCTGTTCACTCGAGCGACGGACCTCATCCAACTCATCCCTCTTGTGATCTTGGTTTCAGATGTTGGGGCTCCCACCCAAAGCCATGATTGACGCCTCGACCCACAACATTATCTCCTTTGGTGAGTGGACAGGGGGGGTGGTGAGGTGGTGGTGTTGCAGTTCGTAGCTGTTGATGCTGCTGCTGCTGTCACTGCCCGGAGAGTCATGGCCGTGCAGCCGCGTGTCTCGTGCTCTGTGCTTGAATAGAAAGGCATGGAAACTGCTTCGCGTAATTTAAAAATGAACTATGCTTTATTTGGGTTTAAAAGTCACAACGGTCTTGGCAACGTACTTTTCAGTACGTGTTGAATTAGTGCGACAGTAAGGAGTCTTATGAAAAAAATACTTTAAAAGGAACGGTTATGTTTAGGAAGCACAGTATATTTGGAAAACCAATCGGGATTTGCAATCCAACAGAGGACGTATGCATTAATTACATGGAATCTGGCCATCACATTTTTCATGAAGATGAGTGGCGTTTTTTTTTTATATTTCAGCATGACTTAGCACAATTTTAAAAAATTGTGTGCCAGATGCAACGGTATCCTAAATCAGCATAGAACAGTTCTACCATAGTACAAAACAACCACAGAGAACAACCCTCCACACAAACTGTGGGTCCTTGATTGAGAAATATATTATGCTTAAAAGCACGCTTGTACAACAAAATACCATCCTCTCCAAATGATGCAAATAATAATATAATACTAAAATAAACATCAAAGTGTCTCCTTGCTCAAACAAGTATCAGGAGGTTCTCGTCTCCTCCGGTGGCCCAGAGTTGAGAGTGGGAATTTCACTTTAACGCTTAGGAGCCATCCTTTCCACACGACTACTGCAAACGTCTCACAAACGGTTACAAATTTTATCGACCCTGGAGGGATGACAGGCTGTAGTCGACCGCCAACATGGAATCATATTTGCAAACATCGCAATTGGAGGGTTAAGGACCGCCGCCGCATTGTACTGATCGCCACAACTAATTCAGTGTTTCTCTATTTTTCTCTCTCCGATAAACAGACAAAAAGAATCGCCCCGTCGTCAACGGGAAACGGATCGTCCCGTGCTCCGTGTCTTTGAAGGCGGTTCTGGGAACCCGCAATCAAAAGTTCATCAATTTTCTCAGCGGGTGCCTTTAGTAAGAGACTTGTTACTATTGTCTACATTTCACCTCGTACAAATAATTAAATATAAATCACTTTGCGTCTACCATCAACATTACTGGAAACGATCTTAGACCTCACGTGTCGTTTGGGCTAGGACTGCAAAGTTTTGTGTCACACCGGGGCATCGTTTCTTCATCTCGTCGTTTTTTAAAATAAATATCGTTTCTGACAAAAGTGTTGAGGATAGAATTGCTCATTTCACCCCAGACCACGATTCAATGAAGCGATTTTAGAATGCAACAGGCACCTGACTCCCTCCGTTTGCCTCCTTGGCAGGTGGGATCCCCAACGTCGCCTCACACCCACGGAGGCCCTCAACCGCCCATTATTGTGGGGCGGCAGGGCCGTGCCACCGCAAGCGAACTTCCCGCCTTGCCCAGCCATGGACACGGAGCCGGTGGCGGCCTGCAGCCTCTCGGCAGTCTCCAGTCTCAGCCAGGGAGATTGCCAAGTCCCTACTGCAAGGAGGCAGACTTCGGAGTCCACTTGGTCAAATCAGAATACTGCAGGCTCAGTTTCTGGGAGCGAGTGGGCTTCGAACTCGGATTGGGGAATGGAGTCGGAGCGGGGAGTGGAGTCGGCGGGTGACTGTGCGGTAACACGCCTGTCTGAAAAATTCCCCAATCAAAGTGGTGGCACCAATGACGTCATCGCGGAGGAGGAGGAGATGGAGTCGGCCACGAGACAAGAGTGAGTTTCCACGCAGAAGTGCACCTTGAGAAAAATGTGTATTGGGGAGGTCATTCAGTCAATGTGTCTCCTGCTATAAATTAGCATATAGCAAACACCATCGATCATCATAAATTAGTTACTTGAGTAAATTACACATTCCTATAGCAAGGGCAAGTCTATTTAAATTACAACCACTGTTGATTCCCACAATGTGGTATTCACGATTGAGAGGAAGTAAAAATATTGAGGACACATGAGATTTGGGTTCTGTATCAGATGAGACAAGTTCTGTATTGTAAGAACGGGGAATCTTAAATTTTTATTTAAAGCTTTCGTGACTGCAGTAATTCATATTCTTAGTTTTTTCGGTAAAGTCACGTTGAAGAGAAACAACAAAATAATAAAATATATATAAAACAATAAAAATTATCACGACGTTTCGACCATAACTCAAACGGTCGTCTTCAGGTGTGTTGGTTCGCATACATTTATTTGTAAACGGCACATTTATTTATTTATAAAAAAATAAAAAAACGGTTAGCGCCACACGCAACGATTTGGCAGTTTACCCAGGACTAGTCCATCTATATTCTGAAAAGAGGAGGGGGGAGACGAATTTTTTTATAATGTATGCTGTCTGAAAGCCACTGTAAGCGTGAACAATCAATTAAGACCTGAAATGGTTTATCAAATCTTTCCAATGATTGCTAAGATAGAATCCATCTTCTCGGTTGAAATTGTCTCTGTGCTTGTATATGTGGATAGCCTCATGAACGAATCTCTCATGGAAGCCAGATGGCTTACAAAGAACCTCTGTCTTGGAAAAGTCAATGGCATGTGAGCCTACTGAATTAGAACAATGATCTGCCACGGCCGAGGTGTTGGTCCTACCGTGTTTAAGGTCTGCTTTGTGTTCACGAATGCGGTCCGAGACATGGCGTTTGGTTTCTCCAATGTAACTACTACCACAGAGGCAACTTAGTTTGTAGACACCAGGGTATTGTATGTCCGGAATCACATCTTTTACAGACGGAACCAGATCACGTATTTTATGTAATGTGTTGAAACGGACCTGGATCTTGTGTTTATTCAAGATTTTGGAGATCTTTTTTGTGATCCCAGCAATGTAGGGTAAAGTGATGGTTTTGAAAGGCTCCTCAAGAGGGTTTTTCTTCATGGTTTGAGTGATAGCTTTGCGGATTGTATAGTCGGAGTAACCATTAGCCCTAAGAGCTTGGTGTACGTGCTTGAGTTCACTGCTTATGTGTTCCTGGTCGGATATGCATTGGGCTCTATGATACAGAGTCTTGATGAGAGAATTCTTCTGTGATGGATGGTGGTGGGAATCCGGTTTCAGATAAGCATCCGTATGGGTAGCTTTCCTGTAGACAGAGTGGCTCATTGAACCATCAGGTCTCTTTTTAATTAGGACATCCAAAAAAGGTATCTTGCCATCTATTTCGACTTCCATGGTAAATCTGATGGCTGGGTGTATGGAATTGATGTGGTCGAAGAATTGGTCTAGAGCAGGCCGGCCATGTGGCCAGATGACAAAAGTGTCATCCACGTACCTCTTCCATAAGGTTGGGCGCAGAGTGGCAGTCTGGATGGCGTCAGTCTCAAATTTCTCCATGAAAATGTTAGCTATAACTGGAGAAAGGGGGGAGCCCATTGGGGTGCCCTCAGTTTGTTTGTAGAAAGTTCCATTCCAAGTGAAGTATGTATTGGTTAAACAGTGTCTCACCAGGGGGGGTACCTCAGTGTTTAGTCCTTGATGAACTAAGTCTTCAATTATTGCAATGTGTCAGGTACAGGAACCTTGGTGAATAAGGAAACTACATCAAAACTGACAAGCAGGTCGTCTGGGGACAGGGAAATACCCTTGATTGTCGATACCAGGTGAGTAGAATTTTGTACCGCAGAGGTGGTCTTTCCAGTGAAAGGACGCAGGATTTCAGACAAAAAACGAGCTAGTTTGTAGGTGGGGGAGCCGATAGTAGAGACTATGGGACGAAGGGGTGTATCTACTTTATGTATTTTTGGTAAGCCGTATAATCTTGGTGGCCTGGCAGCAGAAGGTTTCAACGAAAACTGTTTAGATTGATTAATTAATGCGGTTGAATCAGAAATTATTTTGTTGGTTTGTGTGACGAGGCTGTTGGTGGGATCTCTTTTATTTTTGTATAACTACCATCGTCGAGTAATTCTTTAATTTTGTTGTTGTATTCTATTTTATCCATGATGACAGTAGCATTGCCTTTGTCAGCTGAGAGGACTACAATATCTTCTTTGGTTCTTTCGGTAAAGTCACGTAGAATGAGAATAAAATAATAAATTGATAAAATAAAATAACACAATAATATTCTCACGACGTTTCGGCCACAACACAAGCGGCCTTCATCAGGTGAAGGGAGCGAGACTGTCTGGTAGGACAGCGCTGGAGTGAGAGAGCCACGTTCAGATCACGGCTTTTAAGCCTCAAATTTCCGTACCACGGATAGCTACGGGCCCCGTTCAGACGGACGAGTTCGTCCATGGTCGGAACAGAAGAGGGGGAGAGAGACAGCTGCGAAGCCCTAGTATACTCCATGTTGTAAACCATACCATAATGGTAGCTATCCGTGGTACGGAAATTTGAGGCTTAAAAGCCGTGATCTGAACGTGGCTCTCTCACTCCAGCGCTGTCCTACCAGACAGTCTCGCTCCCTTCACCTGATGAAGGCCGCTTGTGTTGTGGCCGAAACGTCGTGAGAATATTATTGTGTTATTTTATTTTATCAATTTATTATTTTATTCTCATTCTACGTGACTTTACCGAAAGAACCAAAGAAGATGAATCATTGCAGTCACGAAAGCTTTAAATCGAGACTACAATATCATTCCTCTTTTTCCAAATTTAACCTCCTCTTCAACAAAAGACCGGACCCACACACCAAAAAGTTAGACGTTAATAAAGTCGTAATTAATCGCAGTAACAGTTCTATTTCCGATGGTCTGAAATCCGTTTTAGCTAAAGGTCTAAACTTTGCAGTCACACCTAAACACATACCAGTTAATGATATAATTGCCCAAGTAGACGTTGCTCTCAGGGGCCTGGGTCACATCGCTGCAGACGTAGCAAGATCTGAAATCGCTGCAACCCTCAAAAACGCTAAGATGCCAGCTAGCAACCTCAGCAAAGATGAGCGTTTTGAATTATATAAATTAAAAAAGAGGAATGATATTGTAGTCCTCTCAGCTGACAAAGGCAATGCTACTGTCATCATGGATAAAATAGAATACAACAACAAAATTAAAGAATTACTCTACGATGGTAGTTATACAAAAATAAAAGAGATCCCACCAACAGCCTCGTCACACAAACCAACAAAATAATTTCTGATTCAACCGCATTAATTGATCAATCTAAACAGTTTTCGTTGAAACCTTCTGCTGCCAGGCCACCAAGATTATACGGCTTACCAAAAATACATAAAGTAGATACACCCCTTCGTCCCATAGTCTCTACTATCGGCTCCCCCACCTACAAACTAGCTCGTTTTTTGTCTGAAATCCTGCGTCCTTTCACTGGAAAGACCACCTCTGCGGTACAAAATTCTACTCACCTGGTATCGACAATCAAGGGTATTTCCCTGTCCCCAGACGACCTGCTTGTCAGTTTTGATGTAGTTTCCTTATTCACCAAGGTTCCTGTACCTGACACCATTGCAATAATTGAAGACTTAGTTCATCAAGGACTAAACACTGAGGTACCCCCCCTGGTGAGACACTGTTTAACCAATACATACTTCACTTGGAATGGAACTTTCTACAAACAAACTGAGGGCACCCCAATGGGCTCCCCCCTTTCTCCAGTTATAGCTAACATTTTCATGGAGAAATTTGAGACTGACGCCATCCAGACTGCCACTCTGCGCCCAACCTTATGGAAGAGGTACGTGGATGACACTTTTGTCATCTGGCCACATGGCCGGCCTGCTCTAGACCAATTCTTCGACCACATCAATTCCATACACCCAGCCATCAGATTTACCATGGAAGTTGAAACAGATGGCAAGATACCTTTTTTGGATGTCCTAATTAAAAAGAGACCTGATGGTTCAATGAGCCACTCTGTCTACAGGAAAGCTACCCATACGGATGCTTATCTGAAACCGGATTCCCACCACCATCCATCACAGAAGAATTCTCTCATCAAGACTCTGTATCATAGAGCCCAATGCATATCCGACCAGGAACACATAAGCAGTGAACTCAAGCACGTACACCAAGCTCTTAGGGCTAATGGTTACTCCGACTATACAATCTGCAAAGCTATCACTCAAACCATGAAGAAAAACCCTCTTGAGGAGCCTTTCAAAACCATCACTTTACCCTACATTGCTGGGATCACAAAAAAGATCTCCAAAATCTTGAATAAACACAAGATCCAGGTCCGTTTCAACACATTACATAAAATACGTGATCTGGTTCCGTCTGTAAAAGATGTGATTCCGGACATACAATACCCTGGTGTCTACAAACTAAGTTGCCTCTGTGGTAGTAGTTACATTGGAGAAACCAAACGCCATGTCTCGGACCGCATTCGTGAACACAAAGCAGACCTTAAACACGGTAGGACCAACACCTCGGCCGTGGCAGATCATTGTTGTAATTCAGTAGGCTCACATGCCATTGACTTTTCCAAGACAGAGGTTCTTTGTAAGCCATCTGGCTTCCATGAGAGATTCGTTCATGAGGCTATCCACATATACAAGCACAGAGACAATTTCAACCGAGAAGATGGATTCTATCTTAGCAATCATTGGAAAGATTTGATAAACCATTTCAGGTCTTAATTGATTGTTCACGCTTACAGTGGCTTTCAGACAGCATACATTATAAAAAATTTCGTCTCCCCCCTCCTCTTTTCAGAATATAGATGGACTAGTCCTGGGTAAACTGCCAAATCGTTGCGCGTGGCGCTAACCGTTTTTTTTATTTTTTATAAATAAATAAATGCGCCGTTTACAAATAAATTTATGCGAACCAACACACCTGAAGACGACCGTTTGAGTTATGGTCGAATCGTCGTGAGAATTTTTATTGTTTTATATATATTTTATTATTTTGTTGTTTCTCTTCAACGTGACTTTACCGAAAAAACTAAGAACGGGGAATCTGTTTCATGAGGAGTTGTGAAATGAGGATTCTGTAATGGCATTCACCTCTTTAGTTCATCTCACTTGAAGATGTAAATATCCCAGGGCTCCAAAGGATGTAATATCTTATCCCTAACCTCATCTCCACCAATCTGCAGCTAAATGCATTCCTAGTAAAACATATATATATATCTTAATTATAAATATATGAATTGCACTGCATCCCACTTGGAGGTGCTGCGGTTAGAGCACTCCACGATCACTGTACGCTTGCGAGTTCAAAATCTAGGTCAAGAAGGTTAACAGCTTATTTATCAACCCGAGCTATAGTCAAATAATGAATCCCATTTTGTGGGAAGTCAACAGCGGTGATCCTATTATACACCACCATTGGCTCCTGTTATAGGAATGTAGCATTCCGCTACTGGCCATAGTGAGAGATGTGTGGCATCCTCCTACCTCGCATTTGAGCGGCCGGACACATATGAGGTGCACTGCAGCAACCAGTGTAAGCACAGCCGAGAATGCATGATGGGGCAGACGGTGGCATAATGAATACGCGCATGTCTGTACGTTGAAATAATTTTGAACGCGTACGTAGCCGACCGTGCTAACTGTAGCCGACCGTGCTAACGATGGCGCGTGCGTCCATTTGCCAGGCGGGGCCATGATCTCCAACCAGGCAACAACAACAACGAGGAGGATGATGATGATGATGCCGTCGACAAGATTGGGCCAAAGGCGTCACGCGGGCCTGGACGGAGATTCTCCCGCCTGAGGCGGAATATTCGGGGGATTCTGCAATTCATTCGGGAGCACTGTTTCTGTTACCGTGACGATACCGCTGAATAAATCCTGTCATGTGGCTGGGCCCTCCCTGCCCTGTGTACATATTTTTCAATGTTACTGTCGTTTTTGTCTCACTTCTTTCTGGTCCAATGACTCCAAGACTCACGGTTTAAACTGAAGATCCCAGTGGTCCTCAAAAATATTTACGGGGACTCCTTCACTTAAAAAACATTCAACTTAGAAAGTCTCAGAGATACAAAGAAACCTCTCCATATGTCCAGTTGCCTGTTTGTACCGAGATTCATAAGTTCAAACCGCCACGCAATAGATGGTGGTGGTGGCATCTACATCTACACAACGTGAAGAACCAGTGGCGTCTACGTCTACAGGAGATTATACAACTCTTAAAGCCATTCCCTGTGTTTAGTGTACACGCCGTACAACATGTTTGGAATCGACAGGAGTAAAGTTGGACTTACGAACAGACTTCTGGAACCTAACTCGTCCGTAAGTAGAAGAGTCCCTGTATATGGTGGTCACTCTGAACAACGCAGACCCAGCCTCCTTTTTACGATGTTTGGTCCATTAGGACGTTACCAGATGCATCTTTCTGTGCTGACGACCACGCGATACACATTAGATGAGTCACAACAGGTCACGTTTAATACTCTAAACTTGTCTGGAGTAATTCTCATACGGCAGACTTTTCTGCACATTTGCAAAATTACATATCTATGGGAAAGGAACCATGTGTATGGCATTACAAAGGGTGCTTGGTCGTGTGTGGATGCAGGCTGTTGGCAGTGCCACTGATTAATCAGAATCTTTTTTTTATCCTGGAGGAATCCAATGAGCTATGAAGCTCTTTTCACATATGTCCAGTAGGGGCGGGTCAGCGAGGTATGTTCAAAAACGATATGAGAGGCAAGACGGAGAAAATGTAAGCATGTTGCTAAAAATACAAAGTACATAGATTCCTGCCGATTTGTCAACAAATGCAAGTTTGGGCAATTCAGCAACACAACAACAGCACCAGACCACGACAAGACAACGCACAGTCCCTCAATTACATTGCAAATTAAAATCGAAAGTTCAATGCACGATATTTGAAACAAAGTTACTAAATGGCAATATTCCCCTCGAATACCGAATGAACGAGGCTAAGACGCTTGCAGTAATGTTCAAATATGCATCGCAAGCCATTCAGAAGTGGAAGGCCTCACGTGACCACAGGGCACCACGGTGGCTGGGAGATGTTAACTACCTCCCCTGGTACGCAGGAGGTCGTGGGTTCCATCCCAACCCTGACGCATGCTGTATATTTGTCTGCTATAAATGTCCACGTGACGATAAGCCACTTCGTTGAGCTATCATTTGCGATGGCCAGGTCGCTTCTGAAAAACTGCTATATATGCTCAGTGGGCCTTACCTGGTAAAATATAAATAGTTTGTCAATTAGTAAATAAATGAAGTATATAAGTTCCAATTTCATTCATGAATACATTTCCAAGCTTGGGAAAGGCAGTAAAACAATAGCAAAAACAGCCACAGTCCACACCAGGAAAACATACAGTGCGCGGTAAAATTGTACTTTAAAATTGAACTGTGGATACTTTGTTAAGAATACAAAAAATAGTTTAGTTAAAAATAATTTGGTTCGTAAGGACCTGGGTAGTGATCTGCGATTATTGAGTGGGGGTTTGGGAGTCGCTGACTGGGAGGAGTGGGAACGGGTGAAGCCGGATCTGCCACGCGTTGCGCTCACCAACTCGAGCTTCGCCGGGACAGCAACAAACGAAGAGACGGAGAGAGGAGCTACCCCGGGTTTACATCGCCACGACTCACGACGCACACAACACACACGGCACATGCCCAGCGGGAGGAGGGCGATGACCACCCCACAGTGCGATAGCTACGACTCCCCTTTCAATTAGTGAGCCATCCTCACACAACGCTGCACGGAGTGTGCAGCGTTATCAATGAACACGGCACTACCACTGCACGGAGTGTGCAGCGTTATCAATGAACACGGCACTACCACTGCACCGAGTGTGCAGCGTTATCAATGAACACGGCACTACCACTACACGGAGTGTGCAGCGTTATCAATGAACACGGCACTACCACTGCACGGAGTGTGCAATGTTATCAATGAACATGGCACTACCACTGCATGGAGTGTGCAGCGTTATCAATCAACACGGCACTACCACTGCACGGAGTGTACAGCGTTATCAATGAACACGGCACTACCACTGCACGGAGTGTGCAGTGTTATCAATGAACACGGCACTACCACTACACGGAGTGTGCAGCGTTATCAATGAACACGGCACTACCACTGCACGGAGTGTGCAATGTTATCAATGAACATGGCACTACCACTGCATGGAGTGTGCAGTGTTATCAATCAACACGGCACTACCACTGCACGGAGTGTACAGCGTTATCAATGAACACGGCACTACCACTGCACGGAGTGTGCAGTGTTATCAATGAACACGGCACTACCACTACACGGAGTGTGCAGCGTTATCAATGAACACGGCACTACCACTGCACGGAGTGTGCAGTGTTATCAATGAACACGGCACTACCACTGCACGCGAGCAATCGGCTGCTTAGTGAGTTACACGGCACGGTACGGAGCTATTAACGCGACACGAACCACAGCGTGTTCCCGGGGTACTCAACTACCTTAGTTTCTCAACTACCGGGATTACTCAACTCAATATTTCAAGAGGCGCAATGCACTGTGGTGAATACGAGACAGTGGTCCTTCATAAATAACATCACCAAACAGTCTTTAAAGAGCAGCATGCGGCACCGGGAGACGCAGATTGCCAACCCCTGAGCTATTCTATTCCAGCGCATGAGGGCAACATGTTCAGGAGCCATAAGCCAATGTCCGAGGTCTGCTGGTCACGACGAGAGGGCTTCAGGAGAAACTTCGTGTAGGGTTACTATTCCTACTCCGTTGAAGGAGCACAGACGACTGTGGTTCACAATATCGTGCATAGTTTGGGTTGCATGGTCACAATCACACTGTGGCTTGACTTTAATTTTCTATTGCGTCGTTTCACGTTGTACGATCTGTTCTGGATGACCACAGTCAAACACTGGAGAGTTTAAAATTTTCCATTTGTGCATCAGGTATCCGCAGCTGCCATGGTTTGTGCAGATGCGGTTTAGGGGGACCATGATCTTCGTGGAATATCAAGCCCAGGGATCTTCTGCGTTGGGTTTTTCACAAGGTGTGTCAGTTCTTTTGAACTTACACTGATCATGTCGACTCTCTGCAGTGGCAATGTGAAACTATTAAAATAAAAAGCGATACAATTTTTTAGGAGTTGATTCTTACACGTGCAATTCAATACATGAATTGTCAGCTGAATAATAAATATTAATCGATTTAACCGATGTATCGCGCTGTTACTACTAACTAGCACAACTCTTTATTACGATCACAGCATGTACAAAGTAACATTTTAATAAAAAATATACTTCCTGAAGTAATGATGGTTTATTCAAACTGTGTGCAATATCAAGCAACTTCGGAATGATTTCTGAAGCACTGCTGCAATGTTTGGTGCACTGCGATACTAACGCGGCGATCCGAGTTGGATTCCTAGCCATGGCTAAAGTCAGTGGTGACTGATATCTGAACCAGTCCTGAACCTAATCCCCGCCCCCTTCACCAAGCGTGGTAAAGTTTGGTGCAACAACCCCCATGACCAAAGCAACGTGGCGAGGCCTTCATCAGGCAGTGGACTGCCAGAGGGGTGTTACACACACAATCATCAGTTTGTCTAGACAATCACTTGCCTTGAACATTGAATCCTTAAGTTACATTACCAATGGCATATTGGTGTGGCTCACTGACCCTTTGATGTGAAAGATTAAAGAACCCCAAGTGTCTGTCGCCGACTCAACAATTTTGAGGAGCGACCCGTGGCGGTCAGGCAGATCACGAGGTGAGCAGAGGGGTGAGGAGGAGGGCACTTTGGAGGGGGCTGCCAAACCTCGAGTCGCGAGCACACAGCGCCGTCTCCTCGTACAAGACGGCGCACCGATAGGCACCGCCACTGCTGCCACCGGGCTTGGCCTTCTGCGCCAGTTTTACCAGGTTGGCCACGGGGCCGTGCCCAAGGTTGCGGCAGGAATGCACGCCGTAGTGCTGCCCCACAGCGCAGTCCACGGCCGGCAGCTGCAGAGCACACAGCCAACAACAGAGACCTGGAACCCTCTCTCTTTCGTTTGGAGGCGGCCGAGTTGCTAGCAGCCCTTTTCCACTGGCGCATCCGATCCGTGCCAGCGCGTAGCACCCCCACGGAACGGGTGGTTTTCCATTGGCCATTTGCTGTGCCGATATAAAATCAAACTGTAATACGTCGCCCTTACAAGACCTCTCAAAATGGACCAGGAGCCAAACAGGTCCAGAGGTGGTGCTAATAATAAAGTGTCCATTGCGTACGACGTGAACAGCGTTAATGTGACTGCACAAATTTATGGAAACATGGCCGAGTGGTGGTTCTCGGATCAAGCCCAGCATCCGCCCTGGTTAATGTTGCCAGTTTATTCACCACAAACAAAGAGATCTGTTTCACAATGTATGATAATAATCCTGTGACGCCGTATTAAAAAAATTGAATTGGCCACGTGTAACCGCATCATGTTCCAAATTTGCCAAATCAGATCAAATACTTGCAAATTACTTTACCGGGGAAAAAACCACGTAGGAAAATCAAACATCGCTCCCGAATGGCAGACATGTCCATTCACAGGCCGGTAGTGCGTGCACCACGTGCCAAATAGGAACAGCTGCCATTGGGGGGGGGGTCCCCTCGGGTAGACTGCCGTAGAGCAATGGAATGGTTGAGATGAGACGTTGCTGTAAGGCGCTTTGAGTTGAAGAGTTTATTTACGTGAGCGCCCTATATCTCCAAATCCTTATCCCCATCTCTGAGCCGCCCCTGTGGCCCCTACTGGGGCCCGTGTCTCACCGCTGCAGTGTCGAGGCTGCCGCACTGGTGGATGAACTCCATGCAGCTCGTCGCGCTTTGGACAGAAGCTTCCCGCTGTGGCTCCAGATCCACCCAGGGCAGAGATCACAACCCCAGTCTCCTCCAACAGCTACCACAGACACAACAAATCCGTCAACATCAGTTGGTTGACACCGAGGCGACCGCAAGGCAAACACCGGTTTAAAGCTAAACGATACGCATGGAGCTGCATCTCACAATGCAGTGCACAAAAACTGATTAAATATTACAGATTTAAGTTTGCAAATTAACACAAAATTCGTTCTCAATTTTAGTTTTCCAAATGCACTATCGGCGTAATGTCAAGAGACAAATAAATCATCCATGCGTAAATCTCGCATAGCCGTGCAGGCCCTGTGTCATAAAATGCGATGGGTGGCCTTTTATCTTGTACACAATAGGAGCCAACACTTTCACATTAGCTGTGTTATGAGATTGTGCGGCGCACGAGAGTCAAGCTGAAATTGTTATTCTCAGAGATGGAATTAGGAAAATGAAGTGCAAAACCCAAGTTTAATGAGACTGTAATTTTGTGCAGTCGCTGGTGACTGGGCTCGGACGATCGACTTGATAAGACTTGAGACCTCGGTTTCAACCCAAGCGGTCAAAATCCAGATTCAAGGCCAGAATCTAATTATTGTCATCGCACCGCTTTGATATCTGAGCCACCTGGCCACTTTGCATATATAGTGTTATCATAAATGTTATCTGAATGTCACCGCTGTACACTCAATTTTAACGGTGATTTTCAATATCTACCTTTGGGATGTTTGCCAAATTCACAGATATTTTTCAAGAGTGACAAGAGAAAACCCATGCATCTTACGTGACACTTTGTTGTGCTCTGCATTGGCAGTGATTACATAACGCTTAAACGTATTCGAGTTATCGACAAATGAGTTTTAAGTTCGTAATAATAAACTAATATTACCGCGCACAATTTTGGAAACAAACTTAACATTGAGCACCACTCGGAGGCGGTAAGTACACTCAAACTTTGCACGGGCAGTGTCGTACACCTACTTGCTGTACTGCCTCTTACCAGCTGGAGGCGGGTGGGCTCACGCACGCCACGTACACACCTGGGCGTTGCGATGGAGGATGTCCAAGGAGCCGAGGCCCAGGCTGGGGAGGTCGCACGAGTCAAAATGCTCGGCAAGCTGCTTCTCCACGCGTAACAGCGCAGATAGGCTCGGGGGCTTTGCCATCTTACTTACGTGGCTCAGCAGACGGACCAGATGCTCGGCTACTGCCTCTGCGAAGGAGACAAGCAATGCCATTGTAGGAGAGGACAACGATGCTGTAACTCGCTCCAATAGGCTCAACAACTGCAACTCTCTCTCTGCCCCCCCACCCCCACGTCTCATCTACGGCCTCCCGATAAGTTTCATCATCACTCTCCAGATGACTCAAAAAACAAGTTTAATACGAAGGCCTTCGCGACCAATGATTATCCATAATAGAGATTTTTGGATTAGGTCACGTAAATAGTGCATATTAACGCGTATTATTTAGTGCATGTATACATGATCTAACCCAAAAATCTAGATGATGGACTCAAAAAACCACTGGCAGACTTCTCACACCCGTATGCAAGACGATATCGCCCCAATATTCAAATTGTTCAACTATCCCCCGAACCAGTCCAGGATAAATTTCAAGATCACACTCAGCATTTTGACAGTCCTCCGTGGTCTGATCCCTTATGTACAATACGAGAAACTACATTTTATTCAGATTGTGCTTTCGATATCGTGTCATGAGACGGAGTATCCACTCGGATCTCTCACGGAGCAGCGGAACCCGTCCTATTGGAGAATGGCCCACAGAAGAGAACTTCACAAAGCTACCTCTGACATCGCTTCTAGTGACCTCTGGTCTACAGAGTAAAGGGAAGCACATTCTAACCCACTCTGAACGTGAGAGTAATGTCCGTCACATGAAAGTTGAGCCGATATTGGACTTGGTCAAATTAGCAGGAAAGTGTTATCACCCAGCACGTGCATCGATCGGTTGATCGTTAGTTTGTGGCATAGAGATCCGCAAAAAATAGATATCTTTGGATCATCCGAGATTTTTAATTATCCGCAGCCATCCTCCACGTCATTAGCGCAGATAATCGAGTCTACTGTATATGCAAATTTGTCTCCTTACTCCCCGGAGTAGGCGGCGGTCTGGTGTCGGGAGTGCTGATGTTGCCGAGAAACGCGGCCGGTTTCTCCTTGACCACGAGGTCGCGAGGAGTCTCGAGGGAGCTACAGCACAGGGCCAACTGAAACATATTCCGGGCCGGCGTGTCCCCTTTCACCTGCCCCAGGAAGTTCTGCACACACTGTCGGTAGAAACAACAAAGGACCCAAACCACGTGCAGCCATATCACTCTGTTGGGACAAATAGAGGGTGATACATGCATAGATGTCCGACCGATTTCAATGCCCCCCCTTACTTTTGTTTCAACGTGTGACTGAATTTTGTGAAAGCGATGGCCCTAAATATTATAGAGGAGTGTTAATTCAGTGGTAGAGCAAGTCTTTTGATAATGGTGGAAGTATCCACAGACTTGAAACGTATGGCGATTATCACTTATTAAATAATTCCGAGGACAAATGTATTATGGAAAATCTTTGACAAATCTAAGCAAATGCATGAATGTTCTCGCAAGGTAATTTTGTTGCATTAAGTCCAGACGCCATGGCCCCACCTTCTTCAGCTTATTCACAAAGATGTCCTCGGCGTTCTGGAAGACCTGCAGCACCATCTCGGCCGCCGGCTGTGTCGTGAACTGTCGGCGAAGATCGGCGCTCGTCCCTGGCAAGGGGAACGACTCCAACAGGTATTTCTTGATCTTGTGTGGCCGGCCCTCCACCTCCTGCTTAATGTCACACTCGATGCGAGCCAGCCCACGGTCCATCGCCTCCCGCTCGCCTTTCTGGGCCTTGCCGATCACCTAAACAAACAACACAATGTTAGCAACTGTGGCGGCCACAGGTGCAGGGCAGTGCTGTAGTTGCGATGATGGAACACGTGATGGACGAGTGGTTCAACAGCGAATGCAAGGTGTGCAGCTAATGCACGATTGCAATCGAGAGATGGGATTGGTGGATCATCCTAGCAGCAGTGGCTTTTGGCAAGCCATCGAACAAAGACAGTCACCGCATCACTCGCTTTCAGATGGGCTTCTGCGGCCAACTGGAATGCTCTTCCTTCCGATATTAGGAAGCCATTGGAGCTATGCACTTTTAAATCTAGATTGAAAACAATTTCTTTAGAACTGCTTTTTGTGTTCAGTTTGTTGTCCTCCACACCTCCGATTAGCACAGTTGGCTATGTACAGTGCGAAAGATGTTCAACATATATACATGTGGTTTTACCCAATCCAGTCATTTCTGAGTACTTGTTTAGATTTGCAAATTTTGATTCTGACGCCAGCACACATGTCCTCCTCATTCATTAATAACACGGGATTTATTTTTTTACATTATTTGTGAAGCATATAGAAATGCAGTTTTGGATAATACACCCGCAATATTAACTAGGGCGACTCCTGGGATCGAATCGCGAACCTCTGAAACAAGCAACAAATGCACAACCACTCGGGAAAGAAGATTTCTGTAAGGAGCGGTACAGTAAAATAGGCCTCAGCCTTCAATACGATATATTAACATGATGTACTTACACGAGCAGTTACTTCAGTGCTCTTGTCGCAGCACTGCACCCCCAAAACTGAAGTCGTGTTGGAAGTCTGTCTCAGACTGCATGACAAAAGGATACACCACATTCACTTGACAGGGAGACAGGTGTAAAACCTGTGTGCCTGAGCAACTGAGGATAACTCAGCATTGTGGCCGTGTAAGGCAAACGCAGGGGCGGGGGAATATTGGTAAAAGGCTGATGCAGTGTCACTCTCAGGTGTGAACACAGCGACACGTACGTTGTGGCTGTGTGTCAGCAATTCCAGAACGCATTTAATTCCGAAAGTAAACCCCCTCAAGGGCAACAACAATACATACTTGAGCCAATCTTGATTTGAAGCTTTCGCGACTGCAGGAATCCACACTCTTTGGTTCTTTCGGTAAAGTCACGTAAAATCGAGGAGGCCGCTTTCCTACCTTACAGTTACACGCTAATTTCTCACGTTAACATCACTAGCCCTGGCCACTTCTTTATGACCCATGGGCTACACACATTTCAAACCATTTAAAACAGTCTGCCTCAGCAGCACACCAAGGCTTTCCCACCTGATGACGGACGCTTGTGTCGCGCCCGAAACGTCGTGATTTATTTCATTTTATACCTACGTGACTTTACCGAAAGAACCAAAGAGTATAACTTGAGGCATCCAATAATAATACAATTCGCAGTCAACAAGCGACGCAATGCATACACACGTACACACACACACACGCTCGTACACGCAGGCACGGCACGTACGGAAATGCCCAGAGGTATGCTGGTGATACGGATGCCCAGATCGTGAATATCCGGAGCCCCGTATCATTCCATGAGATGCTTCAGCAAGTCCGGCACCTTGAAGCGTGCCATCACTCCTTTGCCTCGGGAGCTGCGGCTCTTGGCCACGAAGGTCCTAAACTCTGCCGCAAACAACAACAACACGAGCGGGTTACGCAGAGCGCATGCTAGGGGAGCAACGACGACGCATTGATTCGGACGTGATCATTCATCCTGAAGATCGCGATATGCACACCGGATCGCGTGCGTAAGAATTTATGTTTTTGATTTGTATACGTTGCGTGTCATTGTTTCACATTGTCCAACACCCACCCACTCCAGTCACTAGAGCCGGCTGTGTTCACGTTTTAAAACAAGGCGTTGAATCTAGAATTTATTCACGAGCCCTCAATCGCGATAATCGATTGATTCGCGACATGGGTGGCTGGGGTGGCGCGTATCGCTTCTGTTTATGTCTGCAAGGAATCACTTGCTGAGCCTTCGTATCATTTCAAATACCAAACAAATTCATGCATCAGTAGCACTGGTGCCTTGAAAAAGGGAAAAAATCCGATAAGCGACGTTTCGGGCAATGACCCTTCTTCATATTGCATAGAAAGGCCAGAGAGATTGAGTCAACAATAAGAATTGGAAACTGCACTTCACAGCGATTACCGTGTTTCAAAAGTTATTAGGTAACCATTCATATGAACCTTAAGGTGGGACCCCGGGGTCCCATAAGTCTCCGGCTTTTGCATAAACATTATATTATATATAATGTAAACAATGTATTATAATGTAAACATTATATTATATATTATATATAAACATTATATTATATATAATGTAAACATTATATTATATATAATGTAAACATATTATAATGTAAACATAAACTGTGGTCTTTTTCACCAATGGGTTTGAAGGATGGTGGCAAGTGTTGACTTGTTAAACTATGCCTTTAAAACTGAAAACTACTTACCTACAGTAGCTCTATTTAAATACACTATCGAAAACATAATCTACTCCCCTCTGTCAATCATCGTGTTTCTCAGTGTGGATTTGTAAACACACTTGTTAAACAATACTTAAAATAGTACGCGTTTTCAATGCGCTGTTCATATTGTAAAATGCGTTTATACCAATGTGACTCTACAGCAGTTGCACAGCCGCACTTTTATATAATTCAGGTCAAAGTCAGATAAACAGTGGAGGATAAACATCGCATGAAGGCGGGGCAATTGTTGTGCAATCATTTCAGGTCAAATTTCCAGGTGCGTTTTATTCATGCCACACAGGTAGAGAATTGAGAGTGAAACCTGGCCCACTGGCATCGTGAATCATGGATCATGAGTCACCCGGACTTGTTGTGTTTGATTATGGTTGCTATACAAGCCATCAAATCTACACCACGAAGAGAGTTGATGAACAAGTAGGAGAGTGTGTAACTGGATTACATTCATGTGCACAGGCGTTTCAGATGTGAATATGAAATAAGGTCGACTCAAACGCCACTCTTTAGGATTTGGCACACTCAATAACATTTTAATTGATAAATTAAGATCAACAAACCATAATCAAATGGGTCATGCATCGATGTACCAATTGTGG
Source organism: Petromyzon marinus (assembly GCF_048934315.1). Classification (NCBI taxonomy): domain Eukaryota; kingdom Metazoa; phylum Chordata; class Hyperoartia; order Petromyzontiformes; family Petromyzontidae; genus Petromyzon; species Petromyzon marinus. The sequence goes on along the minus strand of NW_027423667.1, from coordinate 390,367 downwards.
TTACGGACTGCTTAAGAAGAAAATGATGAATGCAGATTCGAAGCGAGTTTAAACATGAATCTACACCATTTAAATATATTTTAAACAACCCGTTGCAAACATGACAGTAATTTGAAATGTAGCACTGTACATCAGAACAATTTGAAAAACGTTAGAGATTTTAAACTGTCCAAAAAGAAAGGAGGAAAATAAATGTATTTTTACATAATACAGGTTTTTTGGGTAAGATCGCGTAAATATAAAAAAAATGTCGGTAAACCCACCACCACCCGACACAGCCAATTAGTAAGGTTTGTCACTTAAACAGAACATGCCAATTCGTTACTAGTACAGCACACCGGTTGTGTGTTAGAGAGCAAAGCCACAACATTAACAATCTGAGTACGACGTTTCGCCAGTAATTACAACCAGCATCATCAGGAGGCAGCCAGATTTGTGGATTTTAAAATGTAGATTAATTTCAATCTAAATTTAAAAACATATAGAGAAACTGGAACATTATTAATACAGAATTTGGTGGGACATATGTTGAAAAGAGACTGACTCCAGCTTAGCTTGCAAGAACTAAGAGACACTGTGTGGCCATGTGGCCTTAATGAGAGAGACTGACTCCAGCTTAGCTTGCAAGAACTAGGAGACACAGTGTGGCCATGTGGCCTTAATGAGAGGGACTCACTCCAGCTTAGCTTTCAAGAACTAAGAGACATAGTGTGGCCATGCGGCCTTAATGAGAGAGACTGACTCCACCTTAGCTTGCAAGAACTAAGAGACACAGTGTGGCCATGTGGCCTTAATGAGAGAGACTGACTCCAGCTTAGCTTGCAAGAACTAAGAGACACAGTGTGGCCATGTGGCCTTAATGAGAGAGACTGACTCCAGCTTAGCTTGCAAGAACTAAGAGACACAGTGTGGCCATGTGGCCTTAATGAGAGAGACCGGTAGAACAAAGTTGACGTTGGAATGAAGACAAATGGACGAGGAAGGACACGGACTGCGTTTCACGCATCGCCGAGTGCGTCTCGAAACCTTACCACGCCTACATATATTAACGGACATCGATTAAAGTGGTCCCATTAGATTTACAATTAGTCTGAATCTTTAGTACACATTTAATGCCTAGGAATATAAAACATGTTGTAAGAGAATACAGGTCATTTAAACACATTCAAATATTGCTTACTACAACCAAAGCTCTTTGAAGAGTCGTAATTTAAAATCAAATGGCAGAGCAAAATATTTTAATTAATTTCACTGCTCAAGAAAGTAGTCCGCTCAGAAAGCGCGTTGTGACGGAGCGCGTTCCGCGTTGTGCGAGAAGCGTTCCCTAAAGTAAAGAAAACGCGTTGTAGTGAAAACGCGTTATCGTGTGAACACGCGGGACAGACCCAGGTGTTGTGGGTTAACTCCCCGAGATAAACTTTCTTCCAACTTTGTGTTTTATACGCCCGGTGCTCCGCCAATAATTGTTGTGAGCGTCGCTCCTCTGCCCTCTGTTGTTCATGGAGGGAGACTGCACCCTAGTGCCCAGTATCATCCTCCGCGAGCCTCTTCAAATTGCTGATCTTGACACCACTGGAAGCAGTCATCGGCCTTGACCTCACCTCACAACAGTGCAATTTTAACAGCTCAACATCAAAACACAATGATGGGTCGCTTGCACCAATCGCACAACATCCCAGCATTGACTCTCAGCTGTTACTTGTGTAGAGGGGGTCACGTGTGTCACCATAATTGCCCTAATCCTACAACTCGTGCTGGGTAATATTTTCCTTGCCATATTACCTGTGACACACATAATGAGGACAACCGGTAAGTCAAATGAAACCAGATGTGGGAAACCTGTTCTTTATAATATTATTAATAAGCAATTTGAACACGACTTTTAGAAACACCGATGCAGCTATACACGTGCCATATTGCCCAGAAATTCAGTTGATACTAATAGGGTTTATTTGCCAGTATTGTACATTATTAAAATTACATTTATTTGGGCGGCAGGGTGGTGCAGTGGTCACGCCCGTGCATGACATCTTCTGAAGGACTGCCTGGCTTCGCTTTCCTCATTCTGGTCCCTTTCTCTGTATGGGTTTACTCCCATAGCAAAACAACAACAACATACAATGTAACTGGTACTAGCCAAACATCCAAATTACTCCTGCGAAAAGTTGGCAGGCCCCTCCTGAAAAAGAGTCTTGAGACTCAGTGAGGCTTTCCCAGGGAAACAAGCCTTCTAACAACATTGTTTCACTGCATGTGAAAAATAAAGATTTTCAGTATTAAATCTCAGTGGCTGTTTTCATTGAAACATCAAGTTACGTGCAAGTGATAATTGTAACTGGCACACAGTATTCCTTCACTTTGGCGCGAGGAACTACAGATGAGGGAAGGCGGCAGTCAAATGGTGAGCAGCTGGCAACAAATCCCCCCCACCACTCCTGCCCATGCTCTGTTGTCCTCTTTATATAAAGATGTTATCGGCCAATTAATGAGAGTTTGTACCCTTTGGTTGTTTAGGTAAAGTCGCGTAGGTAGAACAAATAATAATGGATCACGACGTTTCGATCGCCGCACAAGCAATCGACGATTTTTTAAATTAGTTTTTTTCTACTTACGTGACTTTACCGAAAGAACCAAAGAGTAAGGATTCCTGCAGTCACGACAGCTTCAAATCAAGATTAATGAGTGTTTACATGTGGGAGGAAATCGGAGCACCTGGAGAAATCCAAGCAAATGGGGGGGCCAATGCTCTATCACAAATCTACAGATGGAACAGGCGGAGTCCACATTATTCCACACCGCCTTCTCTACCTCCTTGACGACCAAGGGGTGGGAGTTGTCGCAACATTTTTGTGATCCACCAACCCTCACCTCCACGTAGTCGTTGATTACAGGGATACATAGCCACCACAACCATCCGGCTAAAGTAGCTGTAATGCACGTCTAAAATTCTACAAAAGTTGATGGGGTCGTAGGTCAATTGGTTTGATTTTTATGCGCATTAACCAGTCTCTAACGTATGCACATTTAGATTCGCATTCGGCCGCCAATGGAACAGGTGGTGTCCAAAAGCAAAGTGGATGTACTGATTGTATCTTCATTGCGGGACTCATCCAGCAGTGGATTGACATGGGTTTCAGGTATCCACGTGTGGACGGGCAATAAACACTGGGGCCACCTGGCGGTAAATGTTTGCCGGTGCACATTGGGACCGGCTCACACGTCACTGGCCCCAGGCAGCCCCCAGCCACTGGCGTGCAACACAGCGAAGGGAATCTCCCACCAATGAGGACCACGCACAACCCAGGGTGCAGTCCTAGAACTTGGACTCGCAAACACAACAAAACCCATAGCCGCCAACCCACACGGTTTACCCGTATTCTGTTGGGGGAAAGTGAGTTGTCAGGTCCATACGGCAGACGGCCGTTTCAATACGGGCAACATTTTTGTTAAGTTTATTTGTGTGTTTCTCCCTTGTCATGGGACTTTGTAGGATGGACGTTGGGATTTATAAGGGGCACGGGGTGACCAACAAGGTCTGAATTGGTCTGTAATAAGGTAGGCACTGATGAGGGGTTGACAGCGATGCAAACCCCACACAATACAAAACGCCAAACGGCCAGTAACAATCAAAAATAATAATACATAACTGTCCAATGAGTAATTAGATAATTAAGATCAAAGAAACGCGTTCCTTAAATTGATCAAGTTTATTGTTGCAAGAGTTTGGGAAAACAGGAAGACCGGGTGTGGATTCCAGAGTGGAGCAGTGCAAACTGATAAATCTGAAAAGAAGAGTGAGGTGACCTGCATGGTGGTGAGCGGGTGGGTGAGTAAATGGGTGAGTGTTTGAGTAAACGAGTGGAGGAGTGTGTGATAGGGTGATTGAGTCAGTGACCGGATGAGTGGGTGACTGGATGCGTGGGTGACTGAATGTGTGGGTGATTAGATGAGTGGGTGATTGAGTGGGTGACTAAATGAGTGGGTGACTAGATGAGTGGGTGACTGGATGAGTGGGTGATAGGGTGATTTAATTAGTGACTAGATGAGTATGTGATAGGGTGATTGAGTGGGTGACTGGATGAGTGGGTTATAGGGTGATTGCGTGGATGACTGGATGAGTGGGTGACTGGATGCGTGGCTGATTTGATGAGTGGGTGATAGGGTGATTGAGTGGGTGACTGAATGAGTGGGTGACTGGATGAGTGGGTGATAGGGTGATTGAATTAGTGACGAGATAAGTGTGTGATAGGGTGATTGAGTTAGTGACTGGATGAGTTAGTGACTGGATGAATGTGTGATAGGGTGATTGAGTTAGTGACTGGATGAGTGGGTGACCGAGTTGTTTAGTTGAGTGCGTTGCTGTGAACTGCAGTGAGGCGTGGTGGTTGAACGCGGAGTGGATGAGACGAAGCGGTCAAAGTGTCTGGTAGACCGAGTCCCTTAACGTGGGTGGAGGGGGGAATCAACGAGGGGAAGTTCACTGCAACATTCACCATGCTGGTGCTAGTAGTCGCCGCGAAAAAAGAGTGATACAGGGCTGACTGAATGAAGGTTGAGGCGAGGATGCAAGGTGGTGTAGAGGAGGTGAAGAGGAGGGTAGAGGAGGTGAGGTGGTGAGGATGCGTAGAGGAGGGTGCCCCGCTCTTGGCGTTGATCTTGGTGAACACGTGTCCGCGCCCCGTCTCGCAGCTCTGCCCGGTGCTGATGCAGCCTCCACGGGCCGCAGCGCCCAGCGGCCTCGCCGAGTCCGTGCCCAGCTCCGCTCTGAGCAAGCTCTCCATTGCACGCTGTCTGCTCGCAGCGACAAACACAACGTTAAACTCCCCCCCCCCCCCCCCCCCGTCCCGTGTGGCCTCTAACACAGGGGTCCTCAACCCCCGGGTTGCAAGAGCACTTGCTTCAAGTACATTAAAACCCACTTTTTGGTGTAGATATGTAGATGACACTTTGGTTGTCTGGCGACATGGGAAGGATACACTTAATGAATGAATGTCTAAATCTTCTCAATTCACAAAAAACCGGCCATCCAGTTCACCATGGAAATGGAGGTGAATAACACACTCCCTTTCCTGGATATTTTGCTCAGACGAGGTCTAAATGGTAAAGTAACACACACAGCATTTACCGAAAGGGAACACATACTGATGCCTATCTGAATGCAGATTGGCATCATCACCCGCACAGAAATCCTCTCAACAAGATGCTCATACATCTGGCTAAAACAGTATCAGATGGTCAAAGTCTGAGGAGAGAGATTAAACATGTCAAAGAAACGCTACGATTGAATGTCTACAATAATGCTCAAATTAACAGAGCAGTGAATTCTAAACCAAGATCAAACAGCAATACTGCTGAATCAGGTTATTAAACAATTAAAATACCATATATCGTGGGAGTAACTGACAAATTAGCTAGTAGTCGCAGCTAAAAAAAAAGTGATACATTAATGACAGGGCTGAATGAATGAAGGTTGAGGCAAGGATGCGGGGTGGTGTAGAGGAGGCAAAGAGGAGGGTAGAGGAGGTGAGGTGGTGAGGTGTTGAGGTGGCGTGGTGAGGAGGTGAGGTGGCGTGGTGAGGAGGTGAGGTGGCGTGGTGAGGAGGTGAGGTGGCGTGGTGAGGTGGCGTGGTGAGGAGGCGTAGAGGAGGCGAGGAGAAGGGTAGAGGAGGTGAGGTGGTGAGGAGGCGTAGAGGAGGCGTAGAGGAGGGTGCCCCGCTCTTGGCGTTGATCTTGGTGAGCACGTGTCCGCGCCCCGTCTCGTAGCTCTGCCCGGTGCTGATGCAGCCTCCACCGGCCGAAGCGCCCAGCGGCCTCGCCGAGTCCGTGCCCAGCTCCGCTCTGAGCAAGCTCTCCATTGCGCGCTATCTGCTCGCAGCAACAGACACAACGTTAAACTCCCCCCCCCCCCCCCCCCCCCGGTCCCGTGTGGCCTCTAAATACTTATTTCCTTGGGAGAGGTGATTTATCGGATGAGGCCTAAATGGTAAAATAACACACACAGCGTTTACCAAAAGGGAACGCATACTGATGCCTATCTGAATGCAGATTCGCATCATCACCCGTACAGAAAACCTCTCTCATCAAGATGCTCATACATCTGGCTAAAACAGTGTCAGATGGTGAATGTCTGGGGAGAGAAATTGAACATGTCAAAGAAACGCTACAATTGAATGTCTACAATAATGCTCAAATAATTAACAGCAATGAATGCTAAACCAAGATTGAACAGCAATACTGCTGAATCAGGTTATTAAACAATTAAAATACCATATATCGTGGGAGTAATTGAGAAATTAGCTCGAGTTTTGGAAAAGCAAAAAGCTAAACATCTAAGTAAGATTTGGCACGGTACACAAAATTCAAAAAATAGTATCTTGTACTTAAGATGAATTGCCTAAGTTGTCAACGGATGGTGTGTATCGGATTAATGGCTTATGTGGCAGATGTTATATTGGACAGATGGGATGTAACATTAGCGTAAGACTAAAGGAACACCAAATAAATATTAAACACTCTCAAACATAACTGTCGGAAGTTGCAGTACATGCTTGCCAACAAGAACACTTCATGTATTTTGATAACGATGAAGTGTTGTGTAAAACTCATTATTACTGGCCAAGACTAATTCGAGAATCCATTGAAACTGAGAAAATTTGTATTATTTTAACCTCTCTGACAGCTACAGGCTTAGTGCGGCCTGGAAGCGTATTATTAAGTAATTGTGATTGTAAGATGAGGAGATGAAGGCAGAAGAAGATGTGGGGCGATGTGGTGATGCGGTCAAACGTGGTGGCCCGAGGAGCGGAGGGAGAGATGGCGCGGGACGGGGCGGTGTGGAGAAGGTGGCAAGGACGGCGGACCCCACGTGAGTGGAACAAATGCGTGGAAGAAGACGACATCTCACATTTATCATTACTTATAGAGGAAACATACTAATTTAATTATTACTAATCAATTATATAATTTCAATAATCCCCCTCCCCGCCTCTGATTTCTGCACCTGATGGGTTCAGTGATGACATCGCCTTTCTCTATTTAAGACCGGAAGTAGGTGGATGGCTTCACTATTCTGGCAAATCGCCCGATGATGCTGGATGTAATTACCAGTGAAACGTCGTACTCATCTTGTGGATTTACTCTCCAAAACACCGGTGGGCTGAAGTAGTAACTAAGTGGAGTTTTGTTTACGTGACAAATTCCTTACTAATTGGCTGTGTCAGGTGGTGTAGGGTTATGACACATTTATACTTACACGATCTAACCCAAAAACCTTTGTTATGAAATTAGGACAATTTATTAAATATATTGTATACCAGAAAATACAGCAATTGACTAAACATATACGGCAATAGATGTAACCTCGCAGCAGTGAACGTGACGAAATTTCATCATGGAAATGTCCGCTGCACAAAACCTTGAGTTCATCGCCCTACACGTGGTACCTCAGCCTCAGGATGAAATAAATCATCAGGGAGTTCTCCGTGAGCATCGTGCGCGCTCCAAATCCAGAGTTGAGCCGTGGTCTCGGCACCCAGCCAGCCGCCTTCTCTTCTTGGGGCAGTCGGAGTCCAGCGCGCTATCGAAGGGCACGTGGTGAACGCTCAGGACGTGTCTCTTGAGCTTCGACTTCTGCGTCGCTCCGTACGAGCAGTCACTGCACGGGAAGGGCTTTTCCTCTGGAACACAAGACATCCACCGTTGAGCACACGCACGCGCTAATACATAATTTATTTATCACCATGCAGTGGATGCCATAGCATTACTATGTATATGGGATGTTTTATCAATCACGGTTGCTGACCACAGGCCCAAAGGCCCAAAGGCCTAAAATGCCAAATGGCCAGCAACAAATACCTCCGATTAGCACGGTTGGCTACGTATGGTACGAAAGAAGTTCAACATGCGTGCAAATAGTAGAAAAGCAAGATACTGATTTCCTGAAAAATATCAGAAGAACACATTTTTGGGGCTTATTTTGAAGCCCCAACATTTTGCAGATATGGTCAACATATGCGTACATTAACTAATTTGTGAAATTATGAATTACATCCAAATGAAATGTAGTGTGTGCATTACTAGGACGTACCTAAAGGTGCCAGGTTGGGTTCATCCACCTTGGGGATGCTCTGCTCCACGCAGCCTCCTGCTTCCGTGCAGTCCATCCTCTTGATGTCAGAATTCTGGCTGTTGCTACTGCTGCAATTTGTGACGCTGGTGGTGGTCTTCTTTCTTTTAATGGGCTTAGGTCTACTTCGCTTTTCCTTCTTCTTCTGCTGCAAGGCCATCAACACTTTCATGCTCGTCATAGGATCGAGAGCAGCGTATGGTTTATTCTCACTGACTGGTGAAGCAGTTTGTTGACGTGGAACTAGGCCAAAGCATTCAAGAAAATTGGATTTCATGTCATTTATCTTAACGCCGCTATCTTTTGTCGAAGTGTAATCATGTTCAAGCTTCGGTCTGTACAAGAACTGTGCGTGAAGACTTTCATGAGTTTTCAGGATTTCAATAGGACTTAAAAATCCGCAGACTGAGCACATCTCATAGGGCGACGGTGGATTCAACACCGCATTGGCAAAACTGCCGTTATTCACCAAGCCTGGTGCACCCTTTATCATGTAATCCTTCTCATGGGTCTCTAAATGCCTTTTTAATTTTCCTAGCTGATCAAACCTTTTTCCGCATATGCCGCACCATTGATCACGGGTCTCCTTGTGCGTTCTTACGTGGGCTTCTAGGCACCATGCCAGCTGGAATTTTTTCCCACAGACGTCACAAGAGATAAGTTTTTTCGTTCTTGTAATTCTACCGGATTGAGGTGGGGTTGAGATGGGTGCTGGTGAAGTGCCATCAATGGTGAAGGCAATTCTCCCAGCACCACCTTGACTCGCAGCGGAGTTGCTCTCGCACATCTGAAACAAAAGACAAAGGTCACGCGCATGACACCCGTGTCACGAGTGTACTCACACAGGCATACTTAAGGTGACATAAGATTCATATATACTACAACTCATTATACCAGAACTCCACAATATTGCAGTTCCTATCATGTACGATTTTACTCCTCTTATCCACCCAAGTAAGATTTTGTTTAACAACAATGACGAACTACCTCCATTTTCCTAATGTTACCCACCAAATAGGCCTTTCTGTATATACACACCAACAATATAATGATGGCACCACACGTTCACTCCACTATTCACAACACTCTGACTCGCAATCTCCATATAAGATTGTAATATCATTTCTGTACGAGGGCCCGTCAAAAAGTTTTGAGAATGGACACTTTTTTTACAAACAACTACGTAAAATAGTCTTCAAAAAAAGTACAGTATAGTACTATTAATGGCACTTATAACTGAACGTCATTATCTCTCATGCTAATTATTACAATGTTAAGTAGTTACCCAGGAAAGCTTCATTGAGTCTAAGTACTGCATTTTCAGAAAGGTCCCATTGCATTGAGATGTTTGTGTCAGTGGAACCCAGAGAGACCCCACCTTGCATATGGGGAAATAACACAACCTCACAGATGGATTCAACCCACAAGCTCAAAGCATTCCTTGTTTAACAAAGTATTCAGTGTAATGTTTAATATAATTTATTTGGTAATATATAGTATCGTAATTGTATAGTCAATATATAGCAGTGTGGTATACAGTAGGGTTGGTAAAATAATACAGTGTAATATTATTATAATCTAAGGTATAGGGTAGTGTATAGTAACGCTGCGTATAATTCAATGTTGGGGTCTGTCTATGGCAGTTTATAATAAAACATTATTTGGAGGCATATTATAATAATTTTTGCGACATAGAAGTGTAATGTATAATGACGTATTGTTATTAGCTCAGCTTAGTGGAGAATATATTGAGTACATTGATTATATTTATGTAGTTTATATTTAGTTCTTTCACATCGGTTTGTTGTATGATAGTTGGGTAGTTGCAGTTCTTTAGCGTCAATATACTAAATGCCTCTGTTGATATATAAACTCTGACTTTAACATAGCTACTTCCGTGACAAGTTACATGCTAATTCCTCGCATTAACATCATGCTAATCTCCCAGTTACATGCTAATTTCTGACGTTAACATCCTGCTAATATCTCACATTAACACATCTACTTCAATGCTAAATTATTCTGTTGATATGTAAACTCCTTTGTCAAGGTGCTCTGCTCCTCCCACCCAGCTTAAAATAGGCTGCCAAGCTTAGCAGTGTTCATTGGAGCGCTGTCTTTCCGACAGTTCTGTTTCTTCACCTGAGGAAGGCTACTTGTGTTGTGGCCGAAACGTCGTGAGAATTTTATTGTTTAATTTTAATTATTTTATTATTTCCCTTCGACGTGACTTTACCGAAAGAACCAAGAAGATGAATCCCTGCAGTCACGAAAGCTTTCAATCGAAATTTATTCAAATCAAGTTGTTTTCTTTTTACCACAGTACTTTATGGAATCCTCAAGAATAAATGCATTTTTAGAAGTATTAAACTACACTTGAAGATGTGTGAGAATGTAATTCTGCAGATGCAAGCACAGGCAAACTCGTATCTGCATATACAAGTTTCTGGGCCTCCTCACTTCACCAAACCCGCATTGACCGGCATGGTGAAGTATGGTTAAACAACTCCCACGAACGACATGGTGTGGGGGAGGCCTCTATCAAAACGCTGGATCGACAAAGGGCTGATACATGTCACGACATTGTACGTTAAGACCGTTCTCTCGTCAGCACAAGCCGTCTATGTGGACAATAGATGGCACGACACACGTGTACACGATGTTTGTGTGCGTATATTCAGCGTGTGCATCAAGTCATAATTATATAAGGTCGCGATTATGCTCAAAACGAACCAAATGTATAACATCACGAATAACTTTGGAGGTCTCCAGAGCCTGAACAATATTTTAAGTAGACACTGACCCTTGTCACGAGTTCTTATGAACTATAAACTAAACTATAAACTATTTCTATTTAACCAGGTAAGGCCCACTGAGCTATATAACTCTTATCAGAAGCGACCTGGACACAAATGATAGCTCAACGAAAGTGGCTTATCATGTGGACATTTATAGCAGTCAAGTACTCTAAACTCACGTTTCTAAATGTGGAGGGGAAAACCGAAGGACCAGGAGAAGAATCTACGCGACCACAGGGGAAAAAAATAAACAAATACAGAGCAGGCGTCAGGGTCTGGATGGAACCTCCACGCTGCTGTAGGCCTAGCGAGTTAGTTAACATCTCGACACCGCGGCGCCCCTTATTAAAAGCTTAGCCATGTCTAGCAAGGTTATTGACTCATTTCACTCGACTCACGGCACCACAAGTAATGTATTAAACAAATAAAACAATAATAAAGTAGAGAGGCGCTACTTACATTTAACAATGTTGTTGTTAACTTTAAAAGGAGCGCGCTTCTGTCTGGCTTGCAGTCTGGCGATCGCGGTCTCCACTTCCTGGATAAGCCACGCCCGTCGCGGCTATGCCCCGCCCACTGTCGTGCAAGCCACGCCCCCGCGGATCGGGCCAAGCTCATCCCACGGTGAAAGCCCCACATCCTCTATCGGAATCTTTATTTACAGACAGTCCTCGACTTACGAACGCCCAAATTACAAACAGCCGCCCTTCAGAACCAACTGGCATGAAATATAAATTATTTTATATCGCCTGAAAACGCGAACTCGCGCTTGTGAGTGAGTGCGCGTGCGTGAGTGTGAGCAGGGGGCACAGGTGGTGCATCAGCCAGTCATCTCAGTCATCTCAGTCAGTCGACCCGTGGCACCACCTGGGTCTGCCCCGTGACCTGCCAGCGGGCGTTCGACACTTCACGTGGCCTCAAGGTGCACATGGCCTGGCACAAGCGTCGTGGTGACGTCACCGCCACTTAGTGGCGAATGGCGGTTGTTGTTGTTGTTGTGAGACAGTGAGAGAGTGTGAGGTCGACTCAGCCTCAGATGAGTTCCTGGTGCGGTGTGGAGTGAACATCGCTACTGGGGGAGACAAAGGCGACCGTGGAGGAGAATCCTCCAGGTGCTCACTGATACACTCACCAACTTTACCTCACCAATTACACCTCACCCACCTCACCACCCCAATTACACCTCACAAACCTCACCTCACCAATTACACCTCACCAATCACACCACACTCACCTCACTCACCAAACACCAACTCCACTAACCGCACAAATGGCACTCATCACACCTACTACACTCATCTCACCCACTACATTCACCACACCACCCACTACATTCACCAAACCAACCACTACATTCACCACACCAACCACTACATTCACCACACCACCCACTACATTCACCACACCAACCACTACATTCACCACACCACCCACTACATTCACCACACCAACCACACAGTCACCACACCACCCACTACATTCACCACACCAACCACTACATTCACCACACCAACCACTACATTCACCACACCAACCACTACATTCACCACACCAACCACTACATTCACCACACCAACCACACAGTCACCAGACTGACTGCACCCATCTCATCCACAGCACCAACCTCACTCATCTCACCAATCAAAACTCATCTCAACGACCGCAATTCACCACCTTCCATGCTGCCATCTACATCAGTGGCCAGCAGATGGCAGCATCTACAGGCCACATTCTTGGCCAGTCGATGGCAGCATGGAACGGAGGTTACCGAGCAATCTATAAACGTACGATATTTATTTTGGCTCTCTACGAGGCGTGGTATCTCAGGTAGGTCTGGTTACTCACACGTACATATTATTTGGTGAGGAATTGGCAAGACATCTCAAGCAGAATCCTAAAAATTAGAGACTCAACAAGGCATCTGTGGATGAAGTCAGGCCCGTGTCTGTCTGCTCGATTATTTCATATCTGTCAACCCCTTATCAGGGCCGAGCTTATTACAGACCAATTCAGACTTTATTGGTCACCCCGTGCCCTTATAAATCTCAACGTAGTGAAAACGCGTTATCGTGTGAACACACATGACAGACCCAGGTGTTGTGGGTTAACTCCCCGAGATAAACTTTCTTCCAACTTTGTGTTTTATACGCCCAGTGCTCCGCCAATAATTGTTGTGACCGTCGCTCCTCTGCCCTCTGTTGTTCATGGAGGGAGACTGCACCCTAGTGCCCAGTATCATCCTCTGCGAGCCTCTTCAAAATGCTGATCTTGACACCGCTGGAAGAAGTCATCGGCCTTGACCTCACCCCACAACAGTGCAATTTTAACAGCTCAACATCAAAACACAATGATGGGTCGCTTGCACCAATCGCACAACACCACAGCATTGACTCTCAGCTGTTTCTTGTGTAGAGGGGGTCACGTGTGTCACCATAATTGCCCTAATCCTACAACTCGTGCTGCGTAATATTTTCCTTGCCATATTACCTGTGACACACATAATGAGGACAACCAGTAAGTAAAACGAAACCAGAGGTGGGAAACCTGTACTTTATAATATTATTAATTTCAGGCAATGTGAACACGACTTTTAGAAACACCGATGCAGCTATACACGTGCCACATTGTCCAGAAATTCAGTTGATACTAATAGGGTTTATTTGCCAGTATTGTACATTATTTAAATTACATTTGTTTGGGCGGCAAGGTGGTGCAGTGGTCACGCCCGTGCATGACATCTTCTGAAGGACTGCCTGGCTTCGCTTTCCTCATTCTGGTCCCTTTCTCTGTATGGGTTTACTCCCATGGGAAAACAACAACATACATTGTAACTGGTACTAGCCAAACATCCAAATTACTCCTGCGAAAAGTTGGCAGGCCCTCCTGAACAAGGGTCTTGAGACTCAGTGAGATTGCTTGTGTGGCGATCGAAACGTCGTGATCCATTATTATTTTTTATACCTACGTGACTTTACCGAAAGAACTAAAGAGTAAGGATTCCTGCAGTCACGAAAGCTTCAAATCAAGATTAATGAGTGTTTGCATGTGGGAGGAAATCGGAGCACCTGGAGAAATCCAAGCAAATGCTCTATCACAAATCTACAGATGGAACAGGCGGAGTCCACATTATTCCACACCGCCTTCTCTACCTCCTTGACGACCAAGGGGTGGGAGTTGTCGCAACATTTTTGTGATCCACCAACCCTCACCTCCACGTAGTCGTGGATTACAGGCATACATAGCCACCACAACCATCCGGCTAAAGTAGCTGTAATGCACATCTAAAATTCTACGAAAGTTGATGGGGCAAATGTCGTAGGTCAATTGGTTTGATTTCTATGCGCATTAACCAGTCTCTAACGTATGCACATTTAGATTCGCATTCGGCCGCCAATGGAACAGGTGGAGTCCAAAAGGAAAGTGGATGTACTGATTGTATCTTCATTGCGGGACTCATCCAGCAGTGGATTGAAATGGGTTTCAGGTATCCACGTGGAGACGGGCAATAAACACTGGGGCCACCTGGCGGTAAATGTTTGCCGGTGCACATTGGGACCGGCTCACACGTCACTGGCCCCAGGCAGCCCCCAGCCACTGGCGTGCAACACAGCGAAGGGAATCTCCCACCAATGAGAACCACGCACAACCCAGGGTGCAGTCCTATAACTTGGACTCGCAAACACAACAAAACCCATAGCCGCCAACCCACACGGTTTACCCGTATTCTGTTGGGGGAAAGTGAGTTGTCAGGTCCATACGGCAGACGGCCGTTTCAATACGGGCAACATTTTTGTTAAGTTTATATGTATTTCTCCCTTGTCATGGGACTTTGTAGGATGGACGTTGGGATTTATAAGGGGCACGGGGTGACCAACAAGGTCTGAATTGGTCTGTAATAAGGTAGGCACTGATGAGGGGTTGATAGCGATGCAAACCCCACACAATACAAAACGCCAAACGGCCAGTAACAATAAAAAATAATAATACATAACTGTCCAATGAGTAATTAGATAATTAAAATCAAAGAAACGCGTTCCTTAAATTGATCAAGTTTATTGTTGCAAGAGTTTGGGAAAACAGGAAGACCGGGTGTGGATTCCAGAGTGGAGCAGTGCAAACTGATAAATCTGAAAAGAAGAGTGAGGTGACCTGCATGGTGGTGAGCGGGTGGGTGAGTAAATGGGTGAGTGTTTGAGTAAACGAGTGGAGGAGTGTGTGATAGGGTGATTGAGTCAGTGACCGGATGAGTGGGTGACTGGATGCGTGGGTGACTGAATGTGTGGGTGATTAGATGAGTGGGTGATTGAGTGGGTGACTAAATGAGTGGGTGACTAGATGAGTGGGTGACTGGATGAGTGGGTGATAGGGTGATTTAATTAGTGACTAGATGAGTATGTGATAGGGTGATTGGGTGGGTGACTGGATGAGTGGGTTATAGGGTGATTGCGTGGATGACTGGATGAGTGGGTGACTGGATGCGTGGCTGATTTGATGAGTGGGTGATAGGGTGATTGAGTGGGTGACTGAATGAGTGGGTGACTGGATGAGTGGGTGATAGGGTGATTGAATTAGTGACGAGATAAGTGTGTGATAGGGTGATTGAGTTAGTGACTGGATGAGTTAGTGACTGGATGAATGTGTGATAGGGTGATTGAGTTAGTGACTGGATGAGTGGGTGACCGAGTTGTTTAGTTGAGTGCGTTGTTGTGAACTGCAGTGAGGCGCGGTGGTTGAACGCGGAGTGGATGAGACGAAGTGGTCAAAGTGTCTGGTAGACCGAGTCCCTTAACGTGGGTGGAGGGGGGAATCAACGAGGGGAAGTTCACTGCAACATTCACCATGGTGGTGCTAGTAGTCGCAGCGAAAAAAGAGTGATACAGGGCTGACTGAATGAAGGTTGAGGCGAGGATGCAAGGTGGTGTAGAGGAGGCGAAGAGGAGGGTAGAGGAGGTGAGGTGGTGAGGAGGCGTAGAGGAGGGTGCCCCGCTCTTGGCGTTGATCTTGGTGAACACGTGTCCGCGCCCCGTCTCGTAGCTCTGCCCGGTGCTGATGCAGCCTCCACGGGCCGCAGCGCCCAGCGGCCTCGCCGAGTCCGTGCCCAGCTCCGCTCTGAGCAAGCTCTCCATTGCACGCTGTCTGCTCGCAGCGACAAACACAACGTTAAACTCCCCCCCTCCCCCCCCCCCCGTCCCGTGTGGCCTCTAACACAGGGGTCCTCAACCCCCGGGTTGCAAGAGCACTTGCTTCAAGTACATTAAAACCCACTTTTTGGTGTAGATATGTAGATGACACTTTGGTTGTCTGGCGACATGGGAAGGATACACTTAACGAATGAATGTCTAAATCATCTCAATTCACAAAAACCGGCCATCCAGTTCACCAAGGAAATGGAGGTGAATAACACACTCCCTTTCCTGGATATTTTGCTCGGACGAGGCCTAAATGGTAAAGTAACACACACAGCGTTTACCGAAAGGGAACACATACTGATGCCTATCTGAATGCAGATTGGCATCATCACCCCGCACAGAAATCCTTTCTCAACAAGATGCTCATACATCTGGCTAAAACAGTGTCAGATGGTCAAAGTCTGAGGAGAGAGATTAAACATGTCAAAGAAACGCTGCGATTGAATGTCTACAATAATGCTCAAATTAACAGAGCAGTGAATTCTAAACCAAGATCAAACAGCAATACTGCTGAATCAGGTTATTAAACAATTAAAATACCATATATCGTGGGAGTAACTGACAAATTAGCTAGTAGTCGCAGCTAAAAAAAAAGTGATACATTAATGACAGGGCTGAATGAATGAAGGTTGAGGCAAGGATGCGGGGTGGTGTAGAGGAGGCGAAGAGGAGGGTAGAGGAGGTGAGGTGGTGAGGTGTTAAGGTGGCGTGGTGAGGAGGTGAGGTGGCGTGGTGAGGAGGTGAGGTGGCGTGGTGAGGAGGCGAGGTGGCGTGGTGAGGTGGCGTGGTGAGGAGGCGTAGAGGAGGCGAGGAGAAGGGTAGAGGAGGTGAGGTGGTGAGGAGGCGTAGAGGAGGCGTAGAGGAGGGTGCCCCGCTCCTGGCGTTGATCTTGGTGAGCACGTGTCCACGCCCCGTCTCGTAGCTCTGCCCGGTGCTGATGCAGCCTCCACCGGCCGAAGCGCCCAGCGTCCTCGCCGAGTCCGTGCCCAGCTCCGCTCTGAGCAAGCTCTCCATTGCGCGCTATCTGCTCGCAGCAACAGACACAACGATAAACTCCCCCCCCCCCCCCCCCCCCCGGTCTCGTGTGGCCTCTAAATACTTATTTCCTTAGGAGAGGTGATTTATCGGACGAGGCCTAAATGGTAAAATAACACACACAGCGTTTACCAAAAGGGAACGCATACTGATGCCTATCTGAATGCAGATTCGCATCATCACCCAGTACAGAAAACCTCTCTCATCAAGATGCTCATACATCTGGCTAAAACAGTGTCAGATGGTGAATGTCTGGGGAGAGAGATTGAACATGTCAAAGAAACGCTACGATTGAATGTCTACAATAATGCTCAAATTAACAGCAATGAATGCTAAACCAAGATCGAACAGCAATACTGCTGAATCAGGTTATTAAACAATTAAAATACCATATATCATGGGAGTAATTGAGAAATTAGCTCGAGTTTTGGAAAAGCAAAAAGCTAAACATCTAAGTAAGATTTGGCATGGTACACAAAATTCAAAATATAGTATCTTGTACTTAAGATGAATTGCCTAAGTTGTCAACGGATGGTGTGTATCGGATTAATGGCTTATGTGGCAGATGTTATATTGGACAGATGAGACTAAAAGAACACCAAATAAATATTAAACACTCTCAAACATAACTGTTGGAAGTTGCAGAACATGTTTGCCAACAAGGACACCTAATGTATATTGATAACGATGAAGTGTTGTGTAAAACTCATTATTATTGGCCAAGACTAATTCGAGAATCCATTGAAACTGAGAAAATTTGTATTATTTTAACCTCTCTGACAGCTACAGGCTTAGTGCGGCCTGGAAGCGTATTATTAAGTTATTGTGATTGTAAGATGAGGAGATGAAGGCAGAAGAAGAAGACGTTAGGCGATGTGGTGATGCGGTCGAACGTGGTGGCCCGAGGAGCGGAGGGAGAGATGGCGCGGGACGGGGCGGTGTGGAGAAGGTGGCAAGGACAGTGGACCCCACGTGAGTGGAACAAACGCGTGGAGGAAGAAGACATCTCTCATTTATCATTACTTATAGAGGAAACATACTAATTAAATGATTACTAATCAATTATATAATTCCAATAATCCCCCTCCCCGCCTCTGATTTCTGCACCTGATGGGTTCAGTGATGACATCGCCTTTCTCTATTTAAGACCGGAAGCAGGGGGATGGCTTCACTATTCTGGCAAATCGCCCGATGATGCTGGATGTAATTACCAGTGAAACGTCGTACTCATCTTGTGGATTTACTCTCCAAAACACCGGTGGGCTGAAGTAGTAACTAAGTGGAGTTTTGTTTACGTGACAAATTCCTTACTAATTGGCTGTGTCAGGTAGTGTAGGGTTATGACACATTTATATTTACACGATCTAACCCAAAAACCTTTGTTATGAAATTAGGACAATTTATTAAATATATTGTATACCAGAAAATACAGCAATTGACTAAAAATATACGGCAATAGATGTAATCTCGCAGCAGTGAACGTAACGAAATTTTATCATGGAAATGTCCGCTGCACAAAACCTTGCATTCATCGCCCCACACGTGGTACCTCAGCCTCAGGATGAAATAAATCATCAGGGAGTTCTCCGTGAGCATCGTGCGCGCTCCAAATCCAGAGTTGAGCCGTGGTCTCGGCACCCAGCCAGCCGCCTTCTCTTCTTGGGGCAGTCGGAGTCCAGCGCGCTATCGAAGGGCACGTGGTGAACGCTCAGGACGTGTCTCTTGAGCTTCGACTTCTGCGTCGCTCCATACGAGCAGTCATTGCACGGGAAGGGCTTTTCCTCTGGAACACAAGACATCCACCGTTGAGCACACGCACGTGCTAATACATAATTTATTTATCACCATGCAGTGGATGCCATAGCATTACTATGTATATGGGACGTTTTATCAATCACGGTTGCTGACCACAGGCCCAAAGGCCCAAAATGCCAAATGGCCAGCAACAAATACCTCCAATTAGCACGGTTGGCTACGTATGGTACGAAAGAAGTTCAACATATGTACAAATAGTAGAAAAGCAAGATACTGATTTCCTGAAAAATATCATAATACATTTTTGGGGCTTATTTTGAAGCCCCAACATTTTGCACTTCTTCGTGTGGTTGATGTTGATGCAGAGCAACAACTATAATTTAACATTGAGGTGGTTGAGCCAGATTGTTCTATTACAGCTCATTAATTACACAATAATTACCTGCAATAGAATGAATAAATTCGCATGGAAGTTAGGTGTTAGTACAATCAAGAGGAAATTCCCATTGTGGAAATGACTCGGTCTATACATTCAAAAATGTTCCCTAAATTGACCCACTTGTTGAAATAAAATTTACCCCGGTTAAGAAATTAACAGATACTTTTTGGAATTTGTCAAGCAATGTATTTTGCTCAGTTTCCTTCCAATGGTGCTATTGGCTCCATGTCATGAGATGAAGTATCCCTGTGCAACTCTCACACAGCAGTGAACCACCTCATGTAAGAGAACAGCTCGTGGAAGGAGATATCATTGCACTACTCATGACATCCCTTCGTGACCGATTTTTATCCACTAGGAGGTTATTGCAATTTCCTACACATCACGCGACATCAGAAGTGTTTGCTGGAAGAAGTTTGGTAACTGGATAAGACCATCAATGAGAAGCCAGTTTAATCATGGCTCGGTGACTGAAACCCAGAGTTTCACGGTTTAACCCAACATCCGAGCAGCACCACATCAGATCTCTAGACTCCTCAGCACAAGCATACAAATATGGTCAACATATGCGTACATTAACTAATTTGTGAAATTATGAATTACATCCAAATGAAATGTAGTGTGTGCATTACTAGGACGTACCTAAAGGTGCCAGGTTGGGTTCATCCACCTTGGGGATGCTCTGCTCCACGCAGCCTCCTGCTTCCGTGCAGTCCATCCTCTTGATGTCCGAATTCTGGCTGTTGCTACTGCTGCAATTGGTGACGCTGGTGGTGGTCTTTTCTCTTTTAATGGACTTAGGTCTCCTTCGCTTTTCCTTCTTCTTCTGCTGCAAGGCCATCAACACTTTTATGCTCGTAATAGGATCGAGAGCAGCGTATGGTTTATTCTCACTGACTGGTGAAGCAGTTTGTTGATGTGGAACTAGGCCAAAGCATTCAAGAAAATTGGATTTCATGTCATTTATCTTAACGCCGCTATCTTTTGTCGAAGTGTAATCATGTTCAGGCTTCGGTCTGTACAAGAACTGTGCGTGAAGACTTTCATGAGTTTTCAGGATTTCAATAGGACTTAAAAATCCGCAGACTGAGCACATCTCATAGGGCGACGGTGGATTCAACACCGCATTGGCAAAACTGCTGTTATTCACCAAGCCTGGTGCACCCTTGATCATATAATCCTTTTCGTGGCTCTTCAAATGCCTTTTGAATTTTCCTGGCTGATCAAACCTTTGTCCACATATGCCGCACCATTGCTCACGGGTCTCCTTATGCGTTCTTACGTGGGCTTCTAGGCACCATGCCAGCTGGAATTTTTTCCCACAGACGTCACAAGAGATTAGTTTTTTAGCTCTCGTAACTCTACCGGATTGAGGTAGGGTTGAGACGGGTGCTGGTGAAGTGCCATCGCTGGTAAAGGCAATTCTCCCAGCACCACCATGACTCGCCGCCGAATTGCTCTCACACATCTGAAACAAAAGACAAAGGTCACGCGCATGACACCTGTGTCACGAGTGTACTCACAAAGGCATACTTAAGGTGACATAAGATTCATATATACTGCAACTAATTATACCAGAACTCCACAATATTGCAGTTCCTATCATGTACGATTTTACCCTCTTATCCACCCAAGTAATATTTTGTTTCTAAACAACATGACTAACTACCTCCAATTTCCTAATGTTACCCACCCAATAGGCCTTTCTGTATATACGCACCAACAATATAATGATGGCACCACACGTTCACTCCACTATTCACAACACTCTGACTCGCAATCTCCATATAAGATTGTAATATAATTTCTGTACGAGGGCCCGTCAAAAAGTTTTGAGAATGGACACTTTTTTACAAAAAACTACGTAAAATAGTCTTCATTAAAAGTACAGTATAGTACTATTAATGGCACTTATAAGTGAACGTCATTATCTCTCATGCTAAAATTACAATGTTAACTAGTTACCCAGGAAAGCTTCATTGAGTCTAAGTACTGCATTTTCAGAAAGGTCCCATTGCATTGAGATGTTTGTGTGAGTGGAACCCAGAGAGACCCCACCTTGCATATTGGGAAATAACACAACTCCACACAGATGGATTCAACCCACAAGCTCAAAGCATTCCCTGTTCAACAAAGTACTCAATGTAATGTTTAATATAATTTATTTGGTGATATATAGTATCGTAATTGTATAGTGAATCTACAGCAGTGTGGTATAGAGTAGGGTTGGTAAAATAATACATAGTGTAATATTACAAGTCTAATATTATTATAATCTAACGTATAGGGTAGTGTATAGTAACTCAGTGTATAATTCAATGTTGTGGTCTGTCTATGCCAGTTTATAATAAAAAATATTATTTGGAGGCATATTATAATATTTTTTGCGACATAGAAGTGTAATGTATAATAACTTATTGTTAGTAGCTCAGCTTAGTGGAGAATATATTGAGTACATTGATTACATTGATGTAGTTTATATTTAGTTCTTTCACATCGGTTTATTGTATGATAGTTGGGTAGTTGCAGTTCTTTAGCGTCAATATACTAAATGCCTCTGTTGATATGTAAACTCTGACTTTAACATAGCTACTTCCGTGACCAGTTACATGCTAATTCCTCACATTAACATCATGCTAATCTCCCAGTTACATGCTAAATTCTGACTTTAACATCCTGCTAATCTATCACATTAACACAGCTACTTCAATGCTAAATTATTCTGTTGATATGTAAACTCTTTTTGCAAGGCGCTCTGCTCCTCCCACCCAGCTTAAAATACGCTGCCAAGCTTAGCAGTGTTCATTGGAGCGCTGTCTTTCCGACAGTTCTGTTTCTTCACCTGAGGACGGCTGCTTGTGTTGTGGCCGAAACGTCGTGAGAATTTTATTTTATTATGTTTTATTTTATTATTTCCCTTCTACGTGACTTTACCGAAAGAACCAAGAAGATGAATCTCTGCAGTCACGAAAGCTTTAAATCGAAATGTATTCAAATCAAGTTGTTTTCTTTTTACCACAGTACTTTATGGAATCCTCAAGAATAAATGCATTTTTAGAAGTATTAAACTACACTTGAAGATGTGTGAGAATGTAATTCTGCAGATGCAAGCACAGGCAAACTCGTATCTGCATATACAAGTTTCTGGGCCTCCTCACTTCACCAAACCCGCATTGACCGGCATGGTGAAGTATGGTTAAACAACTCCCACGAACGACATGGTGTGGGGGAGGCCTCTATCAAAACGCTGGATCGACAAAGGGCTGATACATGTCACGACATTGTACGTTAAGATCGTTCTCTCGTCAGCACAAGCCGTCTATGTGGACAATAGAGGGCACGACACACGTGTACACGATGTTTGTGTGCGTATATTCAGCGTGTGTATCACGTAATAATTATATAAGGTCGCGATTATGCTCAAAACGAACCAAATGTATAACATCACGAATAACTTTGGAGGTCTCCAGAGCCTGAACAATATTTGAAGTAGACACTGCCCCTTGTCACGAGTTCTTATGAACTATAAACTAAACTATAAACTATTTCTATTTAACCAGGTAAGGCCCACTGAGCTATATAACTCTTATCAGAAGCAACCTGGACACAAATGATAGCTCAACGAAAGTGGCTTATCATGTGGACATTTATAGCAGTCAAGTACTCTAAACTCACGTTTCTAAATGTGGAGGGGGAAACCGAAGGACCAGGAGAAGAATCTACGCGACCACAGGGGAAAAAATTAACAAATACAGAGCAGGCGTCAAGGTCTGGATGGAACCTCCACGCTGCTGTAGGCCTAGCGAGGTAGTTAACATCTCGACACCGCAGCGCCCCTTATTAAAAGCTTAGCCATGTCTAGCAAGGTTATTGACTCATTTCACTCGACTCACGGCACCACAAGTAATGTATTAAACAAATAAAACAATAATAAAGTAGAGAGGCGCTACTTACATTTAACAATGTTGTTGTTAACTTTAAAAGGAGCGCGCTTCCCTCTGGCTTGCAGTCCGGCGATCGCGGTCTCCACTTCCTGGATAAGCCACGCCCGTCGCGGCTATGCCCCGCCCACTGTCGTGCAAGCCACGCCCCCGCGGATCGGGCCAAGCGCATCCCACGGTGAAAGCCCCACAATCGGAATCTTTATTTACAGACAGTCCTCGACTTACGAACGCCCAAATTACAAACAGCCGCCCTTCAGAACCAACTGGCATAAAATATTAATAATTTTATATCGCCTGAAAACGCGAACTCGCGCTTGTGAGTGAGTGCGCGTGCGTGAGTGTGAGCAGGGGGCACAGGTGGTGCATCAGCCAGTCATCTCAGTCATCTCAGTCAGTCGACCCGTGGCACCACCTGGGTCTGCCCCGTGACCTGCCAGCGGGCGTTCGACACTTCACGTGGCCTCAAGGTGCACATGGCCTGGCACAAGCGTCGTGGTGACGTCACCGCCACTTAGTGGCGAATGGCGGTTGTTGTTGTTGTGAGACAGTGAGAGAGTGTGAGGTCGACTCAGCCTCAGATGAGTTCCTGGTGCGGTGTGGAGTGAACATCGCTACTGGGGGAGACAAAGGCGACCGTGGAGGAGAATCCTCCAGGTGCTCACTGATACACTCACCAACTTTACCTCACCAATTACACCTCACCAACCTCACCTCACCAATTACACCTCACCAATCACACCACACGCACCTCACTCACCAAACACCAACTCCACTAACCGCACAAATGGCACTCATCACACCTACTACACTCATCTCACCCACTACATTCACCACACCACCCACTACATTCACCAAACCAACCACTACATTCACCACACCAACCTCTACATTCACCACACCACCCACTACATTCACCACACCAACCACACAGTCACCACACCACCCACTACATTCACCACACCAACCACTACATTCACCACACCAACCACTACATTCACCACACCAACCACTACATTCACCACACCAACCACACAGTCACCATACCAACCACTACATTCACCACACCAACCACTACATTCACCACACCAACCACTACATTCACCACACCAACCACTACATTCACCACACCAACCACTACATTCACCACACCAACCACTACATTCACCACACCAACCACTACATTCACCACACCAACCACTACATTCACCACACCAACCACACAGTCACCACACCAACCACTACATTCACCACACCAACCACTATATTCACCACACCAACCACTACATTCACCACACCAACCAATACATTCACCACACCAACCACTACATTCACCACACCAACCACACAGTCACCAGACTGACTGCACCCATCTCATCCACAGCACCAACCTCACTCATCTCACCAATCAAAACTCATCTCAACGACCGCAATTCACCACCTTCCATGCTGCCATCTACGTCAGTGGCCAGCAGATGGCAGCATCTACAGGCCACATTCTTGGCCAGTCGATGGCAGCATGGAACGGAGGTTACCGAGCAATCTATAAACGTACGATATTTATTTTGGCTCTCTACGAGGCGTGGTATCTCAGGTAGGTCTGGTTACTCACACGTACATATTATTTGGTGAGGAATTGGCAAGACATCTCAAGCAGAATCCTAAAAATTAGAGACTCAACAAGGCATCTGTGGATGAAGTCAGGCCCGTGTCTGTCTGCTCGATTATTTCATATCTGTCAACCCCTTATCAGGGCCGAGCTTATCACAGACCAATTCAGACTTTATTGGTCACCCCGTGTCCTTATAAATCTCAACGTAGTGAAAACGCGTTATCGTGTGAACACGCGGGACAGACCCAGGTGTTGTGGGTTAACTCCCCGAGATAAACTTTCTTCCAACTTTGTCTTTTATACGCCCGGCGCTCCGCCAATAATTGTTGTGAGCGTCGCTCCTCTGCCCTCTGTTGTTCATGGAGGGAGACTGCACCCCAGTGCCCAGTATCATCCTCCGCGAGCCTCTTCAAAATGATGATCTTGACACCGCTGGAAGCAGTCATCGGCCTTGACCTCACCTCACAACAGTGCAATTTTAACAGCTCAACATCAAAACACAATGATGGGTCGCTTGCACCAATCGCACAACATCCCAGCATTGACTCTCAGCTGTTACTTGTGTAGAGGGGGTCACGTGTGTCACCATAATTGCCCTAATCCTACAACTCGTGCTGCGTAATATTTTCCTTGCCATATTACCTGTGATACACATAATGAGGACAACCGGTAAGTCAAATGAAACCAGAGGTGGGAAACCTGTTCTTTATAATATTTTTAATAAGCAATTTGAACACGACTTTTAGAAACACCGATGCAGCTATACACGTGCCACATTATCCAGAAATTCAGTTGATACTAATAGGGTTTATTTGCCAGTATTGTACATTATTTAAATTACATTTGTTTGGGCGGCAGGATGGTGCAGTGGCCACGCCCGTGCATGACATCTTCTGAAGGACTGCCTGGCTTCGCTTTCCTCATTCTGGTCCCTTTCTCTGTATGGGTTTACTCCCATAGCAAAACAACAACATACAATGTAACTGGTACTAGCCAAACATCCTAATTACTCCTGAGAAAAGTTGTCAGGCCCCTCCTGAACAAGAGTCTTGAGACTCAGTGAGATTGCTTGTGTGGCGATCGAAACGTCGTGATCCATTATTATTTTTTCTACCTACGTGACTTTACCGAAAGAACCAAAGAGTAAGGATTCCTGCAGTCACGAAAGCTTCAAATCAAGATTAATGAGTGTTTACATGTGGGAGGAAATCGGAGCACCTGGAGAAATCCAAGCAAATGGGGGGGGCCAACGCTCTATCACAAATCTATAGATGGAACAGGCGGAGTCCACATTATTCCACACCGCCTTCTCTACCTCCTTGACGACCAAGGGGTGGGAGTTGTCGCAACATTTTTGTAATCCACCAACCCTCACCTCCACGCAGTCGTGGATTACAGGCATACATAGCCACCACAACCACCCGGCTAAAGTAGCTGTAATGCACATCTAAAATTCTACAAAAGTTGATGGGGCAAAGGTCGTAGGTCAATTGGTTTGATTTCTATGCACATTTAGATTCGCATTCGGCCGCCAATGGAACAGGTGGAGTGCAAAAGCAAAGTGGATGTACTGATTGTATCTTCATTGCGGGACTCATCCAGCAGTGGATTGACATGGGTTTCAGGTATCCACGTGTGGACGGGCAATACACACTGGGGCCACCTGACGGTAAATGTTTGCCGGTGCACATTGGGACCGGATCACACGTCACTGGCCCCAGGCAGCCCCCAGCCACTGGCGTGCAACACAGCGAAGGGAATCTCCCACCAATGAGAACCACGCACAACCCAGGGTGCAGTCCTATAACTTGGACTCGCAAACACAACAAAACCCATAGCCGCCAACCCACACGGTTTACCCGTATTCTGTTGGGGGAAAGTGAGTTGTCAGGTCCATACGGCACACGGCCGTTTCAATACGGGCAACATTTTTGTTAAGTTTATTTGTGTGTTTCTCCCTTGTCATGGGACTTATAAGGGGCACGGGGTGACCAACAAGGTCTGAATTGTTCTGTAATAAGGTAGGCACTGATGAGGGGTTGACAGCGATGCAAACCCCACACAATACAAAACGCCAAACGTCCAGTAACAACAAAAAATAATAATACATAACTGTCCAATGAGTAATTAGATAATTAAGATCAAAGAAACGCGTTCCTTAAATTGATCAAGTTTATTGTTGCAAGAGTTTGGGAAAACAGGAAGACCGGGTGTGGATTCCAGAGTGGAGCAGTGCAAACTGATAAATCTGAAAAGAAGAGTGAGGTGACCCTGCATGGTGGTGAGCGGGTGGGTGAGTAAATGGGTGAGTGTTTGAGTAAACGAGTGGAGGAGTGTGTGATAGGGTGATTGAGTCAGTGACCGGATGCGTGAGTGACTGGATGAGTGGGTGACTGGATGAGTGGGTGACTGGATGCGTAGGTGATAGAATGATTGCGTGGGTGACTGGATGAGTGGGTGACTGAATGAGTGCGTGATTGAAAGGGTGACTGGATGAGTGCGTGATTGAAAGGGTGACTGGATGAGTGGGTGACTCGATGAGTGGGTGACTGGATGAATGGGTGACTGGATGAATGGGTGACTGGATGAGTGTGTGATTGGATGAGTGTGTGATAGGGTGATTGGATGAGTGTGTGATAGGATGATTGAGTGACTAGCTGAGTGTGTGATTGAATTAGTGACGAGATGAGTGTGTGATAGGGTGATTGAGTTAGTGGGTGACTGGATGATAGGGTGATTGTGTGGGCGACTGGATGCGTAGGTGACTGGATGAGTGTGTGATAGGGTGATTGAGTGAGTGACTAGATGAGTGGGTGACCGAGTTGTTTAGTTGAGTGCGTTGTTGTGAACTGCAGTGAGGCGCGGTGGTTGAACGCGGAGTGGATGAGACGAAGCGGTCAAAGTGTCTGGTGGACCGAGTCCCTTAACGTGGGTGGAGGGGGGAATCACCGAGGGGAAGTTCACTGCAACATTCACCACGGTGGTGCTAGTAGTCGCAGCGAAAAAAAGTGATACAGGGCTGACTGAATGAAGGTTGAGTCGAGGATGCAAGGTGGTGTAGAGGAGGCGAAGAGGAGGGTAGAGGAGGTGAGGTGTTGAGGTGGCGTAGTGAGGAGGCAAGGTGGCGTGGTGAGGAGGCATAGAGGAGGCGTAGAGGAGGGTGCCCCGTTCTTGGCGTTGATCTTGGTGAACACGTGTCCGCGCCCCGTCTCGTAGCTCTGCCCGGTGCTGGTGCAGCCTCCACCGGCCGCAGCGCCCAGCGGCCTCACCGAGTCCGTGCCCAGCTCCACTCTGAGCAAGCTCTCCATTGCACGCTGTCTGGTCGCAGCGACAAACACAACGATAAACTCCCCCCCCCCCCCCCCCCCGGTCCCGTGTGGCCTCTAAATACGTATTTCCTTTGGAGAGGTGATTTCTCGGACGAGGCCTAAATGGTAAAATAACACACAGCGTTTACCAAAAGGGAACGCATACTGATGCCTATCTGAATGCAGATTCGCATCATCACCCCGTACAGAATACCTCTCTCATCAAGATGCTCATACATCTGGCTTAAACAGTGTCAGATGGTGAAAGTCTGAGGAGAGATTAAACATGTCAAAGAAATGCGACGATTGAATGTCTA
This sequence comes from Petromyzon marinus, assembly GCF_048934315.1. Classification (NCBI taxonomy): domain Eukaryota; kingdom Metazoa; phylum Chordata; class Hyperoartia; order Petromyzontiformes; family Petromyzontidae; genus Petromyzon; species Petromyzon marinus. The sequence goes on along the minus strand of NW_027423667.1, from coordinate 361,848 downwards.
CAATAATGCTCAAATTAACAGAGCAGTGAATGCCAAACCAAGATCGAGCAGCAATACTGCTGAAAGTGAACAGGTTATTAAACAATTAAAATACCACATATCATGGGAGTGGCTGACAAATTAGCGCGAGTTTTTGGAAAAGCAAAAAGCTAAAAATCTAAGTACGATTTGGCACGGTACACAAAATTCAAAAAATTGTAACTTGTACTAAAGATTGATTGCTTAAGTCATCAACAGATGGTATGTATCGGATTAATTGCTTACGTGGCAGATGTTATATTGGCCAGACGGGATGTAACATTAGAGCAAGACTAAAAGAACACCAAATAAATATTAAACACTCTCAAACATAACTGTTGGAAGTTGCAGTACATGCTTGCCAACAAGGACACTTAATTGATTTTGATAACGATGAAGTGTTGTGTAAAACTAATTATTACTGTTGATTTAAAGCTTTCGTGACTGCAGTAATTCATATTCTTAGTTCTTTCGGTAAAGTCACGTTGAAGGGAAACAACAAAATAAGAAAATATATATAAAACAATAAAAATTCTCACGACGTTTCGACCATAACACAAACGGTCGTCTTCAGGTGTGTCGGTTTGCATAAATGTATTTATTTTTAAACGGTGTATCTACTTATTTATTTATTTAAAAAAAAAAACGTTAGCGCCACGCGCAGCGATTTGACAATTTATTTAGACGGACTAGTCCATCTATGTTCTGAAAAGAGGAGGGGGGAGACGAATTTTTTAATTAAATAACTAAATAAATACCCCGTTTAAAAATAAATACATTTATGCAAACCGACACACCTGAAGACGACCGTTTGTGTTATGGTCGAAACGTCGTGAAAATTTTTATTGTTTTATATATTTTATTATTTTGTTGTTTCCCTTCAACGTGACTTTACTGAAAGAACTAAGATTATAATTATTACTGGCCAAGACTAATTTGAGAATCCATTTAAACTGAGAAAAATGTAATTATTTTAACCGCTCTGACAGCTACAGGCTTAGTGCGGCCTGGAAGCGTATTATTAAGTAATTGTCATTGTAAGATGAGGAGATGAAGGCAGAAGAAGAAGACGTGGGGCGATGTGGTGATGCGGTCGAACGTGGTGGCCCGAGGAGCGGAGGGAGAGATGGCGCGGGACGGGGCGGTGTGGAGAAGGTGGCAAGGACGGCGAACCCCACGTGAGTGGAACAAACGCGTGGAGGAAGAAGACATCTCACATTTATCATTACTTATAGAGGAAACATACTAATTAAATGATTACTAATCAATTATATAATTTCAATAATCCCCCTCCCCGCCTCTGATTTCTGCACCTGATGGGTTCAGTGATGACATCGCCTTTCTCTATTTAAGACCGGAAGCAGGTGGATGGCTTCACTATTCTGGCAAATCGCCCGATGATGCTGGATGTAATTACCAGTGAAACGTCGTACTCATCTTGTGGATTTACTCTCCAAAATACCGGTGGGCTGAAGTAGTAACTAAAAGTGGAGTTTTGTTTGCGTGACAAAATCCTTACTAATTGGCTGTGTCAGGTGGTGTAGGGTTATGACACATTTATACTTACACGATCTAACCCAAAAACCTTTGTTAGGAAATTAGGACAATTTATTAAATATATTGTATACCAGAAAATACAGCAATTGACTAAAAATATACGGCAATAGATGTAACCTCGCAGCAGTGAACGTGACGAAATTTAATCATGGAAATGTCCGCTGCACAAAACCTTGAGTTCATCGCCCCACACGTGGTACCTCAGCCTCAGGATGAAATAAATCATCAGGGAGTTCTCCGTGAGCATCGTGCGCGCTCCAAATCCAGAGTTGAGCCGTGGTCTCGGCACCCAGCCAGCCGCCTTCTCTTCTTGGGGCAGTCGGAGTCCAGCGCGCTATCGAAGGGCACGTGGTGAACGCTCAGGACGTGTCTCTTGAGCTTCGACTTCTGCGTCGCTCCGTACGAGCAGTCACTGCACGGGAAGGGCTTTTCCTCTGGAACACAAGACATCCACCGTTGAGCACACGCACGCGCTAATACATAATTTATTTATCACCATGCAGTGGATGCCATAGCATTACTATGTATATGGGACGTTTTATCAATCACGGTTGCTGACCACAGGCCCAAAGGCCCAAAATGCCAAATGGCCAGCAACAAATACCTCCGATTAGCACGGTTGGCTACGTATGGTACGAAAGAAGTTCAACATACGTACAAATAGTAGAAAAACAAGATACTGATTTCCTGAAAAATATCATAATACATTTTTGAGGCTTATTTTGAAGCCCCAACATTTTGCACTTCTTCGTGTGGTTGATGTTGATGCAGAGCAACAACTATAATTTAACATCGAGGTGGTTGAGCCAGATTATTCTATTACAGCTCATTAATTACACAATAATTACCTGCAATAGAACGAGTAAATACACATGGAAGTTAGGTGTTAGTACAATGAAGAGGAAATTCTCATTGTGGAAATGACTCGGTCTATACATTCAAAAATGTTCCCTAAATTTACCCACTTGTTTAAGTAAAATTTACCCCGGTTAAGAAATAGATACTTTTTGGAATTTGTCAAGCAATGTATTTTGCTCAGTTTCCTTCCAATGGTGCTATTGGCTCCATGTCATGAGATGAAGTATCCCTGTGCAACTCTCACACAGCAGTGAACCACCTCATGTAAGAGAACAGCTCGTGGAAGGAGATATCATTGCACTACTCATGACATCCCTTCGTGACCGATTTTTATCCACTAGGAGGTTATTGCAATTTCCTACACATCACGCGACATCAGAAGTGTTTGCTGGAAGAAGTGTTTGGTAACTGGATAAGACCATCAATGAGAAGCCAGTTTAATCATGGCTCGGTGACTGAAACCCAGAGTTTCACGGTTTAACCCACCATCCGAGCAGCACCACATCAGATCTCTAGACTCCTCAGTGCAGGCATACAGATATGGTCAACATATGCGTACATTAACTAATTTGTGAAATTATCAATTACATCCAAATGAATTGTAGTGTGTGCATTACTAGGACGTACCTAAAGGTGCCAGGTTGGGTTCATCCACCTTGGGGATGCTCTGCTCCACGCAGCCTCTTGCTTCCGTGCAGTCCATCCTCTTGATGTCCGAATTCTGGCTGTTGCTACTGCTGCAATTGGTGACGCTGGTGGTGGTCTTCTTTCTTTTAATGGGCTTAGGTCTACTTCGCTTTTCCTTCTTCTTCTGCTGCAAGGCCATCAACACTTTCATGCTCGTCATAGGATCGAGAGCAGCGTATGGTTTATTCTCACTGACTGGTGAAGCAGTTTGTTGACGTGGAACTAGGCCAAAGCATTCAAGAAAATTGGATTTCATGTCATTTATCTTAACGCCGCTATCTTTTGTCGAAGTGTAATCATGTTCAGGCTTCGGTCTGTACAAGAACTGTGCGTGAAGACTTTCATGAGTTTTCAGGATTTCAATAGGACTTAAAAATCCGCAGACTGAGCACATCTCATAGGGCGACGGTGGATTCAACACCGCATTGGCAAAACTGCCGTTAATCACCAAGCCTGGTGCACCCTTTATCATGTAATCCTTCTCATGGGTCTTCAAATGCCTTTTTAATTTTCCTAGCTGATCAAACCTTTTTCCGCATATGCCGCACCATTGATCACGGGTCTCCTTGTGCGTTCTTTCGTGGGCTTCTAGGCACCATGCCAGCTGGAATTTTTTCCCACAGACGTCACAAGAGATAAGTTTTTTCGTTCTTGTAATTCTACCGGATTGAGGTGGGGTTGAGATGGGTGCTGGTGAAGTGCCATCAATGGTGAAGGCAATTCTCCCAGCACCACCTTGACTCGCAGCCGAGTTGCTCTCGCACATCTGAAACAAAAGACAAAGGTCACGCGCATGACACCCGTGTCACGAGTGTACTCACACAGGCATACTTAAGGTGACATAAGATTCATATATACTACAACTCATTATACCAGAACTCCACAATATTGCAGTTCCTATCATGTACGATTTTACTCCTCTTATCCACCCAAATAAGATTTTGTTTAACAACAATGACGAACTACCTCCATTTTCCTAATGTTACCCACCAAATAGGCCTTTCTGTATATACACACCAACAATATAATGATGGCACCACACGTTCACTCCACTATTCACAACACTCTGACTCGCAATCTCCATATAAGATTGTAATATCATTTCTGTACGAGGGCCCGTCAAAAAGTTTTGAGAATGGACACTTTTTTTTACAAACAACTACGTAAAATAGTCTTCAATAAAAGTACAGTATAGTACTATTATGGCACTTATAACTGAACGTCATTATCTCATGCTAATTATTACAATGTTAACTAGTTACCCAGGAAAGCTTCATTGAGTCTAAGTACTGCATTTTCAGAAAGGTCCCATTGCATTGAGATGTTTGTGTGAGTGGAACCCAGAGAGACCCCACCTTGCATATGGGGAAATAACACAACTTCACACAGATGGATTCAACCCACAAGCTCAAAGCATTCCTTGTTTAACAAAGTATTCAGTGTAATGTTTAATAGAATTTATTTGGTAATATATAGTATCGTAATTGTATAGTCAATATATAGCAGTGTGGTATACAGTAGGGTTGGTAAAATAATACATAGTGTAATATTACAAGTCTAATATTATTATAATCTAACGTATAGGGTAGTGTATAGTAACTCAGTGTATAATTCAATGTTGTGGTCTGTCTATGCCAGTTTATAATAAAAATATTATTTGGAGGCATATTATAATATTTTTTGCGACATAGAAGTTTAATGTATAATAACTTATTGTTAGTAGCTCAGCTTAGTGGAGAATATATTGAGTACATTGATTACATTGATGTAGTTTATATTTAGTTCTTTCACATCGGTTTATTGTATGATAGTTGGGTAGTTGCAGTTCTTTAGCATCAATATACTAAATGCCTCTGTTGATATGTAAACTCTGACTTTAACATAGCTACTTCCGTGACCAGTTACATGCTAATTCCTCACATTAACATCATGCTAATCTCCCAGTTACATGCTAATTTCTGACTTTAACATCCTGCTAATCTATCACATTGACACAGCTACTTCAATGCTAAATTATTCTGTTGATATGTAAACTCTTTTGGCAAGGCGCTCTGCTCCTCCCACCCAGCTTAAAATACGCTGCCAAGCTTAGCAGTGTTCATTGGAGCGCTGTCTTTCCGACAGTTCTGTTTCTTCACCTGAGGACGGCTGCTTGTGTTGTGGCCGAAACGTCGTGAGAATTTTATTTTATTATGTTTTATTTTATTATTTCCCTTCTACGTGACTTTACCGAAAGAACCAAGAAGATGAATCTCTGCAGTCACGAAAGCTTTAAATCGAAATTTATTCAAATCAAGTTGTTTTCTTTTTACCACAGTACTTTATGGAATCCTTAAGAATAAATGCATTTTTAGAAGTATTAAACTACACTTGAAGATGTGTGAGAATGTAATTCTGCAGATGCAAGCACAGGCAAACTCGTATCTGCATATACAAGTTTCTGGGCCTCCTCACTTCACCAAACCCGCATTGACCGGCATGGTGAAGTATGGTTAAACAACTCCCACGAACGACATGGTGTGGGGGAGGCCTCTATCAAAACGCTGGATCGACAAAGGGCTGATACATGTCACGACATTGTACGTTAAGATCGTTCTCTCGTCAGCACAAGCCGTCTATGTGGACAATAGAGGACACGACACACGTGTACACGATGTTTGTGTGCGTATATTCAGCGTGTGTATCACGTAATAATTATATAAGGTCGCGATTATGCTCAAAACGAACCAAATGTATAACATCACGAATAACTTTGGAAGTCTCCTGAGCCTGAACAATATTTGAAGTAGACACTGTCCCAGTTACTATTAATAGCTCAGATGTGTAGGCTTTGACTTTAACATAGCCATTTCTGTGACCAGTCACAAGCTAATCACTCAGTTATTTCAATGCTAAATTTTCCTGTTTGATTTTTACTAGGTGCCTCTGTGAATGTGTATGCTTTGACTTTAACATAGCCATTTCTGTGACCAGTCACAAGCTAATCACTCAGCTATTTCAATGGTAAATTCTATGCTAATTCCTTTGTCAAGGGGTGCCTCTGTGGATGTGTATGCTTTGACTTTAACATAGCCATATCTGTGACCAGTCACAAGCTAATCACTCAGCCATTTCAATGCTAAATTAAATGCTAATTCCTTTGTCAAGGCGCTTTGTTTCTTCTCACACAGCTTAAAGGTCTCGATCTGAGCTTGGCTTTGTTCGCTCCAGCGCTGTCCTCCAGACAGTCTCGTCCCTTCACCTGATGAAGGCCGCTTGTGTTGTGGCCGAAACGTCGTGAGAATTTTATTGTGTTATTTTATTTTTTCAATTTATTATTTTATTCTCATGCTACGTGACTTTACCGAAAGAACCAAAGAAGATGAACCAAGAATATAGCGTGTAGATGCTGCCATCTGCCGGCCACCAACGTGGCGTGTAGATTCTGCAAATTGAAAAATTAAAATAATAAATTGAAAATAATAAGCAAAAATCCAGATTCATATTCTTGGTTCTTTCGGTAAAGTCACGTAGATTTAAAAATAATTAAATAAATTTAAATACAAAATAAATCGGAAATAATAAAATTACTTTTATTTGTAATTTTTCAATTGGCATAATCTACACTCCATATTCTTGGTTCTTTCGGTAAAGTCACGTAGATTTGAAAATAAAAAGAAAATAATTAAATGAAAATCATGAATTGTTATTATTATATTTTGATTTAAAGCTTTCGTGACTGCAGTGATTCATATTATTGGTTCTTTCAGTAAAGTCACGTAGAAGGGAAACAATAAAATAAAATAAATATTTTTTAAAATATTATTTTAATTTTTACTTTTCTTTTATTATTTATATTTTCTATCTACGTGACTTTACCCAAAGAACTAAGAATATAGCGTGTAAATTCTGCCAATTTTAAAATACAAAAAAATAAATGGAAAATAATAAAAGCTTTTATTATTAATAAAAGCTTTTATTATTTTCAATTTATTATTTTAAAATCAAAATTTTGTTTCATTTTTTTTATCTCTGTGACTTTACCGAAAGAACCAAGAATATGAATGTGGGTTTTTTGCTTTTATTATTTTCCATTTCACACTTTTTATTTGATTTGATTATTTTTTTTATTTTCTATCGACGTGACTTTACCGATAGAACCAAGAATATGGCGTGTAGATGCTGCCAATTTAAAAATTAAAATAGATTGAAAATAATAATCAAAATCCAGATTCATATTCTTGGTTCTTTCGGTAAAGCCATGTAGGTTGAAAATAAAAATAATAAAATTAAATGAAAAATACAAAAGATAAATGGAAAATAATGAAAGCTTTTATTATTTTAAATGTATTATTTTAATTTGTAATTTTTTTAAAATTGGCAGAATCTACGCGCCATATTCTTGGTTCTTTCCGTAAAGTAACGTAGATTTGAAAATGAAAATAATAGAATTAAATGAAAAAATACTAAATCATGAATTATTATTTTTTTACTTTTCTTTATTATTTCTATTTTACCCAAACAACCAAGAATCTGGCGTGTAGATGCTGCCACCTGCCAACGTTGTTGGCCACCAAATGGCAGCATCTACACGCCATATTATTGCTTCCTTCGGTAAAGTAATGGAGATAGAAAATAATAATAAAATTAAAAAATGAAAATTATGAAAGCTTTTATTATTTTCAATTTATTATTTGTATTTTTAAATCAAATTCTATTATTTTTATTTTTAAATCTACGTGACTTTAACGAAAAAAACAAGAATTCGGCGTGTAGATGTTGCCACCTGCCGGCCACCAACGTGGCGTGTAGATTCTGCCAATTTAAAAATTAAAATAATAAATTGAATGTAACAAAAGCTTAAATAATATGAAAAGCTTTTATTCAATTGATTATTTTAAAATTGTATTTTTTTTATCTCCGTGACTTTACTTTTAAATAATATTAAAAGCTTTTATTCAATTGATTATTTTAAAATTGTATTTTTTTATCTCCGTGACTTTACCGAAAGAACCAAGAATATGAATGTGGGTTTTTTGCTTTTATTATTTAAAATTTCACATTTTTATTTGATTTGATATTTTTTTATTTTCTATGGACGTGACTTTACCGAAAGAACCAAGAATATGAATTCCTGAAGTCACGAAAGTTTTAAGTCACAATCTACACCCAACAATGGTGGCCAGCAGATGGCAGCATCTACACGCCAGATTATTGCTTCCTTCGGTAAAGTCATAATACTGGTAGGAACGAAGTTGTAAACTGAGTGTACCAGCCTGCAATAGATTAATGTGTCCGTCCGTCCCCTTTCAATACTTTAACGAAGTGAAATCTCGTGCTGTTGGGTGTAAAATCAGCAATAGGCAGCGCAGAGACTTGCCCTACCAGCCCACCCTGCAGGGACCTGTTAATACAATTAAAATAATAAATTGAAAATAATAAAAGCTTTTATTTTCAATTTATTATAAAATAATACAAGCTTTTATTATTTTCAATTTATTATTTGTATTTTATTTTTTTGTATTTTAAAATTTCAAATAATAAATTGAAAATGATAAAGCTTTTATTAGTTTAAATATTAAAATTTATATTTTTAAATTAAATGTAATTATTTTTATTTTCAAATCTACGTGACTTTACCTGAAGAACCAAGAATATGGCGTGTAGATTCTGCCAATTATAAAATTAAATAATAAATTTTAAATAATAAAAGCTTTCATTATTTCAAAAAATTTTGTATTTTTAATTTAAAAAGCTTTTAGTATAGCTTTTATTATAATATCATAATATTATAATCAAAGCTTTTATTATTATTATTATTATAATAAAAGCTTTAATTATTTTAGGATTCTCCTCCACGGCGGCCTTTGTCTCCCCCAGTAGCAATGTTTACGACACACCGCACCAGGTTCTCATCTGAGGCTGAGTCGACCTCACACTCTCTTACTGTCTCAAAACAACAACCGCCATGCGCCACTAAGTGGCGGTGACGTCACCACGACGCTTATGCCAGGCTATGTGCACCTTGAGGCTACGTGAAGTGTCGATCGCCGGCTGGCAGGAGGTCACGGGGCAGACCCAGGTGCCACTGGTCGACTGACTGAGATGACTGAGATTACTGGCTGATGCACCACCTGTGCCCCCTACTGTGCCAACTTGCTAATCTTTAGCCACCCGACGCTCCGCTCGTTTTTCTGAGCGTCGCTCCTCCGCCCTCCGTTGTTGTTGGAGGGCGACTGCCTCCAACTGCCCAGTAGAGACACCGCTGGTACCAGTCATTGGCAAGTCCACTCAGCTCCACATCCTCCTGTACCACATCACTCCATCTCTTCTCTAGTCCGTGCCACGCCCGTTTAGCTCCCTCGATCCGGCCGAACAAAAGCTGTTTGGGCATGCGGTGATTGGGCATGCGGGCTACATGGCCCAGCCAACGCAGCCTTGCCTGCTGGAGGAGCTCACCGATGGGACTTTGTCCAGATCTTTCGAGGATTTGTGAGCTCCTCACACAATCCAGCCTGGTTAAACCCAGGATTGATCGTAGGCAGGCCAGCCTAAATGTTTCTAACCGGTGAAGATGCTGCATTAGGGGGGTCCACGTTTTGCAAGCGTACAGAAGGGAGGGAATGACTGTGGCCGAGAAGAACCGAAGCTTCATGCGGAGCGACAGACCAGGTAGCTTCCACACAACGTTACACAACTGATGAAAAGATAATGCCGCTCGACTAATTCGGAGTGAGACCTCTGCTGTTAAACCGGAGCCGATCATGAGCACACTGCCCAGGTATGGAAAACTCTCCACTCTCTCCCCAACTGCCCCATCACCGATTGGGAGTTGTGGGGGTAGAGTGCCCGATGGCACAAAATACCCAGGCAGGTGCTTCGTTTTGGTGGGGCTGATGGTAAGGCCCCACCTCTTAGTGGCACACTCCAGTTTCAGCAGCAGCGCCTCCAACTCCTCCTCTGAATGAGCAGCAATTACCAGGTCGTCGGCATACATAATGTGGTTGACCAATAGGGAGACATCCCTTGACCGCACCTGGGCATCGATCAGCCTCCCATTGTATCTGTACCAGACGTAAATTCCTCTGGTACAGCTACTGAAGGCTTCACGAACTATGTGGTCGAAATAGATGTTAAATAATGTTGGAGCCAGAGGACATCCCTGTCGCAGGGAATGGCTCTGACTCCCGGCTATGTAGTTTTACTCGGGTCTGCTCACCATCATGAAGGTCCTTAATGAGTGTGAGCAGAGGGTCAGGGACTCTGAAAGCACGAAGAACAACCCAGAGCCCAGGCCTACTGATGGTATCATAGGCCTTAACCAGGTCAATAAAGCAGAGATGTAGGTCTAGTTGGAATTCCCTCAACCTCTGCTGTAGCAGACGGACAGAAAATATGACATTTTTGCAGGACCGCCCTTTCTTGAAACCGCATTGGGGCTCCGCAAGCCTCTCCTTAGCGTACCTAGCAAGGCGATGTTGAATAATCCTTGCCAGGACCTTTCCCGGCACACTGAGGAGTTAGATGCCCCTGTTGTTGTTACAGTCTGTGCGGTCCCCCTTCTTAAAGAGGGGGACCGCCAGGGCATCCTTCCAATCCTGCGGAACCCGTCCAGTGGCCCAGACTGTTGTTATGATGTCATGTAGGGCAGTCTACGCACAAACGCCACCCTCCCTCAGCATTTCGCTTGGCAGATCATCTCTGCTCCGTGCCTTTCCTGTTCTCAGACTCTGGATCGCCCTCAGTACTTCCTCAACGGATGGTACCTCAGCCAGCCACTCACAGAGGGTGACTTCCTCCTCCAATATTTGAGGCACCGCATCCTCAGCAGAGTCATCCCCATTTTGTCCCATGATGTTTTCCAGGCTGAGGGATTCCCCCTCCCCCAGGACCTCACAGAAATGCTCAGCAAATCTGCAAACCTGTCGCTGGGGGTCGGAGATTGGATCACCCTTCGTTCCCCTAATGATGGTGTAGTGGGTATAAATTGACGAAGAAACTTTTGATGAGGCAACACGATATTTATTGTCTTGGCCCCTTTTTGGGCCATGGACATTAGCCCTGGCGTGATAGCGCTTCCGCCCCCTATTGACGATAAGGGGAAGCTACCAGCCCACAGAGTGGTGAGTGACGATTACCCCTACAATGGTAATAGGTGTGGCGCTGTAGGTTACTTTTTTAATGGAGTTAAATAGGGATTTGTGATCGCGGGCCATTGAGGCAGACTCCATCTCCTCAGCAACCCGCGACCACCACCCATCCTTGCAGCGCCTCACGGCTCTCCGAACCTCCGAGCGAAGGCTGCGGTAAGCCTCCTCATTCTCTGACGTGGGATGCTGTAGACGATTATAGTGGGCTTGTTGCTTTTTCTCAACCATCCTGAACGCCTCCTCTGTCAGCCAGGGTCTCTGGGGCGGTCTGGACCGCGTACACAAAGCAGCCATTGCAGCTGCATGAGTCACAGACCTAAACCTCGCCCATTTACCCTCGACATCAGGAGGAGTGGGGGACGATGCTGTCTCACTCACACTCACTCACAGCGCGAGGCCGACTCATTACATCTCGCGGAGGATCGCGCTGCTGAACAAAAAAAGTTCCGCGGTTTCAGTTTGCAAGCGCGAGTTCGCGTTTTAAGGCGATGGGGGCCGTCCATAAATGACGTCACGCACCTGGGGAGGGGGGGGTCAGACATTTGTGACAAGGGGGGGGGTTTGAGAAATGTGACGTCACGTCAAAATGCGCAACTTTAAATAAATATAGACAACACGTTCTATTTAGTTAGACTTTTTAATAAATGTTTTCTCCTACAACATCAGAGTGCAGTGCCACATTAAATACAATGACAATAGTTTAAAGCGATTTGAAGCATGTTTTATTTTCAAAATGAAAATATGGTTTTGGGGGGGGGGGCAGAGCTTTGTGACGTCATACTTGAGGGGGGGGTCTGACTTTTTGTGACGCCGTGTGACGAGGGGGGGGGGGGGGTCAAAAATCGTCCAAAATCGCGTGACGTCATTTATGGTCGTGATATATTATTTTTTATTTTATTTTTCCTACCTATGTTACTTTACCGAAAGAACCAAAGAGTACTTATTTTGGTGGATAAGGAGTAAAATAGTAGATGATAGGATCTGCACTATTGAGGAGTTCTGTTATAATGAATCTGTTGTAATGAATTTCATGTCACCTTAAGTATGCCTTTGTGAGTACACCCATGACACGGGTGTCATGCGCGTGAACTTTGTCTTTTGTATCAGATGTGCGAGAGCAACTCTGCTGCGAGTCATGGTGGTGCTGGGAGAATTGCCTTTACCATCGATGGCACTTCACCAGCACCCGTCTCGACCCCACCTCAATCCGGTAGAGTTACAAGAGCGAAAAAACTCATCTCTTGTGACGTCTGTGGGAAAAAATTCCAACTGGCATGGTGCCTAGAATCCCACGTAAGAACGCACAAGGAGACCCGTGATCAATGGGGCGGCATATGCGGACAAAGCTTTGATCAGCCAGGAAAATTCAAAAGGCATATGAAGACCCATGAAAAGGATTACATGATAAAGGGTGCACCAGGCTTGGTGAATAACGGCAGTTTTGCCAATGCGGTGTTGAATCCGATAGAGTCACTAGAATCTGATAGAGTCACTAGAGTGAGAAAACGAATCTCTTGCGACGTCTGCAGGAAAACATTCCAACTGGCATGGTGCCTAGAGTCCCACATGAGAATGCACAAGACCGGTGGTCAAAGCTGCCACATCTGCGATCAAAGCTTTGATCAGCCCTACAAACTCAGAAGGCATATGGAGTAACCCACGGAAAGAAGTCAAGGGGCGCACGTGGCACGGTGAATGACGGCAATTTTGCCAATGCGGTGTTGAAGGTGTGTCAGAGCTACTCGGCTGCGAGTCATGGTGCTGGAAGAATTGCCTTTGCCATGGATGGCACCAGCAGCTCCAGCAGCAGCTTGTCGAGTCCTGGTGGTGAGGAGGCAGAGTTGCAGACAATGCCACCTTCTGCAAAGGGCGCACCTGCATGCAACGAAGTTATTGCTATCACAGCGACCACGCATGGAACGAAGGCGCCTGCTGGGAAACGCCACGCCTGACCAGCGCCCGTCTCGACTCCACCTCACTCCCATAGTCACTAGAGTGAGAAAACAAATGTCTTGCCAAGTCTGTGGGAAAGCATTCCAACTGCCATCATGCCTACAGTACCACATGAGAACGGACAAAGAGACCCCTGACCAATGGCATCTGCGGTCGAAACTTTGATCAGCCAGGCAAATTCAGAAGGCATATGGAAACCTACGAAAAGGACTATTGGATATTTCTTTGCTGTTCTATTACTGAAGCTATCAACAGAAGGTGTGTACCGGATTAATTGCACTTGTGGAATGCTATGTTGGGCAAACAGGATGAATGATCAGCACAAGACTATAAGAACACCACAGAAATATGAAATGCTCACAAATACAACTGTCAGCAGTAGCAGAACACACGTGCCCACAAGGACACTCAATTGATAATGTTGAAGTTCTGTGCAAAACTTGTTACTACTGGCCAAGACTAATTACAGAATCTATCGAAATTTAAAGAAATGAAAATAATTGTAATCCATATTCTTAGTTTTTTCGGTAAAGTCACGTTGAAGAGAAACAACAAAATAACAAAATATATATAAAACAATAAAAAAAAATAAAAAATTCTCACGACGTTTCGACCATAACTCAAACGGTCATCATCAGGTGTGTTGGTTTGCATAAATTTATTTTTAAAACGGCACATTTATTTATTTATAAAAAACGTTGGCGTCACGCGCAGCGATTGGCAGTTTGCCCAGGACTAGTCCATCTATTTTTTTTTTAAAAGAGGAGGGGGGAGACGAAATTTTTTATAATGTATGCTGTCTGAAAGCCACTGTAAGCGTGAACAATCAATCAAGAACTGAAATGATTTATCAAATATTTCCAATGATTGCTAAGATAGAATCCATCTTCTCGGTTGAAATTGTATCTGTGCTTGTATATGTGGATAGCCTCATGAACGAATCTCTCATGGAAGCCAGATGGCTTACAAAGAACCTCCGTCTTGGAAAAGTCAATGGCATGTGAGCCTACTGAATTAGAACAATGATCTGCTACGGCCGAGGTGTTGGTCCTACCGTGTTTAAGGTCTGCTTTATGTTCACGAATGCGGTCCGAGACATGGCGTTTGGTTTCTCCAATGTAACTACTACCACAGAGGCAACTTAGTTTGTAGACACCAGGGTATTGTATGTCCGGAATCACATCTTTTACAGACGGAACCAGATCACGGATTTTATGTAATGTGTTGAAACGGACCTGGATCTTGTGTTTATTCAAGATTTTGGAGATCTTTTTTGTGATCCCAGCAATGTAGGGTAAAGTGATGGTTTTCAAAACCATCACTTTACCCTACATTGCTGGGATCACACACCCTACATTGCTGGGATCACAAAAAATATCTCCAAAATCTTGAATAAACACAAGATCCAGGTCCGTTTCAACACATTACATAAAATCCGTGATCTGGTTCCGTCTGTAAAAGATGTGATTCCGGACATACAATACCCTGGTGTCTACAAACTAAGTTGCCTCTGTGGTAGTAGTTACATTGGAGAAACCAAACGCCATGTCTCGGACCGCATTCGTGAACATAAAGCAGACCTTAAACACGGTAGGACCAACACCTCGGCCGTAGCAGATCATTGTTCTAATTCAGTAGGCTCACATGCCATTGACTTTTCCAAGACGGAGGTTCTTTGTAAGCCATCTGGCTTCCATGAGAGATTCGTTCATGAGGCTATCCACATATACAAGCACAGAGACAATTTCAACCGAGAAGATGGATTCTATCTTAGCAATCATTGGAAAGATTTGATAAATCATTTCAGTTCTTGATTGATTGTTCACGCTTACAGTGGCTTTCAGACAGCATACATTATAAAAAATTTCGTCTCCCCCCTCCTCTTTTCAAAAAAAAATAGATGGACTAGTCCTGGGCAAACTGCCAATCGCTGCGCGTGACGCCAACGTTTTTTAAATAAATAAATGTGCCGTTTTAAAAATACATTTATGCAAACCAACACACCTGATGATGACCGTTTGAGTTATGGTCGAAACGTCGTGAGAATTTTTTTTATTGTTTTATATATATTTTGTTATTTTGTTGTTTCTCTTCAACGTGACTTTACCGAAAAAACTAAGAATATGAATTACTGCAGTCACGAAAGCTTTAAATCAAAATATAATTGTAATCGTTTGGATAGCTACCGACTTAGTGCTGCATGGAAGAGAATCATCAAATTACCGTTTGTACGGCTATTTTAATACACACAATGGACACTAAGTACAAGATCAATGGGCTAGCATAATGTGCATGTATAATGTATGTTGATTCATTAATCCCCCCCCCCACTTTGCGCTCAAAGAGTGCACAAGTGTTGTCACCACATCTACGTCTCTATATAAGGAATTAAACAGGTGGACTTCTCCCAAACCTTGCTGTTGCCTGATGAAGCTAGTTGTAATTACTGAAACGCCGTACTCCGATGGTAAATGTTGTGGCTTGGCTCTCCAACACACCACACACCGGTGTGCTGTACTAGTGATGAATTGGCATGTTCTGTTTACGTGACAACCCTTACTAGTGGGCTGTCGGGTGGTGGCGGGCTTAACGACACATTTAAATTGTAATAGGTTTTTACCCTTTTATCTGGCACCAAAACTGACACCTTTATGGAAACATGATCCCTTGTATAAAGGTGTCAGTTTTGGTGCCAGATAAAAGGGTAAAAACCTATTACTATATCTTGCTACTGGCAAAGGAGGTCTCATAATGTAAATTCTTACCCCGAGCTCTCAATACTCTGATAGTGCGCTGTTTTTGAGTTGTATGCCTTTTGGCGTCATCTGGTCCAACACCAGTGGAGACTAGGCTCTAAGAAAAGCCGTCTCGGGTGTGGACCAATCAGCTTCAAGGACAGTGTATATCATTATCAGAGTTGTCTCTTTTTGTTTGCATTTTGACTGCTTGTGTTGTGGTTATTGCAAACATGATCCCTTGTATAAAGGTGTCAGTTTTGGTGCCAGATAAAAGGGTAAAAACCTATTACTATATCTTGCTACTGGCAAAGGAGGTCTTATGACACATTTATATATTTACGCGATCCAACCCATAAAACCTGTATTATGGATATTTGTCGCGAAAGCCTACGTGTTAAACTGCCATGTATTTTTACGTCTATTGCTGTATTTTCTTACGTGCAATATATTTAATAAACCATCCTAATTTATTCATATTTTTGTTCATAGTTATATCATTGTTGCGCGTGCGGTGTGGTCAGTGGATATTGTTCAGTGGATCAAACCGAGACAAATATTTTTGCAGCAGCTGTGGCTGCACATTGCAACAGCGCATTCCGAATGGTGTAGAACGCATCGCCCAGAATCTGTATCTGTGTGCAAACACCAGGTATGGTTGGTAAGAAACACGTTTGGTTTTAAATGAATAGAACTCGAGCTTCAGCCATATTGTTCATTATAGACCCCACTTTGTAAGCATTAATCACGCAAACCTTGCGCCTGATTCATTTGAGTCGGTGTGCTCATGAGCAACAGGGCATTTGTGGCAAGGTGTTAATGTACCACAGATTAGCACGGTTGGCTACGTACACTGCGAAAGAAGTTCAACACATATTCTTTGGGTCTTTCCGTAAAGTCACGTAGATAGAACAATAAAATAATGAAAATAAAGTGAATAAAAAAGTAAAATATATCACGACGTTTCGATCGCAACACAAGCAATCGTCATCAGGAGAAAAATGATGAAGATTGCTTGTGTTGAGATCAAAACGTCGTGATATTTTTATTATTATTTTGTATTCACTTTATTTTTATTATTTTATTGTTCTATCTACGTGACTTTACCGAAAGACCCAAAGAATATGAATTCCTGCAGTCACGAAAGCTTTAAGTCAAGATTCAAGTTCAACATACATTCATACATTTTGTAAAGCGAGTATCCTTGCACGTACAATGCACTGGACCGCATGTTCGTGTTAAGTGATTCAGGGGCTTTGTCACTGCCTACCCCATGATATAAATAATCTCAGGGAATTCAATTGCAAGTGTGCAATCTCCCTTCCGGTGGGCATCGAGGATGAGTCATACCCTGGCTTGCCAGGAGGCAGTGGAACACAACTGTGGAATCCTTTCCATCTGCACGGGATAGAACGTTGCCCCCTTGCTCACATTCGTTCGTTTTCTGCGAGTGTACTGGTTTCCCCCCACATGTAAACACTCAGTAAGTGGCTGCAAATATTGGAATGTAAAGAGAACCGCAGATCTTGGGCGATTGTTGGTAGTGCCGGCTCACCGCCTGGCTGCTGTCTCCCCGCTCGTCTGTGGGAGACATATAGAGGTACTGAATTAGATTTATATTCTCTACATAACATGATTCCTATCTACACAAAGCACTCACCGCATGGAGTACAGCAAGTGATATTCCACGAAATAAAAAATAAACGTACATGACCATAACAGAAGCCAATGGGTACAGCTGTGCATACACGTACACACATATACACGATTCCTACTGATGGAACGATTCACCACTGCCGGAGAGTCAAGGAATTGTCATGATTCAGGATCATGAATGCAAACTGTCCCCGTGCTCAAACCTGAGTTTGATTGAAAAGGTCGTAGAACGCCTTTGTCGGAAGCAATTACTTCCCCATGTCACTGCGATGGGCAGATTCATGCCATTGCAGTCGGCTTACACATTGTCAGTAGTACGCAAGCGTACGCATTTGGGTTAACCCCTCCTCCCCCCTCCATGCATACATACTAAATGGATGCCCCCTGACAGCTACACCACCACTCCCCGCACGAGACAAGCACGTGACTCTCGGTGTAAATGGAGCCGGAGCGCGAATAAACGTGCCGATGCCCCAAGTACAGTTGCCACCATTCCTACGACAGAGCAAACCCAGGCACATTTCTCAGCGAGCCGAGGTCTATTGTTAAAACTGTGCAGTTCACGGTGATAAAATTCAACCATAGCCATACCCGGGGTACCAGATCTCGACACAAATTAATTCCTGCTGCCACCCGAACACTGTCCGGGGGTCAAACACAGACAGGTGGCAGCCCCAGTCGCGAGGCCACATCTGCACCGACTCACGGTAAACGTGTGCAGGGCCAGCAGGAAGAGCCCCGGGATCTCGGAGCGCAGCCACTGGTTCCACGCGCTGTCTCGGTCCACGTCCTCGCGTGACGACGACACTTCAAAATCACCTGACCGGAAGGAGGGGGGTGGGAGGGAGAGTAAGAAGGTACGAAGGGGAACCTTCTAACTCTTTCACAGTGACGCGTTCTTCGCGTGCGTCACCCTGCAGCCAACCTCTCTGCTCTCGTGTGTGAACGTGGGTCAGTTTGGTTTAATCGTTCAGAATGAATGGGGCATGACCCTGGCCCTTGTGCAATTTATTATTTTCCATGAGATAATACCAAACACATCATTCATGTGTGTGTGTGTGTGGCCTGCAAGCAAAACTTCTGACCTCTGTGATTGCCAACAAGGGGTCAAATACTTATTTCCCTCATTAAAATGCAAATCAATTTATAACATTTTTCACATGCGTTTTTCTCGATTTTTTTGTTGTTATTCTGTCTCTCACTGTTCAAATAAACCTACCATTAAAAATATAGACTGATCATTTCTCTGTCAGTGGGCAAACGTACAAAAGCAGCAGGGGATCAAAGACTTTTTTTCCCTCACTGTATGCATTAGTTCTGCCCGTACCTCTTTGTGCCTGTGTAGTGGGCAGGCAAGTGTGGTGGAGCAGCAGGTCCAGCACACGGGGTGTCCAGCAGAGGAGAGGAACTCCCCGTGGCCGTGGCCGGGGAAGCAGAGGTCGGCGGCGCTGGGAGCGGCGTCAGTTGCGCGGCGTCTGTGGGAGAAGGCACAGGCCTCTGCTGAAGATTATCATCCGCAGACACATCACACGGCTTGCCGGACACGTCACGCACTCGGCCCTGTGATTGTGGAGGTGAGACAGGTTCGCGCGTGGCAACGAATGGCTTGTCGCAGGACAAACATCGACGGCAACATCGGGAGAACGCGGCACGAACTCGTGCAGAGTTTCTGGCACCGTATGAATTTACACTCCTTGTAGGTATGTACGTTGAACCTCTTTCGCGCCGTACGTCAGCCAGCCGTGCTAATCGGAGGTGCAGATGGATGCAATTGAAGGAAGTGGAGCAGAGATTTCAAAATGAAACAAAAAAAATTGATACAGAAATTACACACGTCCAGGGGACTTCACCAAGGCCGTGTTATCCCAGAATCTGACAGAGCACAAAGGAAGATTGGCAATGGCAAAAAATGGCTTCATAACTATCATTGTCAGATGGCACACTTGCATCTTCAGTCTTCAGTCAGCGTCAGTAATTTAAGAATGCACGCATGATGCGTGACACCAACTAAACTGGCATCGATGCTGACTAATCACATCCTCTCCAAGATGTGGAACTCAAGAGACATGGATGCCTCTTCCAAACAGGACTACCCTTGACAATTGAGTTGTCGCCTGGGTAAAAATAAAATGAACCAGGAGATTTCAACTTGAAAATCCAAACCATCGCACCAACAGTAATGGATGGAATCCTATATGAGGCGCACACTGCAGTAGCTTCAGGTGGACTCTGGTACCTGCTTTAACGTCTGTGTGAGAAGCATTTTCTCCCACTGAAATTCAAACAAAGTTGACAGTTAGACAGGACATGTTTAAAACATCCGCAGTAAAATTCAAGTATGTATACCATTAAAGTAAACTATTTTTTTACCAGGTAAGGCCCATTGAGAGCTATATAGCTCTTTTTCAGAAGCGACCTGGCCACAAATTATAGCTTAACGAAGTGGCTTATCACGTGGAAATTTATAGTAGCCAAATACTCTAAACGCATTACTTACAAATAGCTCACAAAGCGGTTATCCTCCCACTACCCTTGGGTTACCTCCTGTCCCGGTCCAGCCGAGACAGTCTGTGAATTGGCATCTGTGTTTGGGTGGCATGAATTAATTTGTACCGAGATCTGGTACCGGTACTGTGCTGAACTTTACTACTGCATGGTTGTTGACAGACCTAGACCGACTGAAACATAGGTCTGGGTTTGATCTCCATAGTGGAAAAGGTGGTAACCCGAAAACTAACCCAAACCCTTCCACATTCAACGATAAACACTTTAAAACCGAGTTCGCTCGGAAATGGCCCCACTAAACCGCACGTATGTAAACGTTTGACTTCAGTGGTTCCTCCGCCGCGTGCGAACGATGAAGTGCACGGCCTCTCGTGATGATGACCTCACACCCGCATGGCTGCACGAAAGGCGGTGCTGACGAGCATGAGGCAGGTGGAAGAGGCAAAACGAGGAGGCAAGATCAGAGTGCTGTAGTCGGTGGGGTATAGTGGGGCCTATTTCCAAATGATTGATTTATGTGGAAATGAAATTGGTCAAGAGCCCGTTACTTTGTAAACATTAGCATGTATCTACTTTAATGCCAAGTCTGCAGGGGTGGGAAAGATGAGGTCTATTCATTCTGGTGGGCAAAGAGAATTTAGACACTCCAAGTTAAGTCTGGTGGCATACGGATAAAATGCACCTTACAAATGTAAATAATGATTATTAATCAATCTTCTTCTTCACTCCCACGGTGTTTCCAACCAGGGTTAGGCCATGTAATGATCTGACGTGCTGTACACTTGTACAGTGTTACTGAATTATTGTATCATTATGAATTCAGTGCCCCTTCTGCGACCTTTCCCTAGATCCCCCTCTTGTGTATAACCTGGCCTGCTGACGTCAGGGCCGTAAGCCTCAGATCCCTTTCCCTGCCAGCAGCAGGCGCTATGCTGTTACATTACGATTCTATGCCACTACACAGGGACTCCTCTACTTACGAACATTCGACTTACGAACTTTCAGAGATATGATCAAACCTGTCCGTATGTCCAGTTTCCTGTTCGGACCGAGAGTCGCAAGTTCAACCACCGCACAATAGGTGGTGATGGTGGCATCTACATCTGCAGAACGTGAAGAACCAGAGGCAACTGTTAAAGCCATTCCCCGTGTTTAGTGTACAAGTCGTAAAACGTGTTTGAAATCGACTGGAGTAAAGTTGGACTCACGAACAAATCGACTTACGAACAGACCTATGGAACCGAACTCGTTTGTACGTACAAGAGTCTGTATATGGTGGTCACTCTGAACAACACAGACCCAGCCTCCTTTTTACTATTTTTGGTCCATTAGGACATAACCAGATGCATCTTTCTGTGCTAACGGCCACACAATACACATTAGACGTGTCACAACAGGTCACGTTTAATAGTCTAACCTTGTCTGGAGTAAGTCGCATACGGTAGACATTTCTGCACATTTGCAGAATTACATGCCTATGACAAAGGAACCATGTGTATTGCATTAGACAGGGGTGCTTGATCATGTGTGGATGCAGATTCCCGCAGCAATAGAGGGAATAGGTTGTTCGCAGCGCCACTGATTAATCAGAATCAGAATCTATTTTATATCCTGGAGGAATCCGATGAGCTATGAAGATCTTTTTCACATATGTCCAGTAGGGGAGGGTCAGCGAGCTATTTCCAAAACCGATGAGAGGCAAGATGGAGAAAATGTAAGCAAATTGCTAAAAATACAAAGTACATACATTCCTGCCAATTTGTCAACCAATGCAATCTTGGGCAAGGTAGCAACACAACAACCACAGCTCCAGACCACGACAAGACTCCACAAAGTTCCTCAATTGCATTGCATTAAAATTGAACGTTTAATGAGCGACATTTGAAATAGCGTTACCAAATGACAATATTCCCTTCGAATACTTGACTAATGAATGAGGCTAAGACGCTTGCAGTAATGTTCAAATATGCATCACAAGCCATTCAGAAGTGGTAGGCCTCACGTGACCACAGGGCACCACAGTGGCAATATGTTAACTACTTCGCCTGGTACGCAGGAGGCCGTGGATTCAATCCGGACCCTGTCGCCTGCTGTATATTTTGAGGTTGCATGTCTCTCTCACCACATTTAGAATAAACATCACGCGTTTAGAGTATTTGGCCTCTATAAATTTCCACGGGATAAGCCACTTCGTTGAAGATAACATTTGTGATAGCCAGGTTGCTTCTGAAAAATAGCTCCATAGCTCAGTGGGGCCTCAAACTAGTAAAATAAAATATATAGTTTGTATTCTTGGTTCTTTCGGTAAAGTCGCATAGAAGGGAAACAATAAAATAATAAAAATATAAAACAATACAATTCTCACGACGTTTCGACTGCAACACAAGCAATCATCAGGTGATGATGATCATCATCAGGTGATGATGATTGCTTGTGTTGCAGTCGAAACGTCGTGAGAATTGTATTGTTTTATATTTGTATTATTTTATTGTTTCCCTTCTACGTGACTTTACCGAAAGAACCAAGAATATGAATCCCTGCATTTACGAAAGCTTTAAATCAAAATATAGTTTCGTTTAAAAGTTATAGTTTGAGAACGGCGGTCCGATGGGAGGGAGTGAAGGGGTATTGTGAGGAGGCGTCATCGGGAGTGGAAGCTGCTGGTGGGAGCATGGGAGGTGTGGGGAGTGTGAGGTGCATCGGCATTGTGGAGAGGGAAGGGGTGAGAGTGTTGTAAGCGATGGGGCTGGGGGAGGAGTGGTGGATATGACGATGTGGAAGCTGTGTCGGTGATGAGGTGTGTGCTTGAAGTGAGGATTACATGGGGAGCGGTGCCGAAGTGGTTAGCGCACCGTGCGACGGGATCCGGCGACCCGAGTTCTATTCCCACTCACGGCCAACATCGGTGACGAGTATCTGAACCAATCTCGGTCCCATCCCAGGTCTATTCTGCCTTAAAATGAATTTCCAGGTTCGGTGAATGGGAGGAGACAAAGGCGGCCAGGCGTGGTGCTGGCCACCCATCCCATCTCAGCGTGTCGACCCCATGGCACCTGGGTAATGGATGTGTTGATGAAGATGGTGACGACGGTGATGATGATGTTGATGACGATGGTGATGACGAGTCACTCACTCAGACTCACAGAGCCACACTCAGAGACTCACAGTCACTCACTTAGACTCACAGAGCCACACTCAGAGACTCACAGTCACTCACTTAGAATCACAGAGCCACACTCAAGAGACTCACAGCCACACTCAAGAGACTCACAGTCACTCACTCAGACTCACAGAGCCACAGACTCACAGCCACACTCAGAGACTCACAGTCACTCACTCAGACTCACAGAGCCACACTCAGAGACTCACAGAGTCACTCACTCAGACTCACAGAGCCACACTCAGAGACTCACAGAGTCACTCACTCAGACTCACAGAGCCACACTCAAGAGACTGATAGAGTCACTCCGAGAATCACAGTCACTCACACAGACTCACACTCACTCAAGGAGACCCACAGACTCACTCACACAGACTCACAGAGTAACTCACACACAGACTCACACTCACATACTAGTTCTGACACACACACAGACTCGCAGAGTAACACGCACTCAGAGACTCACAGAGTCACGCTCAGTCACTCACTCAGAGACTCACAGTCACTCACTCAGAGACTCACAAAGTCACTCAGTCAGAGACTCAGAGCCAAAGACTCACAGAGCCACATTCAGAGACGCACGGAGTCACTCACTCAGAAACTCACAGAGTCACTCACTCTGACACTCGGAGACTCACTCAGACTCACACAGACTCAGAGTAACTCACACACTCACAGACTTACACAGTAACTCACAGTCACTCCCTCTCAACTCAGTCTCACCGGGTAACACACTCACAGACTCGGAGTAACTCACATGAACTCACAAAGTAACTCACTCACACAGACTGACAAACAAAAACAAAGATCCCCAGTGAACCCTTAACAGACTGTAGGGGCAAGTGCTGTTAGCGAGCACCTACGAAGGCCGGCACGGCACACGAGGGGGTGGGTGGCCAGCACCACGCCCGGCCGCCTTTGTCTCCCCCATTGGCGATGTTTACACACCGCAACCAGGTACTCATTTGAGGCCGAGTCGACCTAGGGGAGGCCCAAGACCTGTTCAGATAATCGTCACCGGTGTTGGTGGCCGTGAGCGGGAATCGAACTCGGGTCGCCGGGTTCGTAGCGCAGCGTAGCGCTAACCGCTGCGCCACCGCTCCCCACACCCTCGCTCACAAACACAACGCAGGCAGCGTGGGCAGCCCTGGTCCATCCACTGCTGGATGAGGGCCTTGCCATGCCGTGCGAGTTATTTGACCAGAAGCGCAGTGCGTGTTGTTAACATTCCCCGTGTGGTGGATAGAATCGGAGGGCTTTCCCCAGCCATCACCCACCAGGAATGGTGAAGTATAGTCAAATACTTCCTGTGACCAACACGGCGTTAGGAGACATTCATACAACCCACAGATGGACTAATAATTATTGTAAGTACTGTGGTGTACTTAAAATAATGTGTGGATGAGGAGGAGGAAGAAGCTCCAGAAGTCGCACTTCAGCAGCCACCACTGCCCCTTCGCAGTATCAACAACCACGCAGACAAATGCACTGCCACATCCTACAACACGCGTTTGTTCCTTCAAAGTAGTGAATTAGCGTCCCAACACGCTGGTTCACGAAGATGGAGCGGTCATATAATGAGCTGGACAGCGACAACAACTTAAATCAGCGGTAATAATGCGGCAGACACGCAGGAAGCAATACTTAGGTAGGCCGCGATGAGACCACGGGGCTCGGATGGCGACCCTGCCTGGGAAGGTGCACACAAACTCCTCACAGAGTGAGCACCACAATGTTGTCCTTACAACACACAGTGGTCTCGCTTTTCTTTCATATCCACGAGCACAGCAACATCCAGCAACACATATCTCCTCACATTGTGCCCAGGACTGCTTTAAATAAAGATTTTAAATAAACTTTCCTGCCAAAAAATGTTATTGAGGCGTGTGTGGGTATCGATGTGGAACTTGTGATCACATTGCTAAGAGCCGAAACACAAGGGACCCACCACCCCACACATCCTACTACTGTTGCTGCTGTTGCTGCCCTGTGAAGTCTATGATGATGATGAGCAGCAGCAGCAGCGAGATAATGAGGTTGAATGTGATGATGATAATGTGGAGTAGAGTCAGGGGGGTTATGCCCAAAGTTCTCTGACCTCACCTCCCCACCACCGCCACGTCCCAACTCTGAACATCCACACATCATCATCATCGACCAGCAATGACCAACAGCAGCTCACAGCCCATTAAATACACCACCAGTAGGACAATTGTATGGAGGAGGCCAAACAAACATCTAAAACTAACAAAATAACAATTGCCACCGAGAACTGTTTCACATAACTCGTGCACTCAAAGTCCTCAGACAATTGCAGTTATCTAAAGGTTCTAATTGTGCCCGAGTGTGGCTGCGTCTTGCCTCGACAAAGGCATCGCCAATCCGCAAACTCTCGACGACTCCGGCTGGCTCTCTGAGCACAAACTTTGACATTTGAACCTCACGAAATGTCTCTGCACAAGTTCCAGCGGTGTCTAGGTGGCAGTAAGTGAATGCACGCACGTGTGAACGAGGAGGAGGAGTGTTTCTATTATGAGGACAGTGCTGCTGCTGCTGTTGTTGTTGTTACTCTACGATGTTAGTAGAGCTTAGCTAGAAAAGTCTTTGTCAGGAGGCCCCAAATATCCCCTCCACCAAACAAAACTGTCGGGAACAGAGACTTGAAACTCAGTAACGCTTCGACAAAAGTGCGTCAATGTTCTCATCGCTAGTGCACACGTGTCGTCATTACCTTATCAGTGCCCTACCTTATTACAGACCAATTCAGACATTATCGGTCACCCCTTAACAATCTCCACCGTTCATCCTACAAAGTCCCCATGACAAGGAAGAAACACCACACAGAGACATTGTGTTTTTTAACCCCTATTGAAACGTCCGTACGCCGTAAGGAGCCGCAAACTCAATGTCCCCGCCGCGCAAGAAGACGGCGTAGAAGACCGCGCGGGTCGGCAGGGGTCACGCTGCTGCTGCTGCTGTGGAGCTCCGCTGTGAGTCGACGCAGAAGGGCGGCGGTGGTGGTGGTGGTGGTGAGAGCCCCGACTCCCGGAGTCGCAGTGACAGTCGCGTGGCACGGCAGTCGTGGTGGGGCTCTCTGGCTGCTGCTGCTGCTACGGGAGATGAGCGGCAACTCCGCGATGTCTGCTCCCTCCTCCTCCTCCCTTGTGGTGTCAATGGGGGGGGGGGGGGGGGGGAGCGCTCCTTGAGATCCTCTCGGCAAGGCCTGGCCACCCCTGATGGCTCTCCTCCTCTCGACGGTGTCACCACCTCGTCCACCTCCTCTTCAGCCTCACGTTGGGATTTTGCTCCACGTAGCACACCACTGTCACTGAGCGTTTACCGTGACAACAACAACAACAATCCTTGTACAGAGACGCAATACGCCCGCCAATATTCCTCTCCCACGATGATATGAGGCCTGTTACTTTCGTCAATTACCCCCTCAAAATATCGGATGGGAATCACTTTGAGATAAAATCACCATCTTAACACGTTAACATAACTGCTCCTCAGCAACAATATCCACCCAAAATAAATATTTTTATTGATGTAATATTTTAAACGATAGTCAACTACTTCGTTTTTTTAATATGAGCAGACAGCACACATCTATACAGTAAACATACAGAACGATAATCTGTAGTGGTGTCCACTTTAACATTATTTTAAGCCAGCTTCCCCATTGCTGTGCATTCGTCAGACACTAAATGAATCTCCCTATGCCTGTCCTTAGCCCAAATAACTTATATCGCCTTGTAACTCGTGTCATAGATCACATTTAGCCACACACAGAGATCACAAATGAATACAAATGTATGCAGCTGCCCCCCTCACCCACCCCCAATTTTAGTCTAAAATCTAAAATGTGTGCATATTTGTGACTTTGGTTTAAAGAGAAAAATATATAAAATTATATAATTATATCTGTGAAAAAGTTATTTGCAGCTCATCAAATTCCTCCAGTATAAATACACATGCCGATTCTGACATTCATTGTAAGTATGTAATGTTGAACTTCTTTCGCACCGTATGTAACCGACCATGCTAATCGGAGGTGCAGAGGAAGGGCAACAAACTAAACACAAACAGCGTGTTGACGGTGTGTTTAATGGCTCCCTCAGCCAGTGGGATTCACACTCTTGGCTTAGGACCACTCATGGAGGATGAATGAGCATTGCCTCCGCCCCTGCGTGTTGCGATGCTCAGAGCGAGGTGACAACTCTCATTCCGTGCGTTCTCCCCCCCCACCCCAGAGCATCAACAACAGGAGACAGCAGCTGGAGTTGGAGATCATGAAGATCCTGCAGAGCAAGGGGGACCCTGACAACAACAACATCGTCACCCTCCTGGACAACTTCACCTTCCGGGGACACAACTGCGTCGTCCTGGAGCTCATCAGGTGAGTGTCATGGCGTCCGGTGAACACCGATCCAAAGACAAAGATTAACCAGTATAGCCTGAGAAGATTGTTGGGGCAAGTGCTGTTAGCAAGTAGCACCTATGAAGACGGGCAAGGCACACGAGGGAGTGGGTGGGCAGCACCACGCCCGGCAGCCTTTGTCTCCCCAGTGGCGATGTTTACACACCGCACCAGGTACTCATTTGAGGCTGAGTCGATCTAGGGGAGGCTCAGGATTGGTTCAGATAATCGTCACCGGTCTTGGCCGTGAGCGGGAATTGTAGAGCAACGCGCTAAACGCTGCACCACCGCTCCCCCAAACACCGATGCGTCCGTGTGTTCACACACATGAATCATTTGGATGTAGAATAAATGTCCATAGGCTTTCAGAATGCCCTAGAATTATTGTATTTGTACGCGGCTCCATGGTCAGACATAACTGTTTATAATGCCTTCCTGCCTCATTGACTATGTTTTGAGTTGAGCGGCAACCCTGTATGGTTACTCCGTGCGGCTTCGCCTCAGTCAAGCACGTGTGCTCCTGTTCAAGGGGCCAATCAGGGAATGGGTCACAAGCAGGAAGAAACTGTAACCGTTCACGTTTTGTGCCGTCACACAGCGGAGACCTCCTCCAGAAGCTGGACGAGACCTATGGCTTATACATGACGGAATTGAAGCCGTACGTGGGCTCCATGCTGCGGGCCCTGGCAAAGCTGAAGGCGATGCACATCGTTCACGCGGATCTGAAGCCGGTTAGTAAACTAAGCAGCCCGCTGCGTCTTTTGTCCGTCAGTATGGAGTTAGTGCCTCAGTTCGTGCAGTTGTAGAAAATGAGAACACTCTTGTAAACCTTAGTAACAGGATTTCGAGATATCTTATTCTACACCGCAACAACACTCATGCCACGACTTGCTATTTCATAAACACAGATAGCCAAAACTTGCATAGAAATACAACTTTTCACGTGGATCTCTGTTTGCTCTCAACAACCAACGCTCCGCGGAACATTTAATATTTTCTAATTTGCGTTAAACAACAACGACCACTGCCCTAAGCAACAATTCCGAATGCCAAAGCTAAATGATGGGCGTAGCAGTGGTGCGGTAGTTCGCAAACTGCACTCAGAGGTTAATGACCCGAATTCGATTTCTGGCCACGGCTTAAACTAGGGTTTGGATGATATCTGAACCGGTCCTGGATCCCATTGCCTTCAACAGACCCCTGAGCAGCATGGTGAGGTATGGCCATACAACCCCCTTGATTAACACGGCATGGGGTAGGGAGATCTTTAAGCATGATTACATTTACAAAGGGCAGTAAGTGTTCAACAAAAATGAGTACATGAAATCCTTGAGTAAACCGCCATGAACCAATTCAACAAGACGCAATCTCACCAACACACCACGAGTTTCACTGACAACCACTCTGTCATTTTTGCAGGCAAACATCTTGGTCAAAGACCACATCAGTGGCAATATCAGGCTCACGCATTTTGGCCTGAGCATCAGCGAGACCTGCCCAAGTGAGTGATCTAGCTGCCCTGTGTGTGTGTACGTGTGTAGCAGCATGTGTGTGTGCGTGTCACAGTGTTTGTGGGGAGCGGTGGTGTTAACGGTTAACACGCTGCGCTACGAGCCTGTTTAAGCTATATGGGGGGGTCTTTGTCTTCGTGCTGTGGTGGTGTGGTGGTTAGCACCGCTTAAACAAAGTGTGGTAGTGACACTGATACCCTTCAAACGTTACATTTCGTCAATCATTTGGCCAGGATTTCAACTCTCATCCTCCCAGTTTTGAGGAGGGTAGTTGTCAAACAAGTACCAGTAAACCGGTAACAATTTTCATAATCGATTGCTGGTATTGAAAGTCTGGAGCCAGTAGCCAATCCCATTGGAATTTTCGTCGCGGATGGCTGATTTACGTGTGATTTACATGTGATTTACGTTTGCAAATGTACAGATCGCATGGCAGCCCTAAGTACCTTTGTCCTCATTCCTCACTTAACCTTTTCCCGTTCCGAGACGTCTGCACGTTACAGGGTGGTGGTAGGTGTCCCCGGTTCATCACTGAATCTTGAAACGCGCAAAGCGGCTCGGCGTTAATTTTATTCAGAGAGGCGTCGCAGCGCCGTTGCTTTTAAAGAAGTTGTTACTCACCGCAGAGAACTCTCGCGACACGACAGCTGCACTCTATGATAGCTGGCACCAGTGTAATGAAAATAATTTACATTTCTAAGTGCTACCCAGCTGATACACGCATTTACGTGGGCGATCTTTGTATTTGTGCGTATTTTGAGTGCCATACGTGACTGCGTGTGCATACCCTCATCTATTCTGCACTTCACAAGTACAGGTGAATAATGTGCAAGTGCCACCTTGTTTGGTCACCTGTCTGTCCGTGTGCTGCTAGGAGCTTGGTGTCTTGGCTCGATGTGGTACATGGCTCCCGAAATGTACTTTGGGCTCCCGGTCACATGCAGCGCGGACATGTGGTCACTCGGATGTGTGGTGGCCGAGATGCTCCTCGGGAACCCGCTCTTCAAGACAAGCTCGGAAGACCACATCGGCTATCTCATCCAGGTGTCTGACGCGTAGGAAAACACCACTGCATATATATCCAGTTGGTTATAAGGTCCTGCTGTTGAGCTACAAGGCTGTCAGTGGGTTAGCCCCACAATACTTACAGGAGCTGATCCACTCATGTACACCAATGAGGTCCTTGAGATCTTCTGATCTCCTACTCAGTTTTCTGAGGTCAAGTCTCAATTCCTGGGGGCGATCGGACTTTTTGCCAGTGCAGCTCCGAGACTATGGAACACGTTGGCCTCTGATAACAAGACAGAATTTTTAAAGCTATTTAAATCTCGCCGTGAAAACTCACCTCGGTAAAATGGCCTGTTCCCCATAGTTTTGGTCGTCTCATTTCCTCGTTTGGTCGTCTCATTTCCCTGCTTTCCATACACGGGGCGCATTGGGATCATCGGATTAAATGCGCCTTACAAATATTAATTATTATAATATATACATACCGATGAATTCTATAATTTTTATTGTAACAAACCTCGAGCCCGATACGGCACCACCAAACCGGGCGTTATATTTCCCATGGGACTGTTCCAACTGCGCCATATAAAGGAGGAGGGAGGGTTTAATTCGAATTTGAACCAACGATGGCGTCCACGATAAACAACAACAGCAGCAGCAGCAGCAGGGGGTTGGTTATGACTGATGGCGCACGACGATCCACCAGCGTACAGACCCGCTGTGCGATGGCTCATGCGACAAAGCTGGTTACGTGCAGGGCTGTCGTCATCCTCTGGGCCTTTCACTGGTCAAAAAATGTCGCTCAGCTGCCGGTACACGGGAGAGGAGTGGACGTGTTCACTGCGTGATCACGCACCATTTGCATGAGTAAAGAAGTAAAGAGAGATTTCGGGTTCATCGGTAATACCAGAGAATCAGAGCGTCAGGCTGATGTCCGTTGGAATGATTACTATTGTTATGATTATTGTGGTTTGTTGTTAATCCCCGAGGCTTTCAGAGCCTGTGTTGGAGAGCAACGAAGCCGCACGTAGTAACCACGTCATCGATTAAAGACCAAATATGTATGCTTCGCCTGATGATAGAGATACATATCTGCAAACAGTATGTACAAGAGCAGGCAAAGTTCATTGTACATCGACGTTTCAAAGAGACAAAGAGCAGCGTATGTACCCTCTGTTCACTCGAGCGACGGACCTCATCCAACTCATCCCTCTTGTAATCTTGGTTTCAGATGTTGGGGCTCCCACCCAAAGCCATGATTGACGCCTCGACCCACAACATTATCTCCTTTGGTGAGTGGACAGGGGGGGTGGTGAGGTGGTGGTGTTGGAGTTCGTAGCTGTTGCTGCTGCTGCTGCTGCTGTCACTGCCCAGAGAGTCGTGGCCGTGCAGCCGCGTGTCTCGTGCTCTGTGCTTGAATAGAAAGGCATGGAAACTGCTTCGCGTAATTTAAAAATGAACTGTGCTTTATTTGGGTTTAAAAGTCACAACGGTCTTGGCAACGTACTTGTCAGTACGTGTTGAATTAGTGCGACAGCAAGGAGTCTTATGAAAACAATACTTTAAAGGAACGGTAATGTTTAGGTAGCACAGTATATTTGAAAAACCCATAGGGATTTGCAATCCAACAGAGGACGTGTGTATTAATTACATGGAATTCTGGCCATCACATTTTTCATGAAGATGAGTGGCCGTTTTTTTTATTTCAGCATGACTTAGCACAATTTTTAAAAATTGTGTGGCAGATGCGACGGTATCCTAAATCAGCATAGAGCAGTTCTACCATAGTACAAAAACAACCACAGAGAACAACCCTCCACACAAACTGTGGGTCCTTGATTGAGAAATACATTATGCTTAAAAGCACGCTTGTACAACAAATTACCATCCTCTCCAAGTGATGCAAATAATAATATAATACTAAAATAAACATCAAAGTGTCTCCTTGCTCAAACAAGTATCAGGAGGTTCTTGTCTCCTCCGGTGGCCCGGAGTTGAGAGTGGGAATTTCACTTTAACGCTTAGGAGCCATCCTTTCCACACGACTACTGCAAACGTCTCACAAACGGTTACAAATTTTATCGACCCTGGAGGGATGACAGGCTGTAGTCGACCGCCAACATGGAATCATATTTGCAAACATCGCAATTGGAGGTTTAAGGACCGCCGCCGCATTGTACTGATCGCCACAACTAATTCAGTGTTTCTGTCTTTTTCTCTCTCCGATAAACAGACAAAAAGAATCGCCCCGTCGTCAACGGGAAACGGATCGTCCCGTGCTCCGTGTGTTTGAAGGCGGTTCTGGGAACCCGCAATCAAAAGTTCGTCAATTTTCTCCGCGGGTGCCTTCAGTAAGAGACTTGTTACCATTGTCTACATTTCACCTCGTACAAATAATTAAATATAAATCACTTTGCGTCTACCATCAACATTACTGGAAACGATCTTAGACCTCACGTGTCGTTTGGGCTAGGACTGCAAAGTTTTGTGTCACACCGGGGCATCGTTTCTTCATCTCGTCGCTTTTTAAAATAAATATCGTTTCTGACAAAAGTGTTGAGGATGGAATTTCGCATTTCAACCCAGACCACGATTCAATGAAGCGATTTAAGAATGCAACAGGCACCTGACTCCCTCCGTTTGCCTCCTTGGCAGGTGGGATCCCCAACGTCGCCTCACACCCACGGAGGCCCTCAACCACCCATTATTGTGCGGCGGCAGGGCCGTGCCACCGCAAGCGAACTTCCCGCCTTGCCCAGCCATGGACACGGAGCCGGTGGCGGCCTGCAGCCTCTCGGCAGTCCCCCGTCTCAGCCAGGGAGATTGCCAAGTCCCTACTGCAAGGAGGCAGACTTCGGAGTCCACTTGGTCAAATCAGAATACTGCAGGCTCAGTTTCTGGGAGCGAGTGGGCTTCGAACTCGGATTGGAGAATGGAGTCGGGGTGGGGAGTGGAGTCGGCGGGTGACTGTGCGGTAACACGCCTGTCTGAAAAACTCTTCGATCAACGTGACAGCACCAATGACGTCATCGTTGAAGAGGAAATGGAGCCGATGGTGGCCTGCAGCCTCTCGGCAATCCCCTGTCTCTGTGAGGGAGATTGCCAAGTCCCTGCTGCAAGCGAGCAGACTTCAGAGTCCGCTTGGTCAAATCAGAATACTGTAGGCTCAGTTTCTGTGAGCGAGTGGGCTTCAAACTCTGATTGGGGAATGGAGTCGGAGCGGGGAGTGGAGTCAGCAGGTGACTGTGCGGTAACACGCCTGTCTGAAAAATTCCCCAATCAAAGTGGTGGCACCAATGACGTCATCGCGGAGGAGGAGGAGATGGAGTCGGCCACGAGACAAGAGTGAGTCTCCACGCAGAAGTGCACCTTGAGAAAAATGTGTATTGGGGAGGTCATTCAGACAAAGTGTCTCCTGATATAAATTAGCATATAGCAAACACCATCGATCATCATAAATTAGTTATTTGAGTAAATCACACATTCCTATACCAAGGGCAAGTCTATTTATATTACAACCACTGTTGATTCCCACAATGTGGTATTCACGATTGAGAGGAAGTAAAAAATATTGAGGACACATGAGATTTGGGTTCTGTATCAGATGAGACAAGTTCTGTATTGTAAGAACGGGGAATCTGTTCATGAGGAGTTGTGAAATGAGAATTCTGTAATGGCATTCACCTCTTTAGTTCATGCCTGTCTGAAAAATTCCCCAATCAAAGTGGTGGCACCAATGACGTCATCGCGGAGGAGGAGGAGATGGAGTTGGCCACGAGACAAGAGTGAGTCTCCACGCAGAAGTGCACCTTGAGAAAAATGTGTATTGGGGAGGTCATTCAGACAAAGTGTCTCCTGATATAAATTAGCATATAGCAAACACCATCGATCATCATAAATTAGTTATTTGAGTAAATCACACATTCCTATACCAAGGACAAGTCTATTTATATTACAACCACTGTTGATTCCCACAATGTGGTATTCACGATTGAGAGGAAGTAAAAAATATTGAGGACACATGAGATTTGGGTTCTGTATCAGATGAGACAAGTTCTGTATTGTAAGAACGGGGAATATGTTTCATGAGGAGTTGTGAAATGAGGATTCTGTAATGGCATTCACCTCTTTAGTTCATCTCACTTGAAGATGTAAATATCCCAGGGCTCCACAGGATGTAATATCTTATCCCTAACCTCATCTCCACCAATCTGCAGATAAATGCATTCCTAGAAAAAATATATATCTTAATTATAAATATATGAATTGCACTGCATCCCACTTGGAGGTGCTGCGGTTAGAGCACTCCACGATCACTGTACACTTGCGAGTTCAAAATCCAGGTCAAGAAGGTTAACAGCTTATTTATCAACCTGAGCTATAGTCAAATAATGAATCCCATTTTGTGGGAAGTCAACAGCGGTCATCCTATTATACACCACCATTGGCTCCTGTTATAGGAATGTAGCATTCCGCTACTGGCCATAGTGAGAGATGTGTGGCATCCTTCTACCTCGCATTTGAGCGGCCGGACACATATGAGGTGCACTGCAGCAACCAGTGTAAGCACAGCCGAGAATGCACGATGGGGCAGACGGTGACATAATGAATACGCGCATGTGTGTACGTTGAAATAATTTTTCACCCGTACGTAGCCGATTGTGCTAACCGTAGCCGACCGTGCTAACTGTAGCCGACCGTGCTAACGATGGCGCGTGCGTCCATTTGCCAGGCGGGGCCCTGCTCTCCAACCAGGCAACAACAACGAGGAGGAGGATGATGATGCCGTCGACAAGATTGGGCCAAAGGCGTCACGCGGGCCTGGACGGAGATTCTCCCACCTGAGGCGGAATATTCGGGGGATTCTGCAATTCATTCGGGAGCACTGTTTCTGTTACCGTGACGATACCGCTGAATAAATCCTGTCATGCGGCTGGGCCCTCCCTGCCCTGTGTACATATTTTTCAATGTTACTGTCGATTTTATCTCACTTATTTCTGGTCCAATGACTCCAAGACTCACGGTTTAAACTGAAGATCCCAGTGGTCCTCAAAAATATTTACTGGGACTCCTTCACTTACAAACATTCAACTTAGAAAGTCTCAGAGATACGAAGAAACCTGTCCATATGTCCAGTTGTCTATTTGTACCGAGATTCATAAGTTCAACCGCCACGCAATAGATGGTGGTGGTGGTGGCATCTACATCTACACAACGTGAAGAACCAGTGGCGTCTACGTCTACAGGAGATTATACAACTCTTAAAGCCATTCCCTGTGTTTAGTGTACACGCCGTACAACATGTTTGGAATCGACAGGAGTAAAGTTGGACTTACGAACCATGTGTATGGCATTACAAGGGGTGCTTGGTCGTGTGTGGATGCAGGTTGTTGGCAGTGCCACTGATTAATCAGAATCTCTTTTTTCATCCTGGAGGAATCCAATGAGCTATGAAGCTCTTTTCACATATGTCCAGTATGGGCGGGTCAGCGAGGTATGTACAAAAACGATAATAGAGGCAAGACAGAGAAAATGTAAGCATGTTGCTAAAAATACAAAGTACATAGATTCCTGCCGATTTGTCAACAAATGCAAGTTTGGGCAAGGTAGCAACACAACAACAGCACCAGACCACGACAAGACAACGCACAGTCCCTCAATTACATTGCAAATTAAAATCGAAAGTTCAATGCGCGATATTTGAAACAGCGTTACTAAATGGCAATATTCCCCTCGAATACCGAATGAACGAGGCTAAGACGCTTGCAGTAATGTTCAAATATGCATCGCAAGCCATTCAGAAGTGGAAGGCCTCACGTGACCACAGGGCACCACGGTGGCTGGGAGATGTTAACTACCTCCCCTGGTACGCAGGAGGTCGTGGGTTCCATCCCAACCCTGACGCATGCTGTATATTTGTCTGCTATAAATGTCCACGTGACGATAAGCCACTTTGTTGAGCTATCATTTGCCATGGCCAGGTCACTTCTGAAAAACTGCTATATATGCTCAGTGGGCCTTACCTGGTAAAATTAAAAATAGTTTGTCAATTAGTAAATAAATGAAGCATATAAGTTCCAATTTCATTCATACATGCATTTCCAAGCTTGGGAAAGGCAGTAAAACAATAGCAAAAACAGCCACAGTCCACACCAAGACAACATACAGTGCCTCGGTAAAATTGTACTTTAAAACTGAACTGTGGATACATTGTTAAGAATACAAAAAAGAGTTTAGTTAAAAATCATTTGGTTGATAAGGACCTGGGTAGTGATCTGCGATTATTGAGTGGGGGTTTGGGAGTCGCTGACTGGGAGGAGTGGGAACGGGTGAAGCCGGATCTGCCACGCGTTGCGCTCACCAACTCGAGCTTCGCCGGGACAGCAACAAACGAAGAGACGGAGAGAGGAGCTACCCCGGGTTTACATCGCCACGACTCACGACGCACACAACACACACGGCACATGCCCAGGGGGAGGAGGGCGATGACCACCCCACAGTGCGATAGCTACGACTCCCCTTTCATTTAGTGAGCCATCCTCACACAACGCTGCACGGAGTGTGCAGCGTTATCAATGAACACGGCACTGCCACTGCACGGAGTGTGCAGTGTTATCAATGAACACGGCACTACCACTGC
Source organism: Petromyzon marinus (assembly GCF_048934315.1). Lineage (NCBI taxonomy): Eukaryota > Metazoa > Chordata > Hyperoartia > Petromyzontiformes > Petromyzontidae > Petromyzon > Petromyzon marinus. The sequence continues at coordinate 325,011 of NW_027423667.1, read as the reverse complement.
ACGGAGTGTGCAGTGTTATCAATGAACACGGCACTACCACTGCACAGAGTGTGCAGTGTTATCAATGAACACGGCACTACCACTGCACGGAGTGTGCAGTGTTATCAATGAACACGGCACTACCACTGCACGGAGTGTGCAGTGTTATCAATGAACACGGCACTACCACTACACGGAGTGTGCAGCGTTATCAATGAACACGGCACTACCACTGCACGGAGTGTGCAGTGTTATCAATGAACACGGCACTACCACTGCACGCGAGCAATCGGCTGCTTAGTGAGTTACACGGCACGGTACGGAGCTATTAACGCGACACGAACCACAGCGTGTTCCCGGGGTACTCAACTACCTTAGTTTCTCAACTACCGGGATTACTCAACTCAATATTTAAAGAGGCGCAATGCACTGTGGTGAATACGAGACAGTGGTCCTTCATAAACAACATCACCAAACAGTCTTTAAAGAGCAGCATGCGGCACCGGGAGACACAGATTGCCAACCCCTGAGCTATTCTATTCCTGCGCTGAGGGCAACATGTTCAGGAGCCATAAGCCAATGTCCAAGGTCTGCTGGTCTCGACGAGAGGGCTTTATGTAGGGTTACTATTCCTGCTCCTCCTGTTGTTTGTGGAGTGACTCATGCAGCCAGCTGTGGCTCTAGGGTTTGGTGATATATGTTATTTATGTAGTTTATTGTTAAAAATTTGGTCACAGTTCCTATGATCACTGTTACATTGCATTTATAGCTTTATTTTGGTGATTTCTAAAAGTTTTTTGGTTTGGCCATGTTTTTGTTTATTGTAGTACGGAGTTAGACTGATGGCCTTAATCTAAGTTTTCTTGTTGTTGTTGTTTGTCTTGCATCCCAGTGGGATTTTTGCACACAGCGTTGGTGTACGTGCTATATCAGGAATATTTTGACGTTTTTTCCTGGATTTTCTGTTTGCACATGCACAAAGTCACTTTAAGATGTTTTCTTGTTCATGTTTTTGTCTTTTTTGTTTGTTGAGGTTGCACCCGATTCAAGAGCCGAATGGCTCACAGGGCTATACCAAATAAATGAAAACTAAACTAAACTAAAACTACTCCGTTGAAGGAGCACAAACGACTGTGGTTCACAATATCGTGAATAGCTTGGGTTGGATGGTCACAATCGCACTGTGGCTTGACTTTAATTTTCTATTGCGTCGTTTCACATTGTACGATCTGTTCTGGATGACCACAGTCAAACACTGGAGAGTTTAAAATTTTCCATTTGTGCATCAGGTATCCGCATCTGCCATGGTTTGTGCAGATGCGGTTTAGGGGGACCATGATCTTCGTGGAATATCAAGCCCAGGGATCTTCTGCGTTGGGTTTTTCACAAAGGTGTGTCAGTTCTTTTGAACTTACACTGATCATGTCGACTCTCTGCAGTGGCAATGTGAAACGATTAAAATAAAAAGCGATACAATTTTTTAGAAGTTGATTCTTACACGTGCAATTCAATACACCAATTGTCAGCTGAATAATAAATATTAATCGATTTAACCGATGTATCGCACTGTTACTACTAACTAGCACAACTCTTTATTACGATCACAGCATGTACAAAGTAAATTTTTAATTAAAAATATGTCCTGAAGTAATGATGGTTTATTCAAACTGTGTGCAATATCAAACTACTTCGGAATGATTTCTGAAGCACTGCTGCAATGTTTGGTGCACTGCGATACTAACGCGGCGATCCGAGTTGGATTCCTAGCCATGGCTAACGTCAGTGGTGACTGATATCTGAACCAGTCCTGAACCTAATCCCCGCCCCCTTCACCAAGCGTGGTAATGTTTGGTGCAACAACCCCCATGACCAAAGCAACGTGGCGAGGCCATCATCAGGCAGTGGACTGCCAGAGGGGTATAACACACACAATCATCAGTTTGTCTCGACAATCACTTGCCTAGAACATTGAATCCTTAAGTTACATTACCAATGGCATATTGGTGTGGCTCACTGACCATTTGATGTGAAAGATTAAAGAACCCCAAGTGTCTGTCGCCGACTCAACAATTTTGAGGAGCGACCCGTGGCGGTCAGGCAGATCACGAGGTGAGCAGAGGGGTGAGGAGGAGGGCACTTTGGAGGGGGCTGCCAAACCTCGAGTCGCGAGCACACAGCGCCGTCTCGTACAAGACGGCGCACCGATGGGCACCGCCGCTGCTGCCACCGGGCTTGGCCTTCTGCGCCAGTTTTACCAGGTTGGCCATGGGGCCGTGCCCAAGGTTGCGGCAGGAATGCACGCCGTAGTGCTGCCCCACAGCGCAGTCCACGGCCGGCAGCTGCAGAGCACACAGCCAACAACAGAGACCAGGAACCCTCTCTCTTTCGTTTGGAGGCGGCCGAGTTGCTAACAGCCCTTTTCCACTGGCGCATCCGATCCGTGCCAGCGCGTAGCACCCCCACGGAACGGGTGGTTTTCCATTGGCTATTTGCTGTGCCGATATAAAATCAAACTGTAATACGTCGCCCTTACAAGACGACTCAAGATGGACCAGGGGCCAAACAGGTCCAGAGGTGGTGCTAATAATAAAGTGTCCATTGCGTACGACGTGAACAGCGTTAATGTGACTGCACAAATTTACGGAAACATGGCCGAGTGGTGGTTCTCGGTTCAAGCCCAGCATCCGCCCTGGTTAATGTTGCCAGTTTATTCACCACAAACAAAGAGATCTGTTTCACAATGTATGATAATAATCCTGTGATGCTGTATAAAAAAAAAAGAATTGGCCACGTGTAACCGCATCATGTTGCAAATTTGCCAAATCAGATCAAGTACTTGCAATTTACTTTATCGGGGAAAAAACCACGTAGGAAACTCAAACATCGCTCCCAAATGGCAGACATGTCCATTCACAGGCCGGTAGTGCGTGCACCACGTGCCAAATAGGAACAGCTGCCATTGGGGGGGGGGGGGTCCCCTCGGGTAGACTGCCGCAGAGCAATGGAATGGTTGAGATGAGACGCTGCTGTAAGGCGCTTTGAGTTGAAGAGTTTATTTCCGCGAGCGCCCTAAATCTCCAAATCCGTATCCCCATCTCTGAGCCGCCCCTGTGGCCCCTACTGGGGCCCGTGTCTCACCGCTGCGGTGTCGAGGCTGCCGCACTGGTGGATGAACTCCATGCAGCTCGTCGCGCTTTGGGCAGAAGCTTCCCGCTGTGGCTCCAGATCCACCCAGGGCAGAGATCACAACCCCAGTCTCGTCCAACAGCTACCACAGACACAACAAATCCGTCAACATCAGTTGGTTGACACCGAGGCGACAGCAAGGCAAACACCGGCTTAAAGCTAAACGATACGCATGGAGCTGCATCTCACAATGCAGTGCACGAAAACTGATTAAATATTACAGATTTAAGTTTGCAAATTAACACAAAATTCGTTCTCAATTTTAGTTTTCCAAATGCGCTTTCGGCGTAATGTCAAGAGACAAATAAATCATCCATTCGTAAATCTCGCATAGCCGTGCAAGCCCTGTGTCATAAAATGCGGTGGGTGGCCTTTTATCTTGTACACAATAGGAGCCAACACTTTCACATTAGCTGTGTTATGAGATTGTGCGGCGCACGAGAGGCAAGCTGAAATTGTTATTCTCAGAGATGGAATTAGGCAAATGAAGTGCAAAACCCAAGTTTAATGAGACTGTAATTTTGTGCAGTCGCTGGTGACGGGGCTCGGACGATCGACTTGATAAGACTTGAGACCTCGGTTTCAACCCAAGCGGTCAAAATCCAGATTCAAGCCCAGAATCTCATTATTGCCAACGCACCGCTTTGATCTCTGAGCCACCCGTCCACTTTGCATATATAGTGTTATCATATATTTTATCTGAATGTCACCGCTGTACACTCAATTTTAATGGTAATTTTCAATATCTACCTTTGGGATGTTTGCCAAATTCACAGATATTTTTTAAGAGTGACAAGAGAAAACCCATGCATCTTACGTGACACTTTGTTGTGCTCTGCATTGGCAGTGATTAAATAACGCTTAAACGTATTTGAGTTATCGACAAATGAGTTTTAAGTTCGTAATAATAAACTAATATTACCGCGCACAATTTTGGAAACAAACTTAACATTGAGCGCCACTCGGAGGCGATAAGTACACTCAAACTTTGCACGGGCAGTGTCGTACACCTACTTGCTGTACTGCCTCTTACCAGCTGGAGGCGGGTGGGCTCACGCACGCCACGTACGCACCTGGGCGTCGCGATGGAGGATGTCCAAGAAGGAGCCGAGGCCCAGGCTGTGGAGGTCGCGCGAGTCAAAAGCTCGGCAAGCTGCTTCTCCACGCGTGACAGCGCGGGTAGGCCCAGGGGCTCTGCCATCTTACTTGCGTGGCTCAGCAGACGGACCAGATGCTCAGCTACCGCCTCTGCGAAGGAGAGAAGCAATGCCATTGTAGGAGAGGACAACGATGCTGTAACTCACTCCAATAGGCTCAACAACTGCAACTCTCTCTCTGCCCTCCCACCCCCCACGTCTCATCTACGGCCTCCCGATACGTTTCATCATCACTCTCCAGATGACTCAAAAAACAAGTTTAACACGAAGGCCTTAGCGACCAATATTATCCATAATAGAGATTTTTGGGTTAGGTCACATAAATAGTGCATATTAACGCGTATTATTGAGTGCATGTTTACGTGATCTAACCCAAAAATCTAGATGGACTAAAAAAACCACTGGCAGACTTCTCACTCACACCCGTATGCAAGACGATATCGCCCCAATATTCGAATTGTTCAACTATCCCCCGAACCAGTCCAGGATCAATTTCAAGATCACACTCAGCATTCTGAAGGTCCTCCATGGTCTGACCACCTATGTACAATACAAGAAACTACATTTTATTCAGATTGTGCTTTCGATATCGTGTCATGAGACGGAGTATCCACTCGGATCTCTCACGGAGCAGCGGAACCCGTCCTATTGGAGAATGGCCCGCAGAAGAGAACATCACAAAGCTACCTCTGACATTGCTTCTAGTGACCTCTGGTCCATAGAGTAAAGGGAAGCACATTCCCACCCACTCTGTTGAGCCGATATTGGACTTGGTCAAATTAAGTGCATAGCCATTTATTTAGTATGTTTTGGGTTTTTTTGACAGTCATTAATGACCGAGCTGAGACCATCAACTGGCTGCACTTGACAAAAGCCAGTTTGATCACAGGTGGTTACCCAGATTCGAACCCAGGATCTCAGCGTTTCCAGCTCAATGCTAATAATCTCTCTCAGCCACCCGGGTCATCTCGATGTAAATTTGACAAACTGATGCGTCGTGATATGCCAAACTCTTACTAATGCATTAGTAATAATCGAGACGAGATGTGAAATAAGGTGTTTAGAGAAGCTACGACAATTCAGCGCGCGTGCAATCCAGTAGACTCTTGATTATCCGTGTGCGGTTTATCTGATTTGCGGATTAACCACGCACATGAGATTTTTTACTTATTAATAACTCATGGATTTTCCCTTAGGCCCAAATTAATAATCTAAAAATAGTTATACATTGTAATTCTTGGCAATGTTTGTTACAAGTCACGTGCTTATATCGAGCAAATATGTGCGCCCATGAATCCGAAATCTACGTGATCACCTCGACAGTACAGTAGTTGCATATCTTTACAACAGTGGGTGGAGTTTGATTGATGGTGATTGGCGTGGCTCTGCTATCCACTTAGAGGGCCGAGTCTTCTGCTCGGGAGCAGGAAAGTTTTATCACCGACCACGTGCATTGATCGGTTGATCGTTAGTTTGTGGCATAGAGGTCCGTAGAAAATAGATATCTTTGGATCATCCGAGATTTTTTATCATCCGCAGCCATCTTCCCCGTAATTAGCGCGGATAATCGAGAGTCTACTGTATGTGAAAATTTGTCTCCTTACTCCCCGGAAGAAGCGGCGGTCTGATGTCGGGAGTGCTGATGTTGCCGAGAAACGCGGCCGGTTTCTCCTTGACCACGAGGTCGCGAGGAGCCTCGAGGGAGCCACAGCACAGGGCCAACTGAAACAGCTTCCGGGCCAGCGTGTCCCCTTTCACCTGCCCCAGGAAGTCCTGCACACACTGTTGGTGGAAACAATAAAGGACCCAAACCACTTGCAGCCATATCACTCTGTTGGGACAAATAGAGGGTGACACATGCATAGATGTCCGACCAATTTCAATGCCCCCCCTTACTTTTGTCTCAACGTGTGACTGAATTTTGTGAAAGCGATGGCCCTAAATATTATAGAGGAGAGTTAATTCAGTGGTAGAGCAAGTCTTTTGATACTGGTGGAAGTATCCACAGACTTGAAACATATGGCGATTATCACTCATTAAATAATTCCCGAGGACAAATGTATTATGGAAAATTTTGACAAATATAAGCAGATCCATGAATTTTCTCGCACGGTAATTTTGTTGCATTAAGTCCAGACGCCATGGCCCCACCTTCTTTAGCTTATTCACAAAGATGTCATCGGCGTTCTGGAAGACCTGCAGCACCATCTCGGTTGCCGGCTGTGTCGTGAACTGTCGGCGAAGATCGGCGCTCGTCCCTGGCAAGGGGAACGACTCCAACAGGTATTTCTTGATCTTGTGTGGCCGGCCCTCCACCCCCTGCTTGATGTCACACTCGATGCGAGCCAGCCCACGGTCCATCGCCTCCCGCTCGCCTTTCTGGGCCTTGCCGATCACCTCAACAAACAACACAATGTTAGCAACTGTGGCGGCCACAGGTGCAGGGCAGTGCTGTAGTTGCGATGATGGAACACGTGATGGACGAGTGGTTCAACAGCGAATGCAAGGTGTGCTGCTAATGCACGATTGCAATCGAGAGATGGGATTGGTGGATCATCCTAGCGGCAGTGGCTTTTGGCAAGCCATCGAACAAAGACAGTCACCGCATCACTCGCTTTCAGATGGGCTTCTGCGGCCAACTGGAATGCTCTTCCTTCCGATATTAGGAAGCCATTGGAGCTATGCACTGTTGTATCTAGGCCCCTTTTCCATCTTAATGTTAACAGGTAATTTTCTGATACATATAGATACATGTTTCTATTGGGTTTTTTTAATAATGAATAAAAACACCAAACCAGGCCTCCGCATGACATGTGGAGGTTATCTTTACCATGACCCACTAACACGATTTTGACATTAAGAGCCCTCCCAGGGTCAGCGGGAGCAGATAGAGAGCAGAGCACAGCGGATTGCCAGGGGCTGACGTAAACACACCAAGCCAGGGTCACTGGGAGTTTGCGTTAGCCTAGATATAGTTCAGTCAAAAAGCTGATTGGTTCTACATTACTATTAAAGTAACTTAAAATCGGAATTCAACGACAGGTTAGGCTAAAGTTATTGATCTTCACACCAACTTCAATTGAACCCTGCCAATAGCTACATCAATGTAACCATCAACCGTCTATTAATTTAATATGAAATGTATTTCCATATTTTAATAATTTCTATACGACTTGACCCGAAGCCTATAACAATCAGGTTTTCCTAAGTCAACATAAATGCTCTAGCCTCCACCCATACACAAATAATAAGCAGGGTTAAAGTAAGAGTAGAGAGGAAAAGGAATGCAAGCGCACAGCAAAACTGCAACGTAAGCAAAGGGCGATGTTAAACCCAGGGTCGGAGAGAAAGGGAAATCCCGGCCGTCTTTGTATCCCTGCAGCGCGGGGTAGGAGTGTGTATACGCTTGGGGAAACACGAGTCAAACACCACAACGAGAAGCTGACTCAGACCTTGGATTAATACAGAATCATAACTATTGAACTCTGATGAAATGAAATGTTAACTTAAAACTTTTTAACCATTTCTTTGTGCGTCGGTGAAAGTCGGAGGGAATATCGCCCCTCCCTCCAGGTTGTGCACCCAGACAGAGAGGCGCCTTCGAGACAATTTATAACATTTGATTGTTTTACTTGTGGGTTTTATGGTAGGAGTATGACAACGGAATATACCGTGGGTGATGCACAAGGACACACACTGACACACGTACGGACACACACGGACACAGATACATACGGACAAATCCTGACACAGCAAAAATCGAAAGAAACCCCGCCTTGTGGGCAGGATCCGAGTGAAGGGATTTTTGGGCATAAAAAGAGGATCCTGAGCATTGAAACATCAGTTCGACAGGAGTGGGTCGGCTCACCAGAGTTCGACCCGGGGGGGGTCGGCTCACCAGAGTTCGACCGGGGGGTCGACTCTCGGGAGACAGTTTGACTCGGAGGAGCAACTCGGAAGAGTTCGACCAGGGGGGTCGGAACTCAGGGAGTTCGACTCGGAGGAGGTCGGAACGCGGGGAGTTCGACCAGTGGGTCGGCTCAGGAGCCGTTCCAATTGGGAACGAGAGCAACAGGTCGCCAGCCGGCGAGCTGCAGAGCAGGGGGCGGCGAGCAGAAGCCAAAGTGGCCCCGTCGCTACCCACTGACGTTGGCAAGACTCGCAGGGTAGTGAGGCGTCACCTAGTGTGATTTCCAAGAGCTGAAAGATAGAGTATTGCTGAAAGATTATTCTACATTGAGTCCAGCTGCAGAGCGACCGACGCACCAAGCAAGAGCTTCTGCAAACCAGAGCAAGAGCACGTGCGACTTGAGTCATCCAGCAGTGGAGAAAAACCTGCTTTCAGCAAACCAGCAACGAGCACGTTCGAGTTCTCCACCCAGAGAGAGGGAGCGTGCCGATGCAGCTCATCCAACAGCGGAGAGAAACTGCTGTCAGCGAACCAGCACGAGCGTGATCGCGCAGCTCATCCAGCAGTGGAGAGAGGTGTCCACTGAGCAGAACTGAGAGCGATCAAGCAACTCTCCCCCGTGGACAGAGGCTGGCTGCTGTGTGGAGGAGGGAACGCCGATACGTATGATGTACAACTCTCACACACCTCACCGCTCTAAAGGGAGCGAGGCTACTTCTACAAGCGATGCCAACTTCAGCGTATGGCAACGCAAAGAATTCCAAACACTGACTATTCAAAACAATTCATATCACTCAAACATACATGGGTCCTTAACCAGAGGCGAACACTCAAGTCCGTGAACCATCTGGCTGTGGAAGCATCGATCGTGTGATAACAGTCTGACATTTATAAGTATATTCATAATTTCCCTCTTTAATATTTTGTTTTGGACTGTACTTCTAATCGCATAAGTTACCAACCGATCCATCAATACGAATTAACCCTTGGAGCCTTCGCCACGGAGCTACGCTCCCGCGGAGGAATCGTGCTAAACCGATTTTCTGATCATACAATCTTATTCTCGAATTAATTAATTAATATCCCGTGAGATAACACGTTCCACCGCATACCCTCACACTAAGCCATTTCGGTAATCTTATAGTCTGTCCGGTGGATCTGTTGTTACATTTATGCCTTTGGAAATAATAACTGTTTGATTGTCTTTTTATATGAATACCGTGGCATGTTAATCAATCGCCTGTGATAATGTGCTGACCATTTCAAGCATAATGATCGTTCATATTATAATGTATAAGCTTTTGTGTAGCATAGCATTTGCATGTCCTGACTCTCTCTCTCACTAACAGCAATCGCTTTATGCGGGGTCCATGTGTTATCAAAGTGAAATCGTACAGTCGTTGATGATACTGTCTTGATACCGTGTGGATACCGTGTTGAAGTTCCGAGATTGAGAGTTCACATACATATTATAGTTAAGGTTTAATTAGAAAATAAATTGATTAATACAGAAGTGGTCGTGTGATTCTTTCCTGAAATTTTTGCATAAGATCTGTATCCTGCGACGAGATATGAACTCGGGAACCTAAACTATAAACACACCAATCCACACTCATTAAACTTTAAAGCGAATGATATGAACTTGGGACCTAAAATATGAACACTCGGGGAGTGTTAAAGCGAGAATCATTGTATTATGCTGATCAATAATACGAAGTTAGACAACGAGGCCGAATTGACACTAGCGTAACTGCACACGATTGATTGCGTTATCCTGATTGATAACCCCACCTCGTCAACGAGGCGGGGCCTGATTATCATAAAGGCTATCATTAACACAACCACACCCACTCGTATAAATGAATACGATTACCTCTCTAATTAGCATAGTTACACGCGTAATTACACGAATTAGCATAATTTCGGATTAATTATGCAAATTTCGAATTTCATTTAATTTGAATTATTTTTCATCAATTTTCACACACCCACATATACAACAGCACTTTTAAATCTAGATTGAAAACAATGTCTTTAGAACTGCTTTTTGTGTTCAGTTTGTTGTCCTCCACACCTCCGATTAGCACAGTTGGCTACGTACAGTGCGAAAGAAGTTCAACATATATACATGTGGTTTTACCCAATCCAGTCATTTCTGAGTACTTGTTTAGATTTGCAAATTTTGATTCTGACGCCGGCACACATGTCCTCCTCATTCATTGATAACAACACGGGATTTTTTTTTACATTATTTGTGAAGCATATAGAAATGCAGTTTTGGATAATACACCCGCAATATTAACTAGGGCGACTCCTGGGATCGAATCGCGAACCTCTGAAACAAGCGACAAATGCACAACCACTCGGGAAAGAAGATTTCTGTAAGGAGTGGTACAGTAAAATAGGCCTCAGCCTTCTATACGATATATTAACATGATGTACTTACACGAGCAGTTACTTCAGTGCTCTTGTCACAGCACTGCACCCACAAAACTGAAGTCGTGTTGGAAGTCTGTCTCAGACTGCATGACAAAAGGATACACCACATTCACTTGACAGGGAGACAGGTGTGAAACTTGCGTGCCTGAGCAACTGAGGATAGCTCAGCATTGTGGCCGTGTAAGGCAAACGCAGGGGCGGGGGAATATTGGTAAAAGGCTGATGCAGTGTCACTCTCAGGTGTGAACACAGCGACACGTACGTTGTGGTTGTGTGTCAGCAATTCCAGAACGCATTTAATTCAGAAAGTAAACCCCCTCAAGGGCAACAACAATACATACTTGAGGCAATCTTGATTTGAAGCTTTCGCGACTGCAGGAATCCAGACTCTTTGGTTCTTTCGGTAAAGTCACGTAAAATCGAGGAGGAGGCCGCTTTCCTACCTTACAGTTACACGCTAATTTCTCACGTTAACATCACTAGCCCTGGCCACTTCTTTATGACCCATGGGCTACACACATTTCAAACCATTTAAAACAGTCTGCCTCAGCAGCACACCAAGGCTCTCCCACCTGATGACGGACGCTTGTGTTGCGCCCGAAACGTCGTGATTTATTTTATTTTATACCTACGTGACTTTACCGAAAGAACCAAAGAGTATAACTTGAGGCATCCAATAATAATACAATTCGCAGTCAACAAGCGACGCAATGCATACACACGTACACACACACACGCTCGTACACGCAGGCACAGCACGTACGGAAATGCCCAGAGGTATGCTGGTGATACGGATGCCCAGATCGTGAATATCCGGAGCCCCGTATCGTTCCATGAGATGCTTCAGCAAGTCCGGCACCTTGAAAGCGTGCCATCACTCCTTTGCCTCGGGAGCTGCGGCTCTTGGCCACGAAGGTCCTAAACTCTGCCGCAAACAACAACAACAACACGAGCGGGTTACGCAGAGCGCATGCTAGGGGAGCAACGACGACGCATTGATTCGGACGTGATCATTCATCCTGAAGATCGCGATATGCACACCGGATCGCGTGCGTAAGAATTTATGTTTTAGATTTGTATACGTTGCGTGTCATTGTTTCACATTGTCCAACACCCACCCACTCCAGTCACTAGAGCCGGCTGTGTTCACGTTTTAAAACAAGGCGTTGAATCTAGAATTTATTCACGAGCCCTCAATCGCGATAATCGATTGATTCGCGACATGGGTGGCTGGGGTGGCGCGTATCGCTTCTGTTTATGTCTGCAAGGAATCACTTGCTGAGCCTTCGTATCATTTCAAATACCAAACAAATTCATGCATCAGTAGGACTGGGGACTTGAAAAAGGGAAAACATCCGATAAGCGACGTTTCGGGCAATGACCCTTCTTCATATTGCATAGAAAGGCCAGAGAGATTGAGTGAACAATAAGAATTGGAAACTGCACTTCACAGTGATTACCGTGTTTCAAAAGTTATTAGGTAACCATTCATATGAACCTTATGGTGGGACTCCGGGGTCCCATAAGTCCCCGGCTCTTGCATAAACATTATATTATATATAATGTAAACATTGTATTATAATGTAAACATTATTTTACATATTATATATAAACATTATATTATATATGATGTAAACATTATATTCTAATATAAACATTATATTATATATTATGTAAACATATTATAATGTAAACATAAACTGTGGTCTTTTTCACCAATGGGTTTGAAGGATGGTGGCAAGTGTTGTCTTGTTAAACTATGCCTTTAAAAATGAAAACTACTTACCTACAGTAGCTCTATTTAAATACACTATCGAAAACATAATTTACTCCCCTCTGCCAATAATCGTGTTTCTCAGTGTGGATTTGTAAACACACTTGTTAAACAATACATAAAATAGTACGCGTTTTCAATGCGCTGTTCATATTGTAAAATGTGTTTATACCTATGTGACTCTACAGCAGTTGCAGAGCCGCACTTTTATATAATTCAGGTCAAAGCCAGATAAACAGTGGAGGATAAACATCGCATGAAGGCGGGGCAATTGTTGTGCAATCATTTCAGGTCAAATTTACAGGTGCGTTTTATTCATGCCACACAGGTAGAGAGTTGAGAGTGAAACCTGGCCCACTGGCATCGTGAGTCATGGATCATGAGTCACCCGGACTTGTTGTGTTTGTTTATGGTTGCTATACAAGCCATCAAATCTACACCACGAAGAGAGTTGATGAACAAGTAGGAGAGTGTGTAACTGGATTACATTCATGTGCACAGGCGTTTCAGATGTGAATATAAAATAAATAAGGTCGACTCAAACGCCACTCTTTAGGATTTGGCACACTCAACATTTTAATTGATAAATTAAGACCAGCAAACAATAATCAAATGGGTCATGCATCGATGCACCAATTGTGGTTACGGACTGCTTAAGAAGAAAATGATGAATGCAGATTCGAAGCGAGTTTAAACATGAATCTACACCATTTAAATATATTTTAAACAACCCGTTGCAAACATGACAGTAATTTGAAATGTAGCACTGTACATCAGAACAATTTGAAAGACGTTAGAGATTTGAAACTGTCCAAAAAGAAAGGAGGAAAATAAATGTATTTTTACATAATACAGGTTTTTTAGGTAAGATCACGTAAATATAAAAATGTCGGTAAACCCACCACCACCCGAAATAGCCAATTAGTAAGGTTTGTCACTTAAACAGCACATGCCAATTCGTTACTAGTACAGCACACCGGTTGTGTGTTAGAGAGCAAAGCCACAACATTAATAATCTGAGTACGACGTTTCGCCAGTAATTACAACCAGCATCATCAGGAGGCAGCCAGATTTGTGGATTTCTAAATGTAGATTTATTTAAATCTAAATTTAAAAAAACATATAGAGAAACTGGAACATTATTATTACAGAATTTGGTGGGACATATGTCGAAAAGATAATGACTCCAGCTTAGCTTGCAAGAACTAAGAGACACTGTGTGGCCATGTGGCCTTAATGAGAGAGACTGACTCCAGCTTAGCTTGCAAGAACTAAGAGACATAGTGTGGCCATGCGGCCTTAATGAGAGAGACTGACTCCAGCTTAGCTTGCAAGAACTAGGAGACACAGTGTGGCCATGTGGCCTTAATGAGAGGGACTCACTCCAGCTTAGCTTTCAAGAACTAAGAGACATAGTGTGGCCATGCGGCTTTAATGAGAGAGACTGACTCCACCTTAGCTTGCAAGAACTAAGAGACACAGTGTGGCCATGTGGCCTTAATGAGAGAGACTGACTCCAGCTTAGCTTGCAAGAACTAAGAGACACAGTGTGGCCATGTGGCCTTAATGAGAGAGACTGACTCCAGCTTAGCTTGCAAGAACTAAGAGACACAGTGTGGCCATGTGGCCTTAATGAGAGAGACCGGTAGAACAAAGTTGACGTTGGAATGAAGACAAATGGACGAGGAAGGACACGGACTGCGTTTCACGCATCGCCGAGTGCGTCTCGAAACCTTACCACGCCTACATATATTAACGGACATCGATTAAAGTGGTCCCATTAGATTTACAATTAGTCTGAATCTTTAGTACACATTTAATGCCTAGGAATATAAAACATGTTGTAAGAGAATACAGGTCATTTAAACACATTCAAATATTGCTTACTACAACCAAAGCCCTTTGAAGAGTCGTAATTTAAAATCAAATGGCAGAGCAAAAGATTTTAATTAATTTCACTGCTCAAGAAAGTAGTCCGCTCAGAAAGCGCGTTGTGACGGAGCGCGTTCCGCGTTGTGCGAGAAGCGTTCCCTAAAGTAAAGAAAACGCGTTGTAGTGAAAACGCGTTATCGTGTAAACACGCGGGACAGACCCAGGTGTTGTGGGTTAACTCCCCGAGATAAACTTTCTTCCAACTTTGTGTTTTATACGCGCGGTGCTCCGCCAATTGTTGTTGTGAGCGTCGCTCCTCTGCCCTCTGTTGTTCATGGAGGGAGACTGCACCCTAGTGCCCAGTATCATCCTCCGCGAGCCTCTTCAAAATACTGATCTTGACACCGCTGGAAGCAGTCATCGGCCTTGACCTCACCCCACAACAGTGCAATTTTAACAGCTCAACATCAAAACACAATGATGGGTTGCTTGCACCAATCGCACAACATCCCAGCATTGACTCTCAGCTGTTACTTGTGTAGAGGGGGTCACGTGTGTCACCATAATTGCCCTAATCCTACAACTCGTGCTGGGTAATATTTTCCTTGCCATATTACCTGTGACACACATAATGAGGACAACCGGTAAGTCAAATGAAACCAGATGTGGGAAACCTGTTCTTTATAATATTATTAATAAGCAATTTGAACACGACTTTTAGAAACACCGATGCAGCTATACACGTGCCATATTGCCCAGAAATTCAGTTGATACTAATAGGGTTTATTTGCCAGTATTGTACATTATTAAAATTACATTTATTTGGGCGGCAGGGTGGTGCAGTGGTCACGCCCGTGCATGACATCTTCTGAAGGACTGCCTGGCTTCGCTTTCCTCATTCTGGTCCCTTTCTCTGTATGGGTTTACTCCCATAGCAAAACAACAACAACATACAATGTAACTGGTACTAGCCAAACATCCAAATTACTCCTGCGAAAAGTTGGCAGGCCCCTCCTGAAAAAGAGTCTTGAGACTCAGTGAGGCTTTCCCAGGGAAACAAGCCTTCTAACAACATTGTTTCACTGCATGTGAAAAATAAAGATTTTCAGTATTAAATCTCAGTGGCTGTTTTCATTGAAACATCAAGTTACGTGCAAGTGATAATTGTAACTGGCACACAGTATTCCTTCACTTTGGCGCGAGGAACTACAGATGAGGGAAGGCGGCAGTCAAATGGTGAGCAGCCGGCAACAAATCCCCCCCACCACTCCTGCCCATGCTCTGTTGTCCTCTTTATATAAAGATGTTATCGGCCAATTAATGAGAGTTTGTACCCTTTGGTTGTTTAGGTAAAGTCGCGTAGGTAGAACAAATAATAATGGATCACGACGTTTCGATCGCCGCACAAGCAATCGACGATTTTTTTAATTAGTTTTTTTCTACTTACGTGACTTTACCGAAAGAACCAAAGAGTAAGGATTCCTGCAGTCACGACAGCTTCAAATCAAGATTAATGAGTGTTTACATGTGGGAGGAAATCGGAGCACCTGGAGAAATCCAAGCAAATGGGGGGGCCAATGCTCTATCACAAATCTACAGATGGAACAGGCGGAGTCCACATTATTCCACACCGCCTTCTCTACCTCCTTGACGACCAAGGGGTGGGAGTTGTCGCAACATTTTTGTGATCCACCAACCCTCACCTCCACGTAGTCGTTGATTACAGGGATACATAGCCACCACAACCATCCGGCTAAAGTAGCTGTAATGCACGTCTAAAATTCTACAAAAGTTGATGGGGTCGTAGGTCAATTGGTTTGATTTTTATGCGCATTAACCAGTCTCTAACGTATGCACATTTAGATTCGCATTCGGCCGCCAATGGAACAGGTGGTGTCCAAAAGCAAAGTGGATGTACTGATTGTATCTTCATTGCGGGACTCATCCAGCAGTGGATTGACATGGGTTTCAGGTATCCACGTGTGGACGGGCAATAAACACTGGGGCCACCTGGCGGTAAATGTTTGCCGGTGCACATTGGGACCGGCTCACACGTCACTGGCCCCAGGCAGCCCCCAGCCACTGGCGTGCAACACAGCGAAGGGAATCTCCCACCAATGAGGACCACGCACAACCCAGGGTGCAGTCCTAGAACTTGGACTCGCAAACACAACAAAACCCATAGCCGCCAACCCACACGGTTTACCCGTATTCTGTTGGGGGAAAGTGAGTTGTCAGGTCCATACGGCAGACGGCCGTTTCAATACGGGCAACATTTTTGTTAAGTTTATTTGTGTGTTTCTTCCTTGTCATGGGACTTTGTAGGATGGACGTTGGGATTTATAAGGGGCACGGGGTGACCAACAAGGTCTGAATTGGTCTGTAATAAGGTAGGCACTGATGAGGGGTTGACAGCGATGCAAACCCCACACAATACAAAACGCCAAACGGCCAGTAACAATCAAAAATAATAATACATAACTGTCCAATGAGTAATTAGATAATTAAGATCAAAGAAACGCGTTCCTTAAATTGATCAAGTTTATTGTTGCAAGAGTTTGGGAAAACAGGAAGACCGGGTGTGGATTCCAGAGTGGAGCAGTGCAAACTGATAAATCTGAAAAGAAGAGTGAGGTGACCTGCATGGTGGTGAGCGGGTGGGTGAGTAAATGGGTGAGTGTTTGAGTAAACGAGTGGAGGAGTGTGTGATAGGGTGATTGAGTCAGTGACCGGATGAGTGGGTGACTGGATGCGTGGGTGACTGAATGTGTGGGTGATTAGATGAGTGGGTGATTGAGTGGGTGACTAAATGAGTGGGTGACTAGATGAGTGGGTGACTGGATGAGTGGGTGATAGGGTGATTTAATTAGTGACTAGATGAGTATGTGATAGGGTGATTGAGTGGGTGACTGGATGAGTGGGTTATAGGGTGATTGCGTGGATGACTGGATGAGTGGGTGACTGGATGCGTGGCTGATTTGATGAGTGGGTGATAGGGTGATTGAGTGGGTGACTGAATGAGTGGGTGACTGGATGAGTGGGTGATAGGGTGATTGAATTAGTGACGAGATAAGTGTGTGATAGGGTGATTGAGTTAGTGACTGGATGAGTTAGTGACTGGATGAATGTGTGATAGGGTGATTGAGTTAGTGACTGGATGAGTGGGTGACCGAGTTGTTTAGTTGAGTGCGTTGCTGTGAACTGCAGTGAGGCGCGGTGGTTGAACGCGGAGTGGATGAGACGAAGCGGTCAAAGTGTCTGGTAGACCGAGTCCCTTAACGTGGGTGGAGGGGGGAATCAACGAGGGGAAGTTCACTGCAACATTCACCACGGTGGTGCTAGTAGTCGCCGCGAAAAAAGAGTGATACAGGGCTGACTGAATGAAGGTTGAGGCGAGGATGCAAGGTGGTGTAGAGGAGGTGAAGAGGAGGGTAGAGGAGGTGAGGTGGTGAGGAGGCGTAGAGGAGGGTGCCCCGCTCTTGGCGTTGATCTTGGTGAACACGTGTCCGCGCCCCGTCTCGTAGCTCTGCCCGGTGCTGATGCAGCCTCCACGGGCCGCAACGCCCAGCGGCCTCGCCGAGTCCGTGCCCAGCTCCGCTCTGAGCAAGCTCTCTATTGCACGCTGTCTGCTCGCAGCGACAAACACAACGTTAAACTTCCCCACCCCCCGTCCCGTGTGGCCTCTAACACAGGGGTCCTCAACCCCCGGGTTGCAAGAGCACTTGCTTCAAGTACATTAAAACCCACTTTTTGGTGTAGATATGTAGATGACACTTTGGTTGTCTGGCGACATGGGAAGGATACACTTAATGAATGAATGTCTAAATCTTCTCAATTCACAAAAAACCGGCCATCCAGTTCACCATGGAAATGGACGTGAATAACACACTCCCTTTCCTGGATATTTTGCTCGGACGAGGCCTAAATGGTAAAGTAACACACACAGCATTTACCGAAAGGGAACACATACTGATGCCTATCTGAATGCAGATTGGCATCATCACCCGCACAGAAATCCTCTCAACAAGATGCTCATACATCTGGCTAAAACAGTATCAGATGGTCAAAGTCTGAGGAGAGAGATTAAACATGTCAAAGAAACGCTACGATTGAATGTCTACAATAATGCTCAAATTAACAGAGCAGTGAATTCTAAACCAAGATCAAACAGCAATACTGCTGAATCAGGTTATTAAACAATTAAAATACCATATATCGTGGGAGTAACTGACAAATTAGCTAGTAGTCGCAGCTAAAAAAAAAGTGATACATTAATGACAGGGCTGAATGAATGAAGGTTGAGGCAAGGATGCGGGGTGGTGTAGAGGAGGCGAAGAGGAGGGTAGAGGAGGTGAGGTGGTGAGGTGTTGAGGTGGCGTGGTGAGGAGGTGAGGTGGCGTGGTGAGGAGGTGAGGTGGCGTGGTGAGGTGGTGAGGTGGCGTGGTGAGGTGGCGTGGTGAGGAGGCGTAGAGGAGGCGAGGAGAAGGGTAGAGGAGGTGAGGTGGTGAGGAGGCGTAGAGGAGGCGTAGAGGAGGGTGCCCCGCTCTTGGCGTTGATCTTGGTGAACACGTGTCCGCGCCCCGTCTCGTAGCTCTGCCCGGTGCTGATGCAGCCTCCACCGGCCGAAGCGCCCAGCGGCCTCGCCGAGTCCGTGCCCAGCTCCGCTCTGAGCAAGCTCTCCATTGCGCGCTATCTGCTCGCAGCAACAGACACAACGTTAAACTCCCCCCCCCCCCCCCCCCCGGTCCCGTGTGGCCTCTAAATACTTATTTCCTTGGGAGAGGTGATTTATCGGATGAGGCCTAAATGGTAAAATAACACACACAGCATTTACCAAAAGGGAACGCATACTGATGCCTATCTGAATGCAGATTCGCATCATCACCCGTACAGAAAACCTCTCTCATCAAGATGCTCATACATCTGGCTAAAACAGTGTCAGATGGTGAATGTCTGGGGAGAGAAATTGAACATGTCAAAGAAACGCTACAATTGAATGTCTACAATAATGCTCAAATAATTAACAGCAATGAATGCTAAACCAAGATTGAACAGCAATACTGCTGAATCAGGTTATTAAACAATTAAAATACCATATATCGTGGGAGTAATTGAGAAATTAGCTCGAGTTTTGGAAAAGCAAAAAGCTAAACATCTAAGTAAGATTTGGCACGGTACACAAAATTCAAAAAATAGTATCTTGTACTTAAGATGAATTGCCTAAGTTGTCAACGGATGGTGTGTATCGGATTAATGGCTTATGTGGCAGATGTTATATTGGACAGATGGGATGTAACATTAGCGTAAGACTAAAGGAACACCAAATAAATATTAAACACTCTCAAACATAACTGTTGGAAGTTGCAGAACATGTTTGCCAACAAGGACACCTAATGTATATTGATAACGATGAAGTGTTGTGTAAAACTCATTATTATTGGCCAAGACTAATTCGAGAATCCATTGAAACTGAGAAAATTTGTATTATTTTAACCTCTCTGACAGCTACAGGCTTAGTGCGGCCTGGAAGCGTATTATTAAGTTATTGTGATTGTAAGATGAGGAGATGAAGGCAGAAGAAGAAGACGTTAGGCGATGTGGTGATGCGGTCGAACGTGGTGGCCCGAGGAGCGGAGGGAGAGATGGCGCGGGACGGGGCGGTGTGGAGAAGGTGGCAAGGACAGTGGACCCCATGTGAGTGGAACAAACGCGTGGAGGAAGAAGACATCTCTCATTTATCATTACTTATAGAGGAAACATACTAATTAAATGATTACTAATCAATTATATAATTCCAATAATCCCCCTCCCCGCCTCTGATTTCTGCACCTGATGGGTTCAGTGATGACATCGCCTTTCTCTATTTAAGACCGGAAGCAGGGGGATGGCTTCACTATTCTGGCAAATCGCCCGATGATGCTGGATGTAATTACCAGTGAAACGTCGTACTCATCTTGTGGATTTACTCTCCAAAACACCGGTGGGCTGAAGTAGTAACTAAGTGGAGTTTTGTTTACGTGACAAATTCCTTACTAATTGGCTGTGTCAGGTAGTGTAGGGTTATGACACATTTATATTTACACGATCTAACCCAAAAACCTTTGTTATGAAATTAGGACAATTTATTAAATATATTGTATACCAGAAAATACAGCAATTGACTAAAAATATACGGCAATAGATGTAATCTCGCAGCAGTGAACATAACGAAATTTCATCATGGAAATGTCCGCTGCACAAAACCTTGCATTCATCGCCCCACACGTGGTACCTCAGCCTCAGGATGAAATAAATCATCAGGGAGTTCTCCGTGAGCATCGTGCGCGCTCCAAATCCAGAGTTGAGCCGTGGTCTCGGCACCCAGCCAGCCGCCTTCTCTTCTTGAGGCAGTCGGAGTCCAGCGCGCTATCGAAGGGCACGTGGTGAACGCTCAGGACGTGTCTCTTGAGCTTCGACTTCTGCGTCGCTCCATACGAGCAGTCACTGCACGGGAAGGGCTTTTCCTCTGGAACACAAGACATCCACCGTTGAGCACACGCACGTGCTAATACATAATTTATTTATCACCATGCAGTGGATGCCATAGCATTACTATGTATATGGGACGTTTTATCAATCACGGTTGCTGACCACAGGCCCAAAGGCCCAAAATGCCAAATGGCCAGCAACAAATACCTCCAATTAGCACGGTTGGCTACGTATGGTACGAAAGAAGTTCAACATATGTACAAATAGTAGAAAAGCAAGATACTGATTTCCTGAAAAATATCATAATACATTTTTGGGGCTTATTTTGAAGCCCCAACATTTTGCACTTCTTCGTGTGGTTGATGTTGATGCAGAGCAACAACTATAATTTAACATTGAGGTGGTTGAGCCAGATTATTCTATTACAGCTCATTAATTACACAATAATTACCTGCAATAGAACGAGTAAATACACATGGAAGTTAGGTGTTAGTACAATGAAGAGGAAATTCCCATTGTGGAAATGACTCGGTCTATACATTCAAAAATGTTCCCTAAATTGACCCACTTGTTGAAATAAAATTTACCCCGGTTAAGAAATTAACAGATACTTTTTGGAATTTGTCAAGCAATGTATTTTGCTTAGTTTTATTCCAATGGTGCTATTGGCTCCATGTCATGAGATGAAGTATCCCTGTGCAACTCTCACACAGCAGTGAACCACCTCATGTAAGAGAACAGCTCGTGGAAGGAGATATCATTGCACTACTCATGACATCCCTTCGTGACCGTTTTGTATCCACTAGGAGGTTATTGCAATTTCCTACACATCACGCGACATCAGAAGTGTTTGCTGGAAGAAGTGTTTGGTAACTGGATAAGACCGTCAATGAGAAGCCAGTTTAATCATGGCTCGGTGACTGAAACCCAGAGTTTCACGGTTTAACCCAACCTCCGAGCAGCACCACATCAGATCTCTAGACTCCTCAGCACAGGCATACAGATATGGTCAACATATGCGTACATTAATTAATTTGTGAAATTATCAATTACATCCAAATGAAATGTAGTGTGTGCATTACTCGGACGTACCTAAAGGTGCCAGGTTGGGTTCATCCACCTTGGGGATGCTCTGCTCCACGCAGCCTCCTGCTTCCGTGCAGTCCATCCTCTTGATGTCCGAATTCTGGCTGTTGCTACTGCTGCAATTGGTGACGCTGGTGGTGGTCTTTTTTCTTTTAATGGGCTTAGGTCTTCTTCGCTTTTCCTTCTTCTTCTGCTGCAAGGCCATCAACACTTCCATGCTCGTAATAGGATCGAGAGCAGCGAATGGTTTATTCTCACTGACTGGTGAAGCAGTTTGTTGATGTGAAACTAGGCCAAAGCATTCAGGAAAATTGGATTTCATGTCATTTATCTTAACGCCGCTATCTTTTGTCGAAGAATAATCATGTTCAGGCTTCGGTCTGTACAAAAACTGTGCGTGAAGACTTTCATGAGTTTTCAGGATTTCAATAGGACTTAAAAATCCGCAGACTGAGCACATCTCATAGGGCGACGGTGGATTCAACACCGCATTGGCAAAACTGCCGTTATTCACCAAGCCTTATGCACCCTTTATCATATAATCCTTTTCGTGGCTCTTCAAATGCCTTTTGAATTTTCCTAACTGATCAAACCTTTGTCCGCATATGCCGCACCATTGATCACGGGTCTCCTTGTGCGTTCTTACGTGGGCTTCTAGGCACCATGCCAGTTGGATTTTTTTCCCACAGACGTCACAAGAGATAAGTTTTTTCGTTCTTGTAACTCTACCGGATTGAGGTGGGGTTGAGACGGGTGCTGGTGAAGTGCCATCAATGGTGAAGGCAATTCTCCCAGCACCACCATGACTCGCAGCGGAGTTGCTCTCGCACATCTGAAACAAAAGACAAAGGTCACGCGCATGACACCCGTGTCACGAGTGTACTCACAAAGGCATACTTAAGGTGACATAAGATTAATATATACTACAACTCATTATACCAGAACTCCACAATATTGCAGTTCCTATCATGTACGATTTACTCCTCTTATCCACCCAAATAAGATTTTGTTTAACAACAATGACGAACTACCTCCATTTCCCTAATGTTACCCACCAAATAGGCCTTTCTGTATATACACACCAACAATATAATGATGGCACCACACGTTCACTCCACTATTCACAACACTATGACTCGCAATCTCCATATAAGATTGTAATATCATTTCTGTACGAGCGCCCGTCAAAAAGTTTTGAGAATGGACACTCTTTTTTTACAACCAACTACGTAAAATAGTCTTCAATAAAGTACAGTATAGTACTATTAATGGCACTTATAACTGAACGTCATTATCTCTCATGCTAATTATTACAATGTTAACTAGTTACCCAGGAAAGCTTCATTGAGTCTAAGTACTGCATTTTCAGAAAGGTCCCATTGCATTGAGATGTTTGGGTGAGTGGAACCCAGAGAGACCCCACCTTGCATATGGGGAAATAACACAACTTCACACAGATGGATTCAACCCACAAGCTCAAAGCATTCCTTGTTTAACAAAGTATTCAGTGTAATGTTTAATATAATTTATTTGGTAATATATAGTATCGTAATTGTATAGTCAATATATAGCAGTGTGGTATACAGTAGGGTTGGTAAAATAATACATAGTGTAATATTACAAGTCTAATATTATTATAATCTAACGTATAGGGTAGTGTATAGTAACTCAGTGTATAATTCAATGTTGTGGTCTGTCTATGCCAGTTTATAATTAAAATATAATTTGGAGGCATATTATAATATTTTTTGCGACATAGAAGTGTAATGTATAATAACTTATTGTTAGTAGCTCAGCTTAGTGGAGAATATATTGAGTACATTGATTATATTGATGTAGTTTATATTTAGTTCTTTCACATCGGTTTATTGTATGATAGTTGGGTAGTTGCAGTTCTTTAGCATCAATATACTAAATGCCTCTGTTGATATGTAAACTCTGACTTTAACATAGCTACTTCCGTGACCAGTTACATGCGAATTCCTCACATTAACATCATGCTAATCTCCCAGTTACACGCTAATTTCTGACTTCAACATCCTGCTAATATCTCACATTAACATAGCTACTTCAATGCTAAATTATTCTGGTTGATATGTAAACTCTTTTGGCAAGGCGCTCTGCTCCTCCCACCCAGCTTAAAATACGCTGCCAAGCTTAGCAGTGTTCATTGGAGCGCTGTCTTTTCGAGAGTTCTGTTTCTTCACCTGAGGACGGCTGCTTGTGTTGTAGCCGAAACGTCGTGAGAATTTTATTTTATAATTTTTATTATTTTATTACTTCCCTTCTACGTGACTTTACCGAAAGAACCAAGAAGATGAATGCCTGCAGTCACGAAAGCTTTAAATCGAAATTTATTCAAATCAAGTTGTTTTCTTTTTACCACAGTACTTTATGGAATCCTCAAGAATAAATGCATCTTTAGAAGTATTAAACTATACTTGAAGATGTGTGAGAATGTAATTCTGCAGATGCAAGCACAGGCAAACTCGTATCTGCATATACAAGTTTCTGGGCCTCCTCACTTCACCAAACCCGCATTGACCGGCATGGTGAAGTATGGTTAAACAACTCCCACGAACGACATGGTGTGGGGGAGGCCTCTATCAAAACGCTGGATCGACAAAGGGCTGATACATGTCACGACATTGTACGTTAAGACCGTTCTCTAGTCAGCACAAGCCGTCTATGTGGACAATAGAGGGCACGACACACGTGTACACGATGTTTGTGTGCGTATATTCAGCGTGTGTATCACGTAATAATTATATAAGGTCGCGATTATGCTCAAAACGAACCAAATGTATAACATCACGAATATCTTTGGAAGTCTCTAGAGCCTGAACAATATTTGAAGTAGACACTGACCCAGTTACTATTAATAGCTCAGATGTGTAGGCTTTGACTTTAACATAGCCATTTCTGTGACCAGTCACAAGCTAATCACTCAGTTATTTCAATGCTAAATTCCCCTAGTTATTTCAATGCTAAATTTTCCTGTTTGATTTGTACAAGGTGCCTCTGTGAATGTGTATGCTTTGACTTTAACATAGCCATTTCTGTGACCAGTCACAAGCTAATCACTCAGCTATTTCAATGCTAAATTCTATGCTAATTCCTTTGTCAAGGGGTGCCTCTGTGGATGTGTATGCTTTGACTTTAACATAGCCATATCTGTGACCAGTCACAAGCTAATCACTCAGCCTTTTCAATGCTAAATTCAATGCTAATTCCTTTGTCAAGGCGCTTTGTTCTTTCTCACACAGCTTTAAGGTCTCGATCTGAGCTTGGCTTTGTTCGCTCCAGCGCTGTCCTCCAGACAGTCTCGCCCCTTCACCTGATGAAGGCCGCTTGTGTTGTGGCCGAAACGTCGTGATAATTTTATTGTGTTATTTTATTTTTTCAATTTATTACTTTATTCTCATGCTACGTGACTTTACCGAAAGAACCAAAGAAGATGAACCAAGAATATGGCGTGTAGATGCTGCCATCTGCCGGCCACCAACGTGGCGTGTAGATTCTGCAAATTGAAAAAATAAAATAATAAATTGAAAATAATAAGCAAAAATCCAGATTCATATTCTTGGTTCTTTCGGTAAAGTCACGTAGATTTAAAAATAATGAAATAAATTAAATAAAAAAATCAATCGGAAATAATAAAATTACTTTTGTTTGTAATTTTTAAATTGGCATAATCTACACGCCATCTTCTTGGTTTTTTCAGTAAAGTTACGTAGATTTGAAAATAAAAAGAAAATAATTAAATGAAAATCATGATTTGTTATTTTTATATTTTGATTTAAAGCTTTCGTGACTGCAGTGATTCATATTATTGGTTCTTTCAGTAAAGTCACGTAGAAGGGAAACAATTAAAATAAAATAAATATTTTTAAAATATTATTTAAATTGAAAATTTTATTTTATTATTTATATTTTCTATCTACGTGACTTTACCCAAAGAACTAAGATTATAGCGTGTAGATTCTGCCAATTTAAAAATACAAAAAAATAAATGGAAAATAATAAAAGCTTTTATTATTTTCAATTTATTTTAAAATCAAAATTTTGTTTCATTTTTTTTAATCTCTGTGACTTTACCGAAAGAACCAAGAATATGAATGTGGGTTTTTTGCTTTTATTATTTTCCATTTCACACTTTTATTTGATTTGATTTGATTATTTTTTTATTTTCTATCGACGTGACTTTACCGATAGAACCAAGAATATGGCGTGTAGATGCTGCCAATTTAAAAATTAAAATAGATTGAAAATAATAATCAAAATCCAGATTCATATTCTTGGTTCTTTCGGTAAAGCCATGTAGGTTGAAAATAAAAATAATAAAATTAAATAAAAAATACAAAAGATAAATGGAAAATAATGAAAGCTTTTATTATTTAAAATGTATTATTTTAATTTGTAATTTTTTTTAAAATTGGCAGAATCTACACGCCATATTCTTGGTTCTTTCGGTAAAGTAACGTAGATTTGAAAATGAAAATAATAGAATTAAATGAAAAAATACTAAATCATGATTTTTTTTTAAACTTTTCTTTATTATTTCTATTTTACCCAAAGAACCAAGAATCTGGCGTGTAGATGCTGCCACCTGCCAACGTTGTTGGCCACCAGATGGCAGCATCTACACGCCATATTATTGCTTCCTTCTGTAAAGTCACGTAGATAGAAAATAATAATAAAATTAAAAAATTAAAATTATGAAAGCTTTTATTATTTTCAATTTATTATTTGCATTTTTAAATTAAATTATATTATTTTTATTTTAAAATCTACGTGACTTTAACGAAAAAAACAAGAATTTGGCGTGTAGATGTTGCCACCTGCCGGCCACCAACGTGGCGTGTAGCTTTCTGCCAATTTAAAAATTAAAATAATAAATTGAATATAACAAAAGCTTAAATAATATTAAAAGCTTTTATTCAATTGATTATTTTAAAATTGTATTTTTTTTATCTCCGTGACTTTACCGAAAGAACCAAGAATATGAATGTGGGTTTATTGCTTTTATTATTTAAAATTTCACATTTTTATTTGATTTGATATTTTTTTTATTTTCTATGGACGTGACTTTACCGAAAGAACCAAGAATATGAATTCCTGAAGTCACGAAAGTTTTAAGTCACAATCTACACCCAACAATGGTGGCCAGCAGATGGCAGCATCTACACGCCAGATTATTGCTTCCTTCGGTAAAGTCATAATACTGGTAGGAACGAAGTTGTAAACTGAGTGTACCAGCCTGCAATAGATTAATGTGTCCGTCCGTCCCCTTTCAATACTTTAACGAAGTGAAATCTCGTGCTGTTGGGTGTAAAATCAGCAATAGGCAGCGCAGAGACTTGCCCTACCAGCCCACCCCGCAGGGACCCGTTAATAAAATTCAAATAATAAATTGAAAATAATAAAAGCTTTTATTTTCAATTTATTATAAAATAATAAAAGCTTTTATTATTTTCAATTTATTATTTGTATTTTATTTTTTTGTATTTTAAAATTTCAAATAATAAATTGAAAATAATAAAGCTTTTATTAGTTTAAATATTATAATTTATATTTTTAAATTAAATTTAATTATTTTTATTTTCAAATATACATGACTTTACCTGAAGAACCAAGAATATGGCGTGTAGATTCTGCCAATTTTAAAATTAAATAATAAATTTTTAATATTAAAAGCTTTCATTATTTCAAAAAATTTTGTATTTTTATTATAATAAAGCTTTTATTATTTTAGGATTCTCCTCCACGGCGGCCTTTGTCTCCCCCAGTAGCGATGTTTACGACACACCGCACCAGGTACTCATCTGAGGCTGAGTCGACCTCACACTCTCTTACTGTCTCAAAACAACAACCGCAATGCGCCACTAAGTGGCGGTGACGTCACCACGACGCTTGTGCCAGGCTATGTGCACCTTGAGGCTACGTGAAGTGTCGATCGCCGGCTGGCAGGAGGTCACGGGGCAGACCCAGGTGCCACTGGTCGACTGACTGAGATGACTGAGATTACTGGCTGATGCACCACCTGTGCCCCCTACTGTGCCAACTTGCTGAGCTTTAGCCACCCGACGCTCCCCTCGTTTTTCTGAGCGTCGCTCCTCCACCCTCCGTTGTTGTTGGAGGGCGACTGCCTCCAACTGCCCAGTAGAGACACTGCTGGTACCAGTCATTGGCAAGTCCACTCAGCTCCACATCCTCCTGTACCACATCACTCCATCTCTTCTCTAGTCCGTGCCACGCCCGTTTAGCTCCCTCGATCCGGCCGAACAAAAGCTGTTTGGGCATGCGGTGATTGGGCATGCGGGCTACATGGCCCAACCAACGCAGTCTTGCCTGCTGGAGGAGCTCACCGATGGGACTTTGTCCAGATCTTTCGAGGATTTGTGAGCTCACACAATCCAGCCTGGTTAAACCCAGGATTGATCGTAGGCAGGCCAGCCTAAATGTTTCTAACCGGTGAAGATGCTGCATTAGGGGGGTCCACGTTTTGCAAGCGTAGAGAAGGGAGGGAATGACTGTGGCCAAGAAGAACCGAAGCTTCATGCGGCGCGACAGACCAGGTAGCTTCCACACAACATTACACAACCGATGAAAAGATAATGCCGCTCGACTAATTCGGAGTGAGACCTCTGCTGTTAAACCGGAGCCGATCATGAGCACACTGCCCAGGTATGGAAAACTCTCCACTCTCTCCCCAACTGCCCCATCACCGATTGGGAGTTGTGGGGGTAGAGTGCCTAATGGCACAAAATACCCAGGCAGGTGCTTCGTTTTGGTGGGGCTGATGGTAAGGCCCCACCTCTTAGTGGCACACTCCAGTTTCAGCAGCAGCGCCTCCAACTCCTCCTCTGAATGAGCAGCAATTACCAGGTCGTCGGCATACATAATGTGGTTGATCAATAGGGAGACATCCCTTGACCGCACCTGTGCATCGATCAGCCTCCCATTGTATCTGTACCAGACGTAAATTCCTCTGGTACAGCTACTGAAGGCTTCACGAACTATGTGGTCGAAATAGATGTTAAATAATGTTGGAGCCAGAGGACATCCCTGTCACAGGGAATGGCTCTGACTCCCGGCTATGTAGTTTTACTCGGGTCTGCTCACCATCATGAAGGTCCTTAATGAGTGTGAGCAGAGGGTCAGGGACTCTGAAAGCACGAAGAACAACCCAGAGCCCAGGCCTACTGATGGTATCATAGGCCTTAACCAGGTCAATAAAGCAGAGATGTAGGTCTAGTTGGAATTCCCTCCACCTCTGCTGTAGCAGACGGACAGAAAATATGACATTTTTGCAGGACCGCCCTTTCTTGAAACCGCATTGGGGCTCCGCAAGCCTCTCCTTAGCGTACCTAGCAAGGCGATGTTGAATAATCCTTGCCAGGACCTTTCCCGGCACACTGAGGAGTTAGATGCCCCTGTAGTTGTTACAGTCTGTGCGGTCCCCCTTCTTAAAGAGGGGGACCGCCAGGGCATCCTTCCAATCCTGCGGAACCCGTCCAGTGGCCCAGACTGTTGTTATGATGTCATGTAGGGCAGTCTGCGCACAAACGCCACCCTCCCTCAGCATTTCGCTTTGGAGATCATCTCTGCTCGGTGCCTTTCCTGTTCTCGGACTCTGGATCGCCCTCAGTACTTCCTCAACGGATGGTACCTCAGCCAGCCACTCACAGAGGGTGACTTCCTCCTCCAATATTTGAGGCACCACATCCTCAGCAGGGTCATCCCCACTTTGTCCCATGATGTTTTCCAGGCTGAGGGATTCTCCCTCCCCCAGGACCTCACAGAAATGCTCAGCAAATCTGCAAACCTGTCGCTGGGGGTCGGAGATTGGATCACCCTTCGTTCCCCTAATGATGGTGTAGTGGGTATAAATTGACGAAGAAACTTCTGATGAGGCAACACGATATTTATTGTCTTGGCCCCTTTTTGGGCCATGGATATTAGCCCTGGCGTGATAGCGCTTCCGCCCCCTATTGACGATAAGGGGAAGCTACCAGCCCACAGAGTGGTGAGTGACGATTACCCCTACAATGGTAATAGGTGTGGCGCTGTAGGTTACTTTTTTAATGGAGTTAAATAGGGATTTGTGATCGCGGGCCATTGAGGCAGACTCCATCTCCTCAGCAACCCGCGACCACCACCCATCCTTGCAGCGCCTCACGTCTCTCCGAACCTCCGACCG
Source organism: Petromyzon marinus (assembly GCF_048934315.1). Classification (NCBI taxonomy): domain Eukaryota; kingdom Metazoa; phylum Chordata; class Hyperoartia; order Petromyzontiformes; family Petromyzontidae; genus Petromyzon; species Petromyzon marinus. The sequence continues at coordinate 294,937 of NW_027423667.1, read as the reverse complement.
AAGGCTGCGGTAAGCCTCCTCATTCTCTGACGTGGGATGCTGTAGACGATTAGAGTGGGCCTGTTGCTTTTTCTCAACCATCCTGAACGCCTCCTCTGTCGGCCAGGGTCTCTCGGGAGGTCTGGACCGCGTACACAAAGCAGCCATTGCAGCTGCATGAGTCACAGACCTAAACCTCGCCCATTTACCCTCGACATCAGGAGGAGTGGGGGACGATGCTGTCTCACTCACTCACAGCGCGAGGCCGACTCATTACATCTCGCGGAGGATCGCGCTGCTGAACAAAAAAAGTTCCGCGGTTTCAGTCTGCAAGCGCGAGTTCGCGTTTTAAGGCGATGGGGGCCGTCCATAAATGACGTCACGCACCTGGGGAGGGAGGGGTCAGACATTTGTGACGAGGGGGGGGGGTTTGAGAAATGTGACGTCACGTCAAAATGTGCAACTTTAAATAAATATAGACAACATGTTCTACTTAGTTAAATAGACTTTTAAATAAATGTTTTCTCCTACAACATCAGAGTGCAGCGCCACATTAAATACAATGACAATAGTTTAAAGCGATTTGAAGCATGTTTTATTTTCAAAATGGAAATATGGTTTTGGGGGGGGGGAGGGGCAGAGCTTTGTGACGTCAGCGAGCTCCGCGGCGGGAACGAGCTCCTGGCGGGAGCGAGCTCCGCGGCGGGAGCGAGCTCCGTAGCAGGCGCGAGCTCCGTGGCGGGAGCGAGCTCCTAGCGGGAGCGAGCTCCGTGGCGGGAGCGAGCTCCGTAGCGGGAGCGAGCTCCTCACCCGAACGCGTTGGCACGGCCATCTTTTGGATCGCTAACACGGCTGCTTTTGTCACACGTGGACATGCTACCACCGACATGACTGCATCGACTTGCTCATCTCTCATTGCCTTCAACATGATATTCTCATTGACTTCGTTCATGTACTTTTACATGCTTTTCTCTTTAACTTTAACATGCCACTCTTGGTTACACATAGACTGACATTAACTTACTAATAGACTGACATTAACTTACTAATTTTTTCATTAACTTTTACATGCTTCTCTCATTAAAACACATTCTCTCTCTCTCTCCCGCCAGCCGTTCTTATGCTAAGTTCATTAACTTTAACATACCACGCTATTTATTACACGTAGACTGACATCGACTTGCTCATCTCTCATTGACTTTAACATGATATTCTCATTAACTTCGCTCATTGACTTTGACATACTTTTCTCATCAACTTTAACATGCTATTCTTGGTTACACATAGACTGACATTAACTTGCTATTTTTTTCACTAACTTTTACATGCATCTCTTATCAAAATACATATGCTAATCCTACATGCTAATCTGAACTCTTATGCGCTACGGAAGCAAATTAACTTTGCACTATAATCCAACATGCTAATCTAAGTTCATTTCCTTTAACATGGCACGCTATTTATTACCTTTACACTATAATACCCCATTAGCACTACTTTGGCTACCTTTGTTCTCAAAAACTTATATAAACTCTTGCTGGTAACAGCTTCTCTTCACAAGGCAGCAGACATCGTGCTGCTCGCAGCAGACATCGCGGCTGTCGCGATTTTCACCTGAAGACGATGGCTTGTGTTGCTATCGAAACGTCGTGATTTATTTTGTTTTATTTCTACCTACGTGACTTTACCGAAAGAACCAAAGAGTATGGATTCCTGCAGTCACAAAAGCTTCAAATCAAGATCGGTTTTAATTATTTATCGAGTGTGGGTAGAATCTGTGCAGAGTTGTGCTGTTTCCCCATGTGCAAGGTAGGGGTCTCTCTGGGTTCTACTCACACAGAGCCAAACGCTCATTAATGTAATTGCCAAATATCTCATTGCAATGAGAAACTTCTGAAAAAAAATCAGTCTTTAGACTCAATGAGGCTTTCCTGGGTAAATAGTTAATAATGTAATAATTAACATGAGGAATAATGAAGTTCACTTATGAGTGCCACGAAGAGTACTATACTGGACTTTTAATTAAGAATATTTTACGTAGTTTTTTGGAAAAAGTGTCCATTCTCAACACTTTTTGACGGGCCCTCATGCAGAAATTATATTGCAATCTTACATGAGGATTGGGAGTCAAGTGTGTCATGAATAGGGACTGAACGTATGGTGCTATAATTAGCTGGCTGTTGTGTATATACAGAAAGGATATCTGGTGGGTAACATTGGGAAAATGGAGATAGTCATTGTTGTTCATATACAAAATCTTATTTGGGTGATAATTTGAAGCTTTCGTGACTGCAGAAATCCATACTCTTTGGTTCTTTCGGTAAAGTCACGTAGGTAGAAAAATAAAATAAAAAATAACATATAACGATGTTTCTATCGCAACACAAGCGGTCGTCCTCAGGTGGAAAAAATAATCCGCTGCATCTCCGACCAGCGCCACCTAGCCAGTGAACTGGAGCACATATGAAGTGGGTAAATAATCGGCGGAGAACTTCTTGTGAGGCAACACGATATTTATTAACACTATTTTACAGGGTCCCTAACACAAAGGGGTAGCGGCCCCTTCACCTGATACCTGGGGAGGTATGGCCTCCAGACTACACGGGCCCTAACACTGGGAACCCATTAATTCCCCGTCCTCGGGCTGGGGGCCCTAAGGGAGGCTATGCTGACCCGACCGTGCCAGGGTCTTCGAGTCCTGACCACTGGCCTCACTGAGCTCCGACCCTTGGAAGGACGACGGAGCTTGGGGTCCAGGGTCCTAACTTCAGCCCAGGTCTACAGTCTTCGGCTTGGAGATGCCTGAGCCGGACCCTTGAGAGGTCCGGCTTATATACTGGTTCGTGGCTTGCTCCGCCCTAGCCACGCCTCCCTTCCAAAACTTTCTGGAAGGTGACATCATCCCCCAGTCCCCCCTCCCGAGGTCCGGGGAATGTGTCTCAGGATCCACTTCCCAGGGATTGTCGTTGGCCCCTTGGGCCATAGTCATTAACAGTGGCGTGATAGCGCTTCCACCCCCTGTTGAAGAGAAGGGGGAGCTACTCGCTAACAGGATGGGCAGTGCCGATTAATGCCTCTACACATACACCAAGCCCTCAAGATGAATGGATACTCAGACCGCACAATCCGCAAAGCTGTATCTCCAGCTATGGGGAGACAACCATCTGAGGGCCCAATCAAAACCATCACCTTGCCATACATAGCAGGTGTTACCAAAAATATTTCCAAAATCTTAAACAAACACAAGATCCAGGTCCGATTCAATACAGAACACAAAATCCATGATTTTATCCCACCTGTGAAGGATGTCATTCCTGACATGCAATACCCAGGCGTCTACAAACTAAGCTGTGTCTGCGGCAACAGTTATATTGGGGAAACGAAACGACATGTCTCGGACCGTGTTCGCGAACACAAGGCAGATTTGAAACATGGCAGAACCAATACCTCTGCCGTGGATGATCATTGTTATAACGCAGTGGGCGCGCACGATATTATTTTTTCCGAGACCAAGGTACTCTGCAAACCTTCGGGCTACCATAAAAGATTTGTCCATGAAGCCATCCAGAAAAATAAACATGGAGACAATTTCAACCGAGAAGATGGGTATAAGCTGAGCAATCATTGGAAGGACGTTATTAACCAAGCAAAGTCGTAACTTGCTGTGGCGCTCCCATTCGTTCCTGCCGTTTGGCTGTTATCTCCGACTCTCTGAGTTGCATTGCCCTGTTAGGTGCCTCTGCATTAATGGGCTGGGGTCTCACTAACATGGCCACCTCTCAATTAAAAGCTTTCGTGACTGCAAGGATTCATCTTCAAGATGAAATAAATAATCAGGGAGTTCTCCGTGAGCATCGTGCGCGCTCCAAATCCAGAGTTGAGCCGTGGTCTCGGCACCCAGCCAGCCGCCTTTTCTTCTTGGCGCAGTCCGAGTCCAGCGCGCTATCGAAGGGCACGTGGTGAACGCTCAGGACGTGTCTCTTGAGCTTCGACTTCTGCGTCGCTCCGTACGATCAGTCGCTGCGCGGGAAGGGCTTTTCCTCTGGAACACAAGACATCCACCGTTGAGCACACGCACGCGCTAATACATAATTTATTTATCACCATGCAGTGGATGCCATAGCATCACTATGCATATGGGACGTTTTATCAATCACGGTTGCTGACCACAGGCACAAAGGCCCAAAGGCCTAAAATGCCAAATGGCCAGCAACAAATACCTCCGATTAGCACGGTTGGCTACGTATGGTATAAAAGAAGTTCAACATATTCTTGGTTCTTTTGGTAAAGTCACGTAGAATGAGAATAAAATAATAAATTGATAAAATAACACAATAATATTCTCACGACGTTTCGGCCACAACACAAGCGGCCTTCATCAGGTGAAGGGACGAGACTGTCTGGAGGACAGCACTGGAGTGAAAAAAGCCACGCTCAGATCACGACCTTTAAGCTGTGTGAGAAGAAACAAAGCGCCTTGACAAAGGAATTAGCATATAATTTAGCATTGAAATGGCTGAGTGATTAGCTTGTGACTGGTCACAGAAATGGCTATGTTAAAGTTAAAGCATACACATCCGCAAAGGCACCCCTTGACAAAGGAATTAGCATAGAATTAAGCATTGAAATAGCTAAGTTAAAGTATACATATCCGCAGAGGCACCCCTTGACAAAGGAATTAGCATAGAATTTAGCATTGAAATAGCTGAGTGATTAGCTTGTGACTGGTCACAGAAATGGCTACACCACACACCGGTGTGCTGTACTAGTGATGAATTGGCATGTTCTGTTTACGTGACAACCCTTACTAGTTGGCTGTCGGGTGGTGGCGGGTTTAACGACACATTTAAATTGTAATAGGTTTTTACCCTTTTATCTGGCACCATAACTAACACCTTTATGCAAACATGATCCCTTGTATAAAGGTGTCAGTTTTGGTGCCAGATAAAAGGGTAAAAACCTATTACTATATCTTGCTACTGGCAAAGGAGGTCTCATAATGTAAATTCTTACCCCGAGCTCTCAATACTCTGATAGTGCGCTGTTTTTGAGTTGTATGCCTTTTGGCGTCATCTGGTCCAACACCAGTGGAGACTAGGCTCTAAGAAAAGCCATCTCGGGTGTGGACCAATCAGCTTCAAGGACAGTGTATATCATTATCAGAATTGTCTCTTTTTGTTTGCATTTTGACTGCTTGTGTTGTGGTCATTGCAAACATGATCCCTTGTATAAAGGTGTCAGTTTTGGTGCCAGATAAAAGGGTAAAAACCTATTACTATATCTTGCTACTGGCAAAGGAGGTCTCATAATGTAAATTCTTACCCTGAGCTCTCAATACTCTGATAGTGCGCTGTTTTTGAGTTGTATGCCTTTTGGCATCATCTGGTCCAACGCCAGTGGAGACTAGGCTCTAAGAAAAGCCGTCTCGGGTGTGGACCAATCAACTTCAAGGACAGTGTATATCACTATCAGAGTTGTCTCTTTTTGTTTGCATTTTGACTGCTTGTGTTGTGGTTATTGCAAACATGATCCCTTGTATAAAGGTGTCAGTTTTGGTGCCAGATAAAAGGGTAAAAACCTATTACTATATCTTGCTACTGGCAAAGGCCTCATAATGACACGTATATTTACGCGATCCAACCCGTAAAACCTGTATTATGGATATTTGTCGCGAAAGCCTACGTGTTAAACTGCCATGTATTTTTACGTCTATTGCCGTATTTTCTTACGTGCAATATATTTAATAAACCATTCTAAATTATTAATATTTTTGTTCATAGTTATATCATTGTTGCGCGTGCGGTGTGGTCAGTGGATATTGTTCAGTGGATCAAACCGAGACAAATATTTTTGCAGCAGCTGTGGCTGCACATTGCAACAGCGCATTCCGAATGGTGTAGAACGCATCGCCCATAATCTGTATCTGTGTGCAAACACCAGGTATGGTTGGTAAGAAACACGTTTGGTTTTAAATGAACAGAACTCGAGCTTCAGCCATATTGTTCATTATAGACCCCACTTTGTAAGCATTAATCACATAAAACCTTGCGCCTGATTCATGTGAGTCGCTGGGCTCATGAGCAACAGGGCATTTGTGGCAAGGTGTTAATGTACCACAGATTAGCACGGTTGGCTACGTACACTGCGAAAGAAGTTCAATACATATGCTTTGGGTCTTTCCGTAAAGTCACGTAGATAGAACAATAAATAAAAATAAAGTGAATACAAAAGTAAAATATATCACGACGTTTCGATCGCAACACAAGCAATCGTCATCAGGAGAAAAATGATGAAGATTGCTTGTGTTGCGATCGAAACGTCGTGATATTTTTTATTATTATTTTGTATTCACTTTATTTTTATTATTTTATTGTTCTATCTACGTGACTTTATCGAAAGACCCAAAGAATATTAATTCCTGCAGTCACGAAAGCTTTAAGTCAAGATTCAAGTACAACACACATTAATACATTTTGGAAAGCGAGTATCCTTGCACGTACAATGCACTGGACCGCATGTTCGTGTTAAGTGAGTCAGGGGCTTTGTCACTGCCTACCCCATGATATAAATAATCTCAGGGAATTCAATTGCAAGTGTGCAATCTCCCTTCCGGTGGGCATCGAGGATGAGTTATACCCTGGCTTGCCAGGAGGCAGTGGAACACAACTGTGGAATCCTTTCCATCTGCACGGGATAGAACGTTGCCCCCTTGCTCACATTCGTTCGTTTTCTGCGAGTGTACTGGTTTCCCCCCACATGTAAACACTCAGTAAGTGGCTGCAAATATCGGAATGTAAAGAGAACTGCAGATCTTGGGCGATTGTTGGGAGTGCCGGCTCACCGCCTGGCTGCTGTCTCCCCGCTCGTCTGTGGGAGACATATAGAGGTACTGAATAAGATTTATATTCTCTACATAACATGATTCCTATCTACACAAAGAACTCATCGCGTGGAGTACAGCAAGTGATATTCCACGAAATAAAAAATAAACGTACATGACCACAACAGAAGCCAATGGGTACAGCTGTGCATACACGTACACAACATATACACGATTCCTACTGGTGGTTGGAACGATTCACCACTGCCGGAGAGTCAAGGAATTGTCATGATTCAGGATCATGAATGCAAATTGTCTCCGTGCTCAAACCTGAGTACGATTTAAAAGGTCATAGAACGCCTTTGTCGGAAGCAATTACTTCCCCATGTCACTGCGATGGGCAGATTCATGCCGTTGCAGTCGGCTTACACATTGTCAGTAGACCCCCATACGCAAGCGTACGCATTTGGGTTAACCCCTCCTCCCCCCTCCATGCATACATACTAAATGGATGCCCCCTAACAGCTACACCACCACTCCCCACACGAGACGAGCACGTGACTCTCGGTGTAAATGGAGCTGGAGCGCGAATAAACGTGCCGATGCCCCAAGTACAGCTGCCACCATTTCTACGACAGTGAAAACCCAGGCACATTTCTCAGCGAGCCCAGGTCTATTGTTAAAACTGTGCAGTTCACGGTGATAAAATTCAACCATAGCCATACCCGGGGTACCAGATCTCGGCACAAATCAATTCCTGCTGCCACCCGAACACTGTCCGGGGGTCAAACACAGACAGGTGGCAGCCCCAGTCGCGAGGCCACATCTGCGTCGACTCACGATAAACGTGTGCAGGGCCAGCAGGAAGAGCCCCGGGATCTCGGAGCGCAGCCACTGGTTCCACGCGCTGTCTCGGTCCACGTCCTCGCGTGACGACGACGACACTTCAAAATCACCTGACCGGAAGGAGGGGGGTGGGAGGGAGAGTAAGAAGGTACGAAGGGGAACCTTCTAACTCTTTCACAGCGACGCGTTCTTCGCGTGCGTCACCCTGCAGCCAACCTCTCTGCTCTCGTGTGTGAACGTGGGTCAGTTTGGTTTAATCGTTCAGAATGAATGGGGCATGACCCTGGCCCTTGTGCATCTTATTATTTTCCATGAGATAATACCAAACACATCATTCATGTGTGTGTGTGGCCTGCAAGCAAAACCTACATGCTCTCGAGTCATATATCGGGAGCAGTCACAGGTGGGAAAGCATTGCCGAATTCCTAGAAAGGCTCAGCTCTCTCCAACTTATGTTGAAAGCATTTATGCATTAGTTCTGCCCGTACCTCTTTGTGCCTGTGTAGTGGGCAGGCAAGTGTGGTGGAGCAGCAGGTCCAGCACATGGGGTGTCCAGCAGAGGAGAGGAACTCCCCGTGGCCGTGGCCGGGGAAGCAGAGGTCGGCGGTGCTGGGAGCGGCGTCAGTTGCGCGGCGTCTGTGGGAGAAGGCACAGGCCTCTGCTGAAGATTATCATCCGCAGACACATCACACGGCTTGCTGGACACGTCACACACTCGGCCCTGTGATTGTGGAGGTGAGACAGGTTCGCGCGTGGCAACGAATGGCTTGTCGCTGGACAAACATCGACGGCAACATCGGGAGAACGCGGCACGAACTCGTGCAGAGTTTCTGGCACCGTATGAATTTACACTCCTTGTAGGTATGTACGTTGAACCTTTTTCGCGCCGTACGTCAGCCAGCCGTGCTAATCGGAGGTGCAGATGGATGCAATTGAAGGACGTGGAGCAGAGGTTTCAAAATGAAAAAAAAAATTATACAGAAATTACACAAGTCCAGGGGACTTCACCAAGGCCGTGTTATCCCAGACTCTGACAGAGCACAAAGAAAGATTGGCAATGGCAAAAAATGGCTTCATAACTATCATTGTCAGATGGCACACTTGCATCTTCAGTCTTCAGTCGGCGTCAGTAATTTAAGAATGCACGCATGATGCGTGACACCAACTAAAATGGCATCGATGCTGACTAATCACATCCTCTCCAAGATGTGGAACTCAAGAGACGAGGATAGCCTCTGCCAAACAGGACTACCCTTAACAATTGAGTTGTCGCCTGGGTAAAAATCAAATGAACTAGGAGATTTCAACTTGAAAATCCAAACCATCGCACCAACAGTAATGGACGGAATCCTATATGAGGCGCACACTGCAGTAGCCTCAGGTGGACTCTGGTACCTGCTTTAACGTCTGTGTGAGAAGCATCTTCTCCCACTGAAATTCAAACAAAGTTGACAGTTAGACAGGACATGTTTTAAAACATCCGCAGTAAAATTCAAGTATGTATACCATTAAAGTAAACTATTTTTTATTTACCAGGTAAGGCCCATTGAGAGCTATATAGCTCTTTTTCAGAAGCGACCTGGCCACAAATTATAGCTTAACAAAGTGGCTTATCACGTGGAAATTTATAGCAGCCAAATACTCTAAACGCATTACTTACAAATAGCTCACAAAGCGGTTATCCTCCCACTACCCTTGGGTTATCTCCTGTCCCGGTCCAGCCGAGACAGTCTGTGAATTGGCATCTGTGTTTGGGTGGCATGAATTAATTTGTACCGAGATCTGGTACCGGTACTGTGCTGAACTTTACTACTGCATGGTTGTTGACAGACCTAGACCAACTGAAACATACAGTGAGGAAAAAAAGTATTTGATCCCCTGCTGATTTTGTACGTTTGCCCACTGACAAAGAAATTATCAGTCTATAATTTTAATGGTAGGTTTATTTGAACAGTGAGAGACAGAATAACAACAAAAAAATCCAGAAAAACGCATGTCAACATTTTTATAAATTGATTTGCATTTTAATGAGGGAAATAAGTATTTGACCCCTCTCAATTAGAAAGATTTCTGGCTCCCAGGTGTCTTTTATACAGGTAACGAGCTGAGATTAGGAGCCCACTCGTAAAGGGAGTGCTCCTAATCTCAGCTTGTTACCTGTATAAAAGACACCTGTCCACAGAAGCAATCAATCAATCAGATTCCAAACTCTCCACCATGGCCAAGACCAAAGAGCTCTCCAAGGATGTCAGGGACAAGATTGTAGACCTACACAAGGCTGGAATGGGCTACAGGACCATTGCCAAGCAGCTTGGCGAGAAGGTGACAACAGTTGGTGCGATTATTCGCAAATGGAAGAAACACAAAAGAACTGTCAATCTCCCTCGGCCTGAAGCTCCATGCAAGATCTCACCTCGTGGAGTTGCAATGATCATGAGGACGGTGAGGAATCAGCCCAAAACTACACGGGAGGATCTTGTCAATGATCTCAAGGCAGCTGGGACCATAGTCACCAAGAAAACAATTGGTAACACACTACGCCGTGAAGGACTGAAATCCTGCAGCACCCACAAGGTCCCTCTGCTCAAGAAAGCACATATACATGCCCATCTGAAGTTTGCCAATGAACATCTGAATGATTCAGAGGACAACTGGGTGAAAGTGTTGTGGTCAGATGAGACCAAAATGGAGCTCTTTGGCATCAACTCAACTCGCCGTGTTTGGAGGAGGAGGAATGCTGCCTATGACCCCAATAACACCATCCCCACCGTCAAACATGGAGGTGGAAACATTATGCTTTGGGGGTGTTTTTCTGCTAAGGGGACAGGACAGCATCACCGCATCAAAGGGACGATGGATGGGGCCATGTACCGTCAAATCTTGGGTGAGAACCTCCTTCCCTCAGCCAGGGCATTGAAAATGGGTCGTGGATGGGTATTCCAGTATGACAATGACCCAAAACACATGGCCAAGGCAACAAAGGAGTGGCTCAAGAAGAGGCACATTAAGGTCCTGGAGTGGCCTAGCCAGTCTCCAGACCTTAATCCCATAGAACATCTGTGGAGGGAGCTGAAGGTTCAAGTTGCCAAACGTCAGCCTCGAAACCTTAATGACTTGGAGAAGATCTGCAAAGAGGAGGGTGACAAAATCCCTCCTGAGATGTGTGCAAACCTGGTGGCCAACTACAAGAAACGTCTGACCTCTGTGATTGTCAACAAGGGTTTTGCCAACAAGTACTAAATTTTGATTTAAAGCTTTCGTGACTGCAGTAATTCATATTCTTAGTTCTTTCGGTAAAGTCACGTTGAAGGGAAACAACAAAATATATTTTTTGTTTTACATATATATTTTATTATTTTATTGTTTCCCTTCAACGTGACTTTACCGAAAGGACTAAGTATATAACAAGTACTAAGTCATCTTTTGCAGAGGGGTCAAATACTTATTTCCCTCATTAAAATGCAAATCAATTTATAACATTTTTGACATGCGTTCTTCTGGATTTTCTTGTTATTCTGTCTCTCACTGTTCAAATAAACCTGCCATTAAAATTATAGACTGATCATTTCTTTGTCAGTGGGCAAACGTACAAAATCAGCAGGGGATCAAATACTTTTTTCCCTCACTGTAGGTCTGGGTTTGATCTCCATAGTGGAAAAGGTGGTAACCCGAAAACTAACCCAAGCCCTTCCACATTTAACGATAAACACTTTCAAACCGAGTTCGCTCGGAAATGACCCCACTAAACCGCACGTATGTAAACGTTTGACTTCAGTGGTTCCCCCGCCGCGTGCGAACGATGAAGTGCACGGCCTCTCGTGATGATGACCTCACACCCGCATGGCTGCACGAAAGGCGGTGCTGACGAGCATGAGGCAGGTGGAAGAGGCAAAACGAGGAGGCAAGATTAGAGTGCTGTAGTCGGTGGGGTATAGTGGGGCCTATTTTCCGAATTATTGATTTATGTGGAAATGAAATTGGTCAAGAGTCCATTACTTTGTAAACATTAGCATGTATATACTTTAATACCAAGTCTGCAGGGGTGGGAAAGATGAGGTCTGTTCATTCCGGTGGGCAAAGGGAATTTAGACACTCCAAGTTAAGTCTGGTGGCATACGGATGAAATGCACCTTACAAATGTAAATAATAATTATTATTAATCCATCTTCTTCACTCCCACGGTGTTTCCAACCAGGGTTAGGCCATGTAATGATCTGGCGTGCAGTACACTTGTACAGTGTTACTGAATTATTGTATCATTATGAATTCATTGCCCCTTCTGCGACCTTTCCCTAGATACCCCTCTGGTGTATAACCTGGCCTGCTGACGTCAGGGCCGTAAGCCGCAGATCCCTTTCCCTGCCAGCAGCAGGCGCTATGCTGTTACATTACGATTCTATGCCACTACACAGGGACTCCTCTACTTACGAACATTCGACTTACGAACTTTCAGAGATATGATCAAACCTGTCCGTATGTCCAGTTTCCTGTTTGGACCGAGAGTCGCAAGTTCATGGTGGCATCTACATCTGCAGAACGTGAAGAACCAGAGGCAACTGTCAAAGCCATTCCCCGTGTTTAGTGTACAAGCCGTAAAACGTGTTTGAAATCGACGGGAGTAAAGTTGGACTCACGAACAAATCGACTTACGAACAGACCTCTGGAACCGAACTCGTTTGTACGTACAAGAGTCTGTATATGGTGGTCACTCTGAACAACACAGACCCAGCCTCCTTTTGACTATTTTTGGTCCATTAGGACATTACCAGACGCATCTTTCTGTGCTAACGACCACACAATACACATTAGGCGTGTCACAACAGGTCACGTTAAATAGTCTAAACTTGTCTGGAGTAAGTCGCATACGGTAGACATTTCTGCACATTTGCAGAATTACATGTCAATGATAAAGGAACCATGTGTATTGCATTACACAGGGGTGCTTGATCATGTGTGGATGCAGATTCCCGCAGCAATACAGGGAATAAGTTGTTCGCAGCGCCACTGATTAATCAGAATCAGAATCTGTTTTATATCCTGGAGGAATACGATGAGCTATGAAGATCTTTTTCACATATGTCCAGTAGGGGCGGGTCAGCGAGCTATTTCCAAAACCGATGAGAGGCAAGATGGAGAAAATGTAAGCAAATTGCTAAAAATACAAAGAACATACATTCCTGCCAATTTGTCAACAAATGCAAGCTTGGGCAAGGTGGCAACACAACAACCACAGCTCCAGACCACGACAAGACTCCACAAAGTCCCTTAATTGCATTGCATTAAAATTGAACGTTTAATGAGCGATATTTGAAATAGCGTTACCAAATGACAATATTCCCTTCAAATACCTGACTAATGAATGAGGCTAAGACGCTTGCAGTAATGTTCAAATATGCATCACAAGCCATTCAGAAGTGGTAGGCCTCACGTGACCACAGGGCACCACAGTGGCAATATGTTAACTACCTCGCCTGGTACGCAGGAGGTCGTGGATTCAATCCAGACCCTGTCGCCTGCTGTATATTTTGAGGTTGCATGTCTCTCTCACTACATTTAGAATAAACATCACGCGTTTAGAGTATTTGGCCTCTATAAATTTCCACGGGATAAGCCACTTCGTTGAAGATAACATTTGTGATAGCCAGGTTGCTTCTCAAAAATAGCTCCATAGCTCAGTGGGGCCTCAAACTGGTAAAATAAAAAAAATATAGTTTATATTCTTGGTTCTTTCGGTAAAGTCACGTAGAAGGGAAACAATAAAATAATAAAAATATAAAACAATAAAATTCTCACGACGTTTCGACTGCAACATCACCTGATGATCATCATCACCTGATGATTGCTTGTGCTGCAGTCGAAACGTCGGGATAATTTTATTGTCTTATATTTTTATTATTTTATTGTTTCCCTTCTACGTGACTTTACCGAAAGAACCAAGGATATGAATCCCTGCAGTCACGAAAGCTTTAAATCAAAATATAGTTTAGTTTAAAAGTTATAGTTTGAGAATGGCGGTCCGATGGGAGGGAGTGAAGGGGTATTGTGAGGAGGCGTCATCGGGAGTGGAAGCTGCTGGTGGGAGCATGGGAGGTGTGGGGAGTGTGAGGTGCATCGGCATTGTGGAGAGGGAAGGGGTGAGAGTGTTGTAAGCGATGGGGCTGGGGGAGGAGTGTTGGATATGACGATGTGGAAGCTGTGTCGGTGATGAGGTGTGTGCTTGAAGTGAGGATTACATGGGGAGCGGTGCCGAAGTGGTTAGCGCACCGTGCGACGGGATCTGGCGACCCGAGTTCTATTCCCACTCACGGCCAACATCGGTGACGAGTATCTGAACCAATCTCGGTCCCATCCCAGGTCTATTCTGCCTTAAAATGAGTATCCAGGTTCGGTGAATGAGAGGAGACAAAGGCGGCCAGGCGTGGTGCTGGCTACCCATCCCATCTCAGTGTGTCACCCCATGGCACCTGGGTAATGGAGGTGGTGATGAAGATGGTGACGACGGTGATGATGATGTTGATGACGATGGTGATGACGAGTCACTCACTCAGATTCACAGAGCCACACTCAGAGACTCACAGTCACTCACTCAGACTCACAGAGCCACACTCAGAGACTCACAATCACTCACTTAGAATCACAGAGCCACACTCAAAGAGACTCACAGCTACACTCAAGAGACTCACAGTCACTCACTCAGACTCACAAAGCCACAGACTCACAGCCACACTCAGAGACTCACAGTCACTCACTCAGTCTCACAGAGCCACACTCAGAGACTCACAGAGTCACTCACTCAGACTCACAGAGCCACACTCAGAGACTCACAGAGTCACTCACTCAGACTCACAGAGCCACACTCAAGAGACTGACAGAGTCACTCCGAGAATCACAGTCACTCACACAGACTCACACTCACTCAAGGAGACCCACAGACTCACTCACAGACTCACAGAGTAACTCACACACAGACTCACACTCACATACTAGTTCTGACACACACACAGACTCGCAGAGTAACACGCACTCAGAGACTCACAGAGTCACGCTCAGTCACTCACTCAGGGACTCACAGTCACTCACTCAGAAACTCGCACGCACTCACAAAGCCACACTCAGAGATTCAGACACTCACTCAGAGGCTCAGAGCCACACTCAGAGACTCACGCTCAGTCACTCACTCAGAGACTCACAGTCACTCACTCAGAGACTCACAAAGTCACTCACTCAGAGACTCAGAGCCACAGACTCACAGAGCCACATTCAGAGACGCACGGAGTCACTCACTCAGAGACTCACAGTCACTCACTCAGAGACTCACAGAGTCACTCACTCACTCAGACACTCGGAGACTCACTCAGACTCACACAGACTCAGAGTAACTCACACACTCACAGACTTACACAGTAACTCACAGTCACTCCCACTCAACTCAGTCTCACCGGGTAACACACACAGACTCGGAGTAACTCACATGAACTCACAAAGTAACTCACTCACACAGACTCACACAGACTAACAAACAAAAACAAAGATCCCCAGTGAACCCTTAACAGACTGTAGGGGCAAGTGCTGTTAGCGAGCACCTACGAAGGCCGGCACGGCACACGAGGGGGTGGGTGGCCAGCACCACGCCCGGCCGCCTTTGTCTCCCCCATTGGCGATGTTTACACACAGCAACCAGGTACTCATTTGAGGCCGAGTCGACCTAGGGGAGGCCCAAGACCTGTTCAGATAATCGTCACCGGTGTTGGTGGCCGTGAGCGGGAATCGAACTCGGGTCGCCGGGTTCGTAGCGCAGCGTAGCGCTAACCGCTGCGCCACCGCTCCCCACACCCTCGCTCACAAACACAACGCAGGCAGCGTGGGCAGCCCTGGTCCATCCACTGCTGGATGAGGGCCTTGCCATGCCGTGCGAGTTATTTGACCAGAAGCGCAGTGCGTGTTGTTAACATTCCCCGTGTGGTGGATAGAATCGGAGGGCTTTCCCCAGCCATCACCCACCAGGAATGGTGAAGTATAGTCAAATACTTCCTGTGACCAACACGGCGTTAGGAGACATTCATACAACCCACAGATGGACTAATAATTATTGTAAGTACTGTGGTGTACTTAAAATAATGTGTGGATGAGGAGGAGGAAGAAGCTCCAGAAGTCGCACTTCAGCAGCCACCACTGCCCCTTCGCAGTATCAACAACCACGCAGACAAATGCACTGCCACATCCTACAACACGCGTTTGTTCCTTCAAAGTAGTGAATTAGCGTCCCAACACGCTGGTTCACGAAGATGGAGCGGTCATATAATGAGCTGGACAGCGACAACAACTTAAATCAGCGGTAATAATGCGGCAGACACGCAGGAAGCAATACTTAGGTAGGCCGCGATGAGACCACGGGGCTCGGATGGCGACCCTGCCTGGGAAGGTGCACACAAACTCCTCACAGAGTGAGCACCACAATGTTGTCCTTACAACACACAGTGGTCTCGCTTTTCTTTCATATCCACGAGCACAGCAACATCCAGCAACACATATCTCCTCACATTGTGCCCAGGACTGCTTTAAATAAAGATTTTAAATAAACTTTCCCGCCAAAAAATGTTATTGAGGCGTGTGTGGGTATCGATGTGGAACTTGTGATCACATTGCTAAGAGCCGAAACACAAGGGACCCACCACCCCACACATCCTACTACTGTTGCTGCTGTTGCTGCCTTGTGAAGTCTATGATGATGATGAGCAGCAGCAGCAGCGAGATAATGAGGAGGTTGAATGTGATGATGATAATGTGGAGTAGAGTCAGGGGGGTTATGCCCAAAGTTCTCTGTCCTCACCTCCCCACCACCGCCACGTCCCAACTCTGAACATCCACACATCATCATCATCGACCAGCAATGACCAACAGCAGCTCACAGCCCATTAAATACACCACCAGTAGGACAATTGTATGGAGGAGGCCAAACAAACATCTAAAACTAACAAAATAACAATTGCCACCGAGAACTGTTTCACATAACTCGTGCACTCAAAGTCCTCAGACAATTGCAGTTATCTAAAGGTTCTAATTGTGCCCGAGTGTGGCTGCGTCTTGCCTCGACAAAGGCATCGCCAATCCGCAAACTCTCGACGGCTCCGGCTGGTTCTCTGAGCACAAACTTTGACATTTGAACCTCACGAAATGTCTCTGCACAAGTTCCAGCGGTGTCTAGGTGGCAGTAAGTGAATGCACGCACGTGTGAACGAGGAGGAGGAGTGTTTCTATTATGAGGACAGTGCTGCTGCTGCTGTTGTTGTTGTTACTCTACGATGTTAGTAGAGCTTAGCTAGAAAAGTCTTTGTCAGGAGGCCCCAAATATCCCCTCCACCAAATAAAACTGTCGGGAACAGAGACTTGAAACTCAGTAACGCTTCGACAAAAGTGCGTCAATGTTCTCATCGCTAGTGCACACGTGTCGTCATTACCTTATCAGTGCCCTACCTTATTACAGACCAATTCAGACATTATCGGTCACCCCTTAACAATCTCCACCGTTCATCCTACAAAGTCCCCATGACAAGGAAGAAACACCACACAGAGACATTGTGTTTTTTAACCCCTATTGAAACGTCCGTACGCCGTAAGGAGCCGCAAACTCAATGTCCCCGCCGCCCAAGAAGACGGCGTAGAAGACCGCGCGGGTCGGCAGGGGTCACGCTGCTGCTGCTGCTGCTGTGGAGCTCCGCTGTGAGTCGACGCAGAAGGGCGGTGGTGGTGGTGGTGGTGAGAGCCCCGACTCCCGGAGTCGCAGTGACAGTCGCGTGGCACGGCAGTCGTGGTGGGGCTCTCTGGCTGCTGCTGCTGCTACGGGAGATGAGCGGCAACTCCGCGATGTCTGCTCCCTCCTCCTCCCTTGTGGTGTCAATGGGGGGGGGGGGGGGAGCGCTCCTTGAGATCCTCTCGGCAAGGCCTGGCCACCCCTGATGGCTCTCCTCCTGCTCCTCCTCTCGGCGGTGTCACCACCTCGTCCACCTCCTCTTCAGCCTCACGTTGGGATTTTGCTCCACGTAGCACACCACTGTCACTGAGAGTTTACCGTGACAACAACAACAACAATCCTTGTACAGACGCAATACGCCCGCCAATATTCCTCTCCCACGATGATATGAGGCCTGTTACTTTCGTCAATTACCCCCTCAAAATATCGGATGGGAATCACTTTGAGATAAAATCACCATCTTAACACGTTAACATAACTGCTCCTCAGCAACAATATTCACCCAAAATAAATATTTTATTGATGTAAGATTTTAAACGATAGTCAACTACTTCGTTTTTTTAATACGAGCAGACAGCACACATCTATACAGTAAACATACAGAACGATAATCTGTAGTGGTGTCCACTTTAACATTATTTTAAGCCAGCTTCCTCATTGCTGTGCATTCGTCAGACACTAAATTAATCTCCCTATGCCTGTCCTTAGCCCAAATAACTTATATCGCCTTGTAACTCGTGTCATAGATCACATTTAGCCACACACAGAGATCACAAATGAATACAAATGTATGCAGCTGCCCCCCCCCACCCACCCCCAATTTTAGTCCAAAATCTAAAATGTGTGCATATTTGTGACTTTGGTTTAAAGAGAAAAAAATATGAAATTATATAATTATATCTGTGAAAAAGTTATTTGCAGCTCATCAAATTCCTCCAGTATAAATACACATGCCGATTCTGACATTCATTGTAAGTATGTAATGTTCAACTTCTTTCGCACCGTATGTAACCGACCATGCTAATCGGAGGTGCAGAGGAAGGGCAACAAACTAAACACAAACAGCGTGTTCACGGTGTGTTTAATGGTTCCCTCACCAGTGGGATTCACACTCTTGGCTTAGGACCACTCATGGAGGGTGAATGAGCATTGCCTCCGCCCCTGCGTGTTGCGATGCTCAGAGCGAGGTGACAACTCTCATTCCGTGCGTTCTCCCCCCCACCCCACAGCATCAACAACAAGAGACAGCAGCTGGAGTTGGAGATCATGAAGATCCTGCAGAGCAAGGGGGACCCTGACAACAACAACATCGTCACCCTCCTGGACAACTTCACCTTCCGGGGACACAACTGCGTCGTCCTGGAGCTCATCAGGTGAGTGTCATGGCGTCCGATGAACACCGATCCAAAGACAAAGATTAACCAGTATAGCCTGAGAAGATTGTTGGGGCAAGTGCTGTTAGCAAGTAGCACCTATGAAGACGGGCAAGGCACACGAGGGGGTGGGTGGGCAGCACCACGCCCGGCAGCCTTTGTCTCCCCAGTGGTGATGTTTACACACCGCACCAGGTACTCATTTGAGGCTGAGTCGATCTAGGGGAGGCTCAGGATTGGTTCAGATAATCGTCACCGGTCTTGGCCGTGAGCGGGAATTGTAGAGCAACGCGCTAAACGCCGCACCACCGCTCCCCCAAACACCGATGCGTCCGTGTGTTCACACACATGAATCATTTGGATGTAGAATAAATGTCCGTAGGCTTTCAGAATGCCCTAGAATTATTGTATTTGTACGCGGCTCCATGGTCAGACATAACTCTTTATAATGCCTTCCTGCCTCATTGACTATCTTTTGAGTTGAGCGGCAACCCTGTATGGTTACTCCGTGCGGCTTCGCCTCAGTCAAGCACGTGTGCTCCCGTTCAAGGGGCCAATCAGGGAATGGGTCACAAGCCAGAAGAAACTGTAACCGTTCACGTTTTGTGCCGTCACGCAGCGGAGACCTCCTCCAGAAGCTGGACGAGACCTATGGCTTATACATGACGGAATTGAAGCCGTACGTGGGCTCCATGTTGCGGGCCCTGGCAAAGCTGAAGGCGATGCACATCATTCACGCGGATCTGAGGCCGGTTAGTAAACTAAGCAGCCCGCTGCGTCTTTTGTCCGTCAGTATGGAGTTAGTGCCTCAGTTCGTGCAGTTGTAGAAAATGAGAACACTCTTGGAAACCTTAGTAACAGGATTTCGAGATATCTTATTCTACACCGCAACAACACTCATGCCACGACTTGCTATTTCATAAACACAGATAGCCAAAACTTGCATAGAAATACAACTTTTCACGTGGATCTCTGTTTGCTCTCAACAACCAACGCTCCGTGGAACATTTAATATTTTCTAATTTGCGTTAAACAACAACGACCACTGCCCTAAGCAACAATTCCGAATGCCAAAGCTAAATGATGGGCTTAGCAGTGGTGCGGTAGTTCGCAAACTGCACTCAGAGGTTAATGACCCGAATTCGATTTCTGGCCACGGCTTAAACCAGGGTTTGGATGATATCTGAACCGGTCCTGGATCCCATTGCCTTCAACAGCCCCCTGAGCAGCATGGTGAGGTATGGCCATACAACCCCCTTGATTAACACGGCATGGGGTAGGGAGATCTTTAAGCATGATTACATTTACAAAGGGCAGTAAGTGTTCAACAAAAATGAGTACATGAAATCCTTGAGTAAACCGCCATGAACCAATTCAACAAGACGCAATCTCACCGACACATCACGAGTTTCACTGACAACCACTCTGTCATTTTTGCAGGCAAACATCTTGGTCAAAGACCACATCAGTGGCAATATCAGGCTCACGGATTTTGGCCTGAGCATCAGCGAGACCTGCCCAAGTGAGTGATCTAGCTGCCCTGTGTGTGTGTACGTGTGTAGCAGCATGTGTGTGTGCGTGTCACAGTGTTTGTGGGGAGCGGTGGTGTTAACGGTTAACACGCTGCGCTACGAGCCTGTTTAAGCTATATGGGGGGGTCTTTGTCTTCGTGCTGTGGTGGTGTGGTGGTTAGCACCGCTTAAACAAAGTGTGGTAGTGACACTGATACCCTTCAAACGTTACATTTTGTCAATCATTTGGCCAGGATTTCAACTCTCAACCTCCCATTTTTGAGGAGGGTAGTTGTCAAACAAGTACCAGTAAACCGGTAACAATTTTCATAATCGATTGCTGGTATTGAAAGTCTGGAGCCAGTAGCCAATCCCATTGGAATTTTCGTCGCGGATGGCTGATTTACGTGTGATTTACATGTGATTTACGTTTGCAAATGTACAGATCGCATGGCAGCCCTAAGTACCTTTGTCCTCATTCCTCACTTAACCTTTTCCCGTTCCGAGACGTCTGCACGTTACAGGGTGGTGGTAGGTGTCCCCGGTTCATCACTGAATCTTGAAACGCGCAAAGTGGCTCGGCGTTAATTTTATTCAGAGAGGCGTCGCAGCGCCGTTGCTTTTAAAGAAGTTGTTACTCACCGCAGAGAACTCTCGCGACACGACAGCTGCACTCTATGATAGCTGGCACCAGTGTAATGAAAATAATTTACATTTCTAAGTGCTACCCAGCTGATACACGCATTTACGTGGGCGATCTTTGTATTTGTGCGTATTTTGAGTGCCATACGTGACTGCGTGTGCATACCCTCATCTATTCTGCACTTCACAAGTACAGGTGAATAATGTGCAAGTGCCACCTTGTTTGGTCACCTGTCTGTCCGTGTGCTGCTAGGAGCTTGGTGTCTTGGCTCGATGTGGTACATGGCCCCCGAAATGTACTTTGGGCTCCCGGTCACATGCAGCGCGGACATGTGGTCACTCGGATGTGTGGTGGCCGAGATGCTCCTCGGGAACCCGCTCTTCAAGACAAGCTCGGAAGACCACATCGGCTATCTCATCCAGGTATCTGACGCGTAGGAAAACACCATTGCATATATCCAGTTGGTTATAAGGTCCTGCTGTTGAGCTACAAGGCTGTCAGTGGGTTAGCCCCACAATACTTACAAGAGCTGATCCACTCATGTACACCAATGAGGTCCTTGAGATCTTCTACTCAGTTTTCTGAGGTCAAGTCTCAATTCCTGAGGGCGATCGGGCTTTTTGCCAGTGCAGCTCCAAGACTATGGAACGCGTTGGCCTCTGATAACAAGACAGAATTTTTAAAGCTATTTAAATCTCGCCATGAAAACTCACCTCGGTAAAATGGCCTATTCCCCATAGTTTTGGTCGTCTCATTTCCTCGTTTTGGTCGTCTCATTTCCCTGCTTTCCATACACGGGGCGCAATGGGATCATCGGATTAAATGCGCCTTACAAATATTAATTATTATAATATATACATACTGATGAATTCTGTATTTTTTATTGTAACAAACCTCGAGCCCGATACGGCACCACCAAACCGGGCGTCATATTTCCCATGGGACCGTTCCAACTGCGCCATATAAAGGAGGAGGGAGGGTTTAATTCGAATTTGAACCAACGATGGAGTCCACGATAAACAACAACAGCAGCAGCAGCAGGGGGTTGGTTATGACTGATGGCGCACGACGATCCACCAGCGTACAGACCCGCTGTGCGATGGCTCATGCGACAAAGCTGGTTACGTGCAGGGCTGTCGTCATCCTCTGGGCCTTTCACTGGTCAAAAAATGTCGCTCAGCTGCCGGTACACGGGAGAGGAGTGGACGTGTTCACTGCATGATCACGCACCATTTGCATGAGTAAAGAAGTAAAGAGAGATTTCGGGTTCATCAGTAATACCAGAGAATCAGAGCGTCAGGCTGATGTCCTTCGGAATGATTACTATTGTTATGACTATTGTGGTTTGTTGTTAATCCCTGAGGCTTTCAGGGCCTGTGTTGGAGAGCAACGAAGCCGCACGTAGTAACCACGTCATCAATTAAAGACCAAATATGTATGCTTCGCCTGATGATAGAGATAAATATCTGCAAACAGTATGTACAAGAGCAGGCAAAGTTCATTGTTCATCGACGTTTCAATGAGACAAAGTGCAGCGTATGTACGCTCTGTTCACTCGAGCGACGGACCTCATCCAACTCATCCCTCTTGTGATCTTGGTTTCAGATGTTGGGGCTCCCACCCAAAGCCATGATTGACGCCTCGACCCACAACATTATCTCCTTTGGTGAGTGGACAGGGGGGGTGGTGAGGTGGTGGTGTTGCAGTTCGTAGCTGTTGATGCTGCTGCTGCTGTCACTGCCCGGAGAGTCATGGCCGTGCAGCCGCGTGTCTCGTGCTCTGTGCTTGAATAGAAAGGCATGGAAACTGCTTCGCGTAATTTAAAAATGAACTATGCTTTATTTGGGTTTAAAAGTCACAACGGTCTTGGCAACGTACTTTTCAGTACGTGTTGAATTAGTGCGACAGTAAGGAGTCTTATGAAAAAAATACTTTAAAAGGAACGGTTATGTTTAGGAAGCACAGTATATTTGGAAAACCAATCGGGATTTGCAATCCAACAGAGGACGTATGCATTAATTACATGGAATCTGGCCATCACATTTTTCATGAAGATGAGTGGCGGTTTTTTTTTATATTTCAGCATGACTTAGCACAATTTTAAAAAATTGTGTGCCAGATGCAACGGTATCCTAAATCAGCATAGAACAGTTCTACCATAGTACAAAACAACCACAGAGAACAACCCTCCACACAAACTGTGGGTCCTTGATTGAGAAATATATTACGCTTAAAAGCACGCTTGTACAACAAAATACCATCCTCTCCAAATGATGCAAATAATAATATAATACTAAAATAAACATCAAAGTGTCTCCTTGCTCAAACAAGTATCAGGAGGTTCTCGTCTCCTCCGGTGGCCCAGAGTTGAGAGTGGGAATTTCACTTTAACGCTTAGGAGCCATCCTTTCCACACGACTACTGCAAACGTCTCACAAACGGTTACAAATTTTATCGACCCTGGAGGGATGACAGGCTGTAGTCGACCGCCAACATGGAATCATATTTGCAAACATCGCAATTGGAGGGTTAAGGACCGCCGCCGCATTGTACTGATCGCCACAACTAATTCAGTGTTTCTCTCTTTTTCTCTCTCCGATAAACAGACAAAAAGAATCGCCCCGTCGTCAACGGGAAACGGATCGTCCCGTGCTCCGTGTCTTTGAAGGCGGTTCTGCGAACCCGCAATCAAAAGTTCATCAATTTTCTCAACGGGTGCCTTTAGTAAGAGACTTGTTACTATTGTCTACATTTCACCTCGTACAAATAATTAAATATAAATCACTTTGCGTCTACCATCAACATTACTGGAAACGATCTTAGACCTCACGTGTCGTTTGGGCTAGGACTGCAAAGTTTTGTGTCACACCGGGGCATCGTTTCTTCATCTCGTCGTTTTTTAAAATAAATATCGTTTCTGACAAAAGTGTTGAGGATAGAATTGCTCATTTCACCCCAGACCACGATTCAATGAAGCGATTTTAGAATGCAACAGGCACCTGACTCCCTCCGTTTGCCTCCTTGGCAGGTGGGATCCCCAACGTCGCCTCACACCCACGGAGGCCCTCAACCGCCCATTATTGTGGGGCGGCAGGGCCGTGCCACCGCAAGCGAACTTCCCGCCTTGCCCAGCCATGGACACGGAGCCGGTGGCGGCCTGCAGCCTCTCGGCAGTCTCCAGTCTCAGCCAGGGAGATTGCCAAGTCCCTACTGCAAGGAGGCAGACTTCGGAGTCCACTTGGTCAAATCAGAATACTGCAGGCTCAGTTTCTGGGAGCGAGTGGGCTTCGAACTCGGATTGGGGAATGGAGTCGGAGCGGGGAGTGGAGTCGGCGGGTGACTGTGCGGTAACACGCCTGTCTGAAAAATTCCCCAATCAAAGTGGTGGCACCAATGACGTCATCGCGGAGGAGGAGGAGATGGAGTCGGCCACGAGACAAGAGTGAGTCTCCACGCAGAAGTGCACCTTGAGAAAAATGTGTATTGGGGAGGTCATTCAGACAATGTGTCTCCTGCTATAAATTAGCATATAGCAAACACCATCGATCATCATAAATTAGTTACTTGAGTAAATTACACATTCCTATAGCAAGGGCAAGTCTATTTAAATTACAACCACTGTTGATTCCCACAATGTGGTATTCACGATTGAGAGGAAGTAAAAATATTGAGGACACATGAGATTTGGGTTCTGTATCAGATGAGACAAGTTCTGTATTGTAAGAACGGGGAATCTTAAATTTTTATTTAAAGCTTTCGTGCCTGCAATAATTCATATTCTTAGTTTTTTCGTTAAAGTCACGTTGAAGAGAAACAACAAAATAATAAAATATATATATAAAACAATAAAAATTCTCACGACGTTTCGACCATAACTCAAACGGTCGTCTTCAGGTGTGTTGGTTCGCATAAATTTATTTGTAAACGGCGCATTTATTTATTTATAAAAAAATAAAAAAACGGTTAGCGCCACGCGCAACGATTTGGCAGTTTACCCAGGACTAGTCCATCTATATTCTGAAAAGAGGAGGGGGGAGACGAAATTTTTTATAATGTATGCTGTCTGAAAGCCACTGTAAGCGTGAACAATCAATTAAGACCTGAAATGGTTTATCAAATCTTTCCAATGATTGCTAAGATAGAATCCATATTCTCGGTTGAAATTGTCTCTGTGCTTGTATATGTGGATAGCCTCATGAACGAATCTCTCATGGAAGCCAGATGGCTTACAAAGAACCTCTGTCTTGGAAAAGTCAATGGCATGTGAGCCTACTGAATTAGAACAATGATCTGCCACGGCCGAGGTGTTGGTCCTACCGTGTTTAAGGTCTGCTTTGTGTTCACGAATGCGGTCCGAGACATGGCGTTTGGTTTCTCCAATGTAACTACTACCACAGAGGCAACTTAGTTTGTAGACACCAGGGTATTGTATGTCCGGAATCACATCTTTTACAGACGGAACCAGATCACGTATTTTATGTAATGTGTTGAAACGGACCTGGATCTTGTGTTTATTCAAGATTTTGGAGATCTTTTTTGTGATCCCAGCAATGTAGGGTAAAGTGATGGTTTTGAAAGGCTCCTCAAGAGGGTTTTTCTTCATGGTTTGAGTGATAGCTTTGCGGATTGTATAGTCGGAGTAACCATTAGCCATAAGAGCTTGGTGTACGTGCTTGAGTTCACTGCTTATGTGTTCCTGGTCGGATATGCATTGGGCTCTATGATACAGAGTCTTGATGAGAGAATTCTTCTGTGATGGATGGTGGTGGGAATCCGGTTTCAGATAAGCATCCGTATGGGTAGCTTTCCTGTAGACAGAGTGGCTCATTGAACCATCAGGTCTCTTTTTAATTAGGACATCCAAAAAAGGTATCTTGCCATCTATTTCGACTTCCATGGTAAATCTGATGGCTGGGTGTATGGAATTGATGTGGTCGAAGAATTGGTCTAGAGCAGGCCGGCCATGTGGCCAGATGACAAAAGTGTCATCCACGTACCTCTTCCATAAGGTTGGGCGCAGAGTGGCAGTCTGGATGGCGTCAGTCTCAAATTTCTCCATGAAAATGTTAGCTATAACTGGAGAAAGGGGGGAGCCCATTGGGGTGCCCTCAGTTTGTTTGTAGAAAGTTCCATTCCAAGTGAAGTATGTATTGGTTAAACAGTGTCTCACCAGGGGGGGTACCTCAGTGTTTAGTCCTTGATGAACTAAGTCTTCAATTATTGCAATGTGTCAGGTACAGGAACCTTGGTGAATAAGGAAACTACATCAAAACTGACAAGCAGGTCGTCTGGGGACAGGGAAATACCCTTGATTGTCGATACCAGGTGAGTAGAATTTTGTACCGCAGAGGTGGTCTTTCCAGTGAAAGGACGCAGGATTTCAGACAAAAAACGAGCTAGTTTGTAGGTGGGGGAGCCGATAGTAGAGACTATGGGACGAAGGGGTGTATCTACTTTATGTATTTTTGGTAAGCCGTATAATCTTGGTGGCCTGGCAGCAGAAGGTTTCAACGAAAACTGTTTAGATTGATTAATTAATGCGGTTGAATCAGAAATTATTTTGTTGGTTTGTGTGACGAGGCTGTTGGTGGGATCTCTTTTATTTTTGTATAACTACCATCGTCGAGTAATTCTTTAATTTTGTTGTTGTATTCTATTTTATCCATGATGACAGTAGCATTGCCTTTGTCAGCTGAGAGGACTACAATATCATTCCTCTTTTTCCAAATTTAACCTCCTCTTCAACAAAAGACCGGACCCACACACCAAAAAGTTAGACGTTAATAAAGTCGTAATTAATCGCAGTAACAGTTCTATTTCCGATGGTCTGAAATCCGTTTTAGCTAAAGGTCTAAACTTTGCAGTCACACCTAAACACATACCAGTTAATGATATAATTGCCCAAGTAGACGTTGCTCTCAGGGGCCTGGGTCACATCGCTGCAGACGTAGCAAGATCTGAAATCGCTGCAACCCTCAAAAACGCTAAGATGCCAGCTAGCAACCTCAGCAAAGATGAGCGTTTTGAATTATATAAATTAAAAAAGAGGAATGATATTGTAGTCCTCTCAGCTGACAAAGGCAATGCTACTGTCATCATGGATAAAATAGAATACAACAACAAAATTAAAGAATTACTCTACGATGGTAGTTATACAAAAATAAAAGAGATCCCACCAACAGCCTCGTCACACAAACCAACAAAATAATTTCTGATTCAACCGCATTAATTGATCAATCTAAACAGTTTTCGTTGAAACCTTCTGCTGCCAGGCCACCAAGATTATACGGCTTACCAAAAATACATAAAGTAGATACACCCCTTCGTCCCATAGTCTCTACTATCGGCTCCCCCACCTACAAACTAGCTCGTTTTTTGTCTGAAATCCTGCGTCCTTTCACTGGAAAGACCACCTCTGCGGTACAAAATTCTACTCACCTGGTATCGACAATCAAGGGTATTTCCCTGTCCCCAGACGACCTGCTTGTCAGTTTTGATGTAGTTTCCTTATTCACCAAGGTTCCTGTACCTGACACCATTGCAATAATTGAAGACTTAGTTCATCAAGGACTAAACACTGAGGTACCCCCCCTGGTGAGACACTGTTTAACCAATACATACTTCACTTGGAATGGAACTTTCTACAAACAAACTGAGGGCACCCCAATGGGCTCCCCCCTTTCTCCAGTTATAGCTAACATTTTCATGGAGAAATTTGAGACTGACGCCATCCAGACTGCCACTCTGCGCCCAACCTTATGGAAGAGGTACGTGGATGACACTTTTGTCATCTGGCCACATGGCCGGCCTGCTCTAGACCAATTCTTCGACCACATCAATTCCATACACCCAGCCATCAGATTTACCATGGAAGTTGAAATAGATGGCAAGATACCTTTTTTGGATGTCCTAATTAAAAAGAGACCTGATGGTTCAATGAGCCACTCTGTCTACAGGAAAGCTACCCATACGGATGCTTATCTGAAACCGGATTCCCACCACCATCCATCACAGAAGAATTCTCTCATCAAGACTCTGTATCATAGAGCCCAATGCATATCCGACCAGGAACACATAAGCAGTGAACTCAAGCACGTACACCAAGCTCTTAGGGCTAATGGTTACTCCGACTATACAATCTGCAAAGCTATCACTCAAACCATGAAGAAAAACCCTCTTGAGGAGCCTTTCAAAACCATCACTTTACCCTACATTGCTGGGATCACAAAAAAGATCTCCAAAATCTTGAATAAACACAAGATCCAGGTCCGTTTCAACACATTACATAAAATCCGTGATCTGGTTCCGTCTGTAAAAGATGTGATTCTGGACATACAATACCCTGGTGTCTACAAACTAAGTTGCCTCTGTGGTAGTAGTTACATTGGAGAAACCAAACGCCATGTCTCGGACCGCATTCGTGAACACAAAGCAGACCTTAAACACGGTAGGACCAACACCTCGGCCGTGGCAGATCATTGTTCTAATTCAGTAGGCTCACATGCCATTGACTTTTCCAAGACAGAGGTTCTTTGTAAGCCATCTGGCTTCCATGAGAGATTCGTTCATGAGGCTATCCACATATACAAGCACAGAGACAATTTCAACCGAGAATATGGATTCTATCTTAGCAATCATTGGAAAGATTTGATAAACCATTTCAGGTCTTAATTGATTGTTCACGCTTACAGTGGCTTTCAGACAGCATACATTATAAAAAATTTCGTCTCCCCCCTCCTCTTTTCAGAATATAGATGGACTAGTCCTGGGTAAACTGCCAAATCGTTGCGCGTGGCGCTAACCGTTTTTTTATTTTTTTATAAATAAATAAATGCGCCGTTTACAAATAAATTTATGCGAACCAACACACCTGAAGACGACCGTTTGAGTTATGGTCGAAACGTCGTGAGAATTTTTATTGTTTTATATATATTTTATTATTTTGTTGTTTCTCTTCAACGTGACTTTACCGAAAAAACTAAGAACGGGGAATCTGTTTCATGAGGAGTTGTGAAATGAGGATTCTGTAATGGCATTCACCTCTTTAGTTCATCTCACTTGAAGATGTAAATATCCCAGGGCTCCAAAGGATGTAATATCTTATCCCTAACCTCATCTCCACCAATCTGCAGCTAAATGCATTCCTAGTAAAACATATATATA
Organism: Petromyzon marinus; assembly: GCF_048934315.1. Taxonomy (NCBI): domain Eukaryota; kingdom Metazoa; phylum Chordata; class Hyperoartia; order Petromyzontiformes; family Petromyzontidae; genus Petromyzon; species Petromyzon marinus. Next base: position 265,851 of record NW_027423667.1, on the reverse strand, counting down.
TCTTAATTATAAATATATGAATTGCACTGCATCCCACTTGGAGGTGCTGCGGTTAGAGCACTCCACGATCACTGTACGCTTGCGAGTTCAAAATCTAGGTCAAGAAGGTTAACAGCTTATTTATCAACCCGAGCTATAGTCAAATAATGAATCCCATTTTGTGGGAAGTCAACAGCGGTGATCCTATTATACACCACCATTGGCTCCTGTTATAGGAATGTAGCATTCCGCTACTGGCCATAGTGAGAGATGTGTGGCATCCTCCTACCTCGCATTTGAGCGGCCGGACACATATGAGGTGCACTGCAGCAACCAGTGTAAGCACAGCCGAGAATGCATGATGGGGCAGACGGTGGCATAATGAATACGCGCATGTCTGTACGTTGAAATAATTTTGAACGCGTACGTAGCCGACCGTGCTAACTGTAGCCGACCGTGCTAACGATGGCGCGTGCGTCCATTTGCCAGGCGGGGCCATGATCTCCAACCAGGCAACAACAACAACGAGGAGGATGATGATGATGATGCCGTCGACAAGATTGGGCCAAAGGCGTCACGCGGGCCTGGACGGAGATTCTCCCGCCTGAGGCGGAATATTCGGGGGATTCTGCAATTCATTCGGGAGCACTGTTTCTGTTACCGTGACGATACCGCTGAATAAATCCTGTCATGTGGCTGGGCCCTCCCTGCCCTGTGTACATATTTTTCAATGTTACTGTCGTTTTTGTCTCACTTCTTTCTGGTCCAATGACTCCAAGACTCACGGTTTAAACTGAAGATCCCAGTGGTCCTCAAAAATATTTACGGGGACTCCTTCACTTAAAAAACATTCAACTTAGAAAGTCTCAGAGATACAAAGAAACCTCTCCATATGTCCAGTTGCCTGTTTGTACCGAGATTCATAAGTTCAAACCGCCACGCAATAGATGGTGGTGGTGGCATCTACATCTACACAACGTGAAGAACCAGTGGCGTCTACGTCTACAGGAGATTATACAACTCTTAAAGCCATTCCCTGTGTTTAGTGTACACGCCGTACAACATGTTTGGAATCGACAGGAGTAAAGTTGGACTTACGAACAGACTTCTGGAACCTAACTCGTCCGTAAGTAGAAGAGTCCCTGTATATGGTGGTCACTCTGAACAACGCAGACCCAGCCTCCTTTTTACGATGTTTGGTCCATTAGGACGTTACCAGATGCATCTTTCTGTGCTGACGACCACGCGATACACATTAGATGAGTCACAACAGGTCACGTTTAATACTCTAAACTTGTCTGGAGTAATTCTCATACGGCAGACTTTTCTGCACATTTGCAAAATTACATGTCTATGGGAAAGGAACCATGTGTATGGCATTGCAAAGGGTGCTTGGTCGTGTGTGGATGCAGGCTGTTGGCAGTGCCACTGATTAATCAGAATCTTTTTTTTATCCTGGAGGAATCCAATGAGCTATGAAGCTCTTTTCACATATGTCCAGTAGGGGCGGGTCAGCGAGGTATGTTCAAAAACGATATGAGAGGCAAGACGGAGAAAATGTAAGCATGTTGCTAAAAATACAAAGTACATAGATTCCTGCCGATTTGTCAACAAATGCAAGTTTGGGCAATTCAGCAACACAACAACAGCACCAGACCACGACAAGACAACGCACAGTCCCTCAATTACATTGCAAATTAAAATCGAAAGTTCAATGCACGATATTTGAAACAAAGTTACTAAATGGCAATATTCCCCTCGAATACCGAATGAACGAGGCTAAGACGCTTGCAGTAATGTTCAAATATGCATCGCAAGCCATTCAGAAGTGGAAGGCCTCACGTGACCACAGGGCACCACGGTGGCTGGGAGATGTTAACTACCTCCCCTGGTACGCAGGAGGTCGTGGGTTCCATCCCAACCCTGACGCATGCTGTATATTTGTCTGCTATAAATGTCCACGTGACGATAAGCCACTTCGTTGAGCTATCATTTGCGATGGCCAGGTCGCTTCTGAAAAACTGCTATATATGCTCAGTGGGCCTTACCTGGTAAAATATAAATAGTTTGTCAATTAGTAAATAAATGAAGTATATAAGTTCCAATTTCATTCATGAATACATTTCCAAGCTTGGGAAAGGCAGTAAAACAATAGCAAAAACAGCCACAGTCCACACCAGGAAAACATACAGTGCGCGGTAAAATTGTACTTTAAAATTGAACTGTGGATACTTTGTTAAGAATACAAAAAAAAGTTTAGTTAAAAATAATTTGGTTCGTAAGGACCTGGGTAGTGATCTGCGATTATTGAGTGGGGGTTTGGGAGTCGCTGACTGGGAGGAGTGGGAACGGGTGAAGCCGGATCTGCCACGCGTTGCGCTCACCAACTCGAGCTTCGCCGGGACAGCAACAAACGAAGAGACGGAGAGAGGAGCTACCCCGGGTTTACATCGCCACGACTCACGACGCACACAACACACACGGCACATGCCCAGCGGGAGGAGGGCGATGACCACCCCACAGTGCGATAGCTACGACTCCCCTTTCAATTAGTGAGCCATCCTCACACAACGCTGCACGGAGGGTGCAGCGTTATCAATGAACACGGCACTACCACTACACGGAGTGTGCAGCGTTATCAATGAACACGGCACTACCACTGCACGGAGTGTGCAGCGTTATCAATCAACACGGCGCTACCACTGCACGGAGTGTGCAGCGTTATCAATGAACACGGCACTACCACTGCACGGAGTGTGCAGTGTTATCAATGAACACAGCACTACCACTGCACGCGAGCAATCGGCTGCTTAGTGAGTTACACGGCACGGTACGGAGCTATTAACGCGACACGAACCACAGCGTGTTCCCGGGGTACTCAACTACCTTAGTTTCTCAACTACCGGGATTACTCAACTCAATATTTCAAGAGGCGCAATGCACTGTGGTGAATACGAGACAGTGGTCCTTCATAAATAACATCACCAGTCTTTAAAGAGCAGCATGCGGCACCGGGAGACGCAGATTGCCAACCCCTGAGCTATTCTATTCCAGCGCATGAGGGCAACATGTTCAGGAGCCATAAGCCAATGTCCGAGGTCTGCTGGTCACGACGAGAGGGCTTCAGGAGAAACTTCGTGTAGGGTTACTATTCCTACTCCGTTGAAGGAGCACAGACGACTGTGGTTCACAATATCGTGCATAGTTTGGGTTGCATGGTCACAATCACACTGTGGCTTGACTTTAATTTTCTATTGCGTCGTTTCACGTTGTACGATCTGTTCTGGATGACCACAGTCAAACACTGGAGAGTTTAAAATTTTCCATTTGTGCATCAGGTATCCGCAGCTGCCATGGTTTGTGCAGATGCGGTTTAGGGGGACCATGATCTTCGTGGAATATCAAGCCCAGGGATCTTCTGCGTTGGGTTTTTCACAAGGTGTGTCAGTTCTTTTGAACTTACACTGATCATGTCGACTCTCTGCAGTGGCAATGTGAAACTATTAAAATAAAAAGCGATACAATTTTTTAGAAGTTGATTCTTACACGTGCAATTCAATACATGAATTGTCAGCTGAATAATAAATATTAATCGATTTAACCGATGTATCGCGCTGTTACTACTAACTAGCACAACTCTTTATTACGATCACAGCATGTACAAAGTAACATTTTAATAAAAAATATACTTCCTGAAGTAATGATGGTTTATTCAAACTGTGTGCAATATCAAGCAACTTCGGAATGATTTCTGAAGCACTGCTGCAATGTTTGGTGCACTGCGATACTAACGCGGCGATCCGAGTTGGATTCCTAGCCATGGCTAAAGTCAGTGGTGACTGATATCTGAACCAGTCCTGAACCTAATCCCCGCCCCCTTCACCAAGCGTGGTAAAGTTTGGTGCAACAACCCCCATGACCAAAGCAACGTGGCGAGGCCTTCATCAGGCAGTGGACTGCCAGAGGGGTGTTACACACACAATCATCAGTTTGTCTAGACAATCACTTGCCTTGAACATTGAATCCTTAAGTTACATTACCAATGGCATGTTGGTGTGGCTCACTGACCCTTTGATGTGAAAGATTAAAGAACCCCAAGTGTCTGTCGCCGACTCAACAATTTTGAGGAGCGACCCGTGGCGGTCAGGCAGATCACGAGGTGAGCAGAGGGGTGAGGAGGAGGGCACTTTGGAGGGGGCTGCCAAACCTCGAGTCGCGAGCACACAGCGCCGTCTCCTCGTACAAGACGGCGCACCGATGGGCACCGCCGCTGCTGCCACCGGGCTTGGCCTTCTGCGCCAGTTTTACCAGGTTGGCCACGGGGCCGTGCCCAAGGTTGCGGCAGGAATGCACGCCGTAGTGCTGCCCCACAGCGCAGTCAACGGCCGGCAGCTGCAGAGCACACAGCCAACAACAGAGACCTGGAACCCTCTCTCTTTCGTTTGGAGGCGGCCGAGTTGCTAGCAGCCCTTTTCCACTGGCGCATCCGATCCGTGCCAGCGCGTAGCACCCCCACGGAACGGGTGGTTTTCCATTGGCCATTTGCTGTGCCGATATAAAATCAAACTGTAATACGTCGCCCTTACAAGACCTCTCAAAATGGACCAGGAGCCAAACAGGTCCAGAGGTGGTGCTAATAATAAAGTGTCCATTGCGTACGACGTGAACAGCGTTAATGTGACTGCACAAATTTATGGAAACATGGCCGAGTGGTGGTTCTCGGATCAAGCCCAGCATCCGCCCTGGTTAATGTTGCCAGTTTATTCACCACAAACAAAGAGATCTGTTTCACAATGTATGATAATAATCCTGTGACGCCGTATTAAAAAAATAGAATTGGCCACGTGCAACCGCATCATGTTCCAAATTTGCCAAATCAGATCAAATACTTGCAAATTACTTTACCGGGGAAAAAACCACGTAGGAAAATCAAACATCGCTCCCGAATGGCAGACATGTCCATTCACAGGCCGGTAGTGCGTGCACCACGTGCCAAATAGGAACAGCTGCCATTGGGGGGGGGGGTCCCCTCGGGTAGACTGCCGTAGAGCAATGGAATGGTTGAGATGAGACGTTGCTGTAAGGCGCTTTGAGTTGAAGAGTTTATTTACGCGAGCGCCCTATATCTCCAAATCCTTATCCCCATCTCTGAGCCGCCCCTGTGGCCCCTACTGGGGCCCGTGTCTCACCGCTGCGGTGTCGAGGCTGCCGCACTGGTGGATGAACTCCATGCAGCTCGTCGCGCTTTGGACAGAAGCTTCCCGCTGTGGCTCCAGATCCACCCAGGGCAGAGATCACAACCCCAGTCTCCTCCAACAGCTACCACAGACACAACAAATCCGTCAACATCAGTTGGTTGACACCGAGGCGACGGCAAGGCAAACACCGGCTTAAAGCTAAACGATACGCATGGAGCTGCATCTCACAATGCAGTGCACAAAAACTGATTAAATATTACAGATTTAAGTTTGCAAATTAACACAAAATTCGTTCTCAATTTTAGTTTTCCAAATGCACTATCGGCGTAATGTCAAGAGACAAATAAATCATCCATGCGTAAATCTCGCATAGCCGTGCAGGCCCTGTGTCATAAAATGCGATGGGTGGCCTTTTATCTTGTACACAATAGGAGCCAACACTTTCACATTAGCTGTGTTATGAGATTGTGCGGCGCACGAGAGTCAAGCTGAAATTGTTATTCTCAGAGATGGAATTAGGAAAATGAAGTGCAAAACCCAAGTTTAATGAGACTGTAATTTTGTGCAGTCGCTGGTGACTGGGCTCGGACGATCGACTTGATAAGACTTGAGACCTCGGTTTCAACCCAAGCGGTCAAAATCCAGATTCAAGCCCAGAATCTAATTATTGTCATCGCACCGCTTTGATATCTGAGCCACCTGGCCACTTTGCATATATAGTGTTATCATAAATGTTATCTGAATGTCACCGCTGTACACTCAATTTTAACGGTGATTTTCAATATCTACCTTTGGGATGTTTGCCAAATTCACAGATATTTTTTAAGAGTGACAAGAGAAAACCCATGCATCTTACGTGACACTTTGTTGTGCTCTGCATTGGCAGTGATTACATAACGCTTAAACGTATTCGAGTTATCGACAAATGAGTTTTAAGTTCGTAATAATAAACTAATATTACCGCGCACAATTTTGGAAACAAACTTAACATTGAGCGCCACTCGGAGGCGGTAAGTACACTCAAACTTTGCACGGGCAGTGTCGTACACCTACTTGCTGTACTGCCTCTTACCAGCTGGAGGCGGGTGGGCTCACGCACGCCACGTACGCACCTGGGCGTTGCGATGGAGGATGTCCAAGGAGCCGAGGCCCAGGCTGGGGAGGTCGCACGAGTCAAAATGCTCGGCAAGCTGCTTCTCCACGCGTAACAGCGCAGATAGGCTCGGGGGCTTTGCCATCTTACTTGCGTGGCTCAGCAGACGGACCAGATGCTCGGCTACTGCCTCTGCGAAGGAGACAAGCAATGCCATTGTAGGAGAGGACAACGATGCTGTAACTCGCTCCAATAGGCTCAACAACTGCAACTCTCTCTCTGCCCCCCCACCCCCACGTCTCATCTACGGCCTCCCGATAAGTTTCATCATCACTCTCCAGATGACTCAAAAAACAAGTTTAACACGAAGGCCTTCGCGACCAATGATTATCCATAATAGAGATTTTTGGATTAGGTCACGTAAATAGTGCATATTAACGCGTATTATTTAGTGCATGTATACATGATCTAACCCAAAAATCTAGATGATGGACTCAAAAAACCACTGGCAGACGATATCGCCCCAATATTCAAATTGTTCAACTATCCCCCGAACCAGTCCAGGATAAATTTCAAGATCACACTCGGCATTTTGACAGTCCTCCGTGGTCTGATCCCTTATGTACAATACGAGAAACTACATTGTATTCAGATTGTGCTTTCGATATCGTGTCATGAGACGGAGTATCCACTCGGATCTCTCACGGAGCAGCGGAACCCGTCCTATTGGAGAATGGCCCGCAGAAGAGAACATCACAAAGCTACCTCTGACATTGCTTCTAGTGACCTCTGGTCTGCAGAGTAAAGGGAAGCACATTCTAACCCACTCTGAACGTGAGAGTAATGTCCGTCACATGAAAGTTGAGCCGATATTGGACTTGGTCAAATTAGCAGGAAAGTGTTATCACCCAGCACGTGCATCGATCGGTTGATCGTTAGTTTGTGGCATAGAGATCCGCAAAAAATAGATATCTTTGGATCATCCGAGATTTTTAATTATCCGCAGCCATCCTCCACGTCATTAGCGCAGATAATCGAGTCTACTGTATATGCAAATTTGTCTCCTTACTCCCCGGAGTAGGCGGCGGTCTGGTGTCGGGAGTGCTGATGTTGCCGAGAAACGCGGCCGGTTTCTCCTTGACCACGAGGTCGCGAGGAGTCTCGAGGGAGCTACAGCACAGGGCCAACTGAAACATATTCCGGGCCGGCGTGTCCCCTTTCACCTGCCCCAGGAAGTCCTGCACACACTGTCGGTAGAAACAACAAAGGACCCAAACCACGTGCAGCCATATCACTCTGTTGGGACAAATAGAGGGTGATACATGCATAGATGTCCGACCGATTTCAATGCCCCCCCTTACTTTTGTTTCAACGTGTGACTGAATTTTGTGAAAGCGATGGCCCTAAATATTATAGAGGAGTGTTAATTCAGTGGCAGAGCAAGTCTTTTGATAATGGTGGAAGTATCCACAGACTTGAAACGTATGGCGATTATCACTTATTAAATAATTCCGAGGACAAATGTATTATGGAAAATCTTTGACAAATCTAAGCAAATGCATGAATGTTCTCGCAAGGTAATTTTGTTGCATTAAGTCCAGACGCCATGGCCCCACCTTCTTCAGCTTATTCACAAAGATGTCCTCTGCGTTCTGGAAGACCTGCAGCACCATCTCGGCCGCCGGCTGTGTCGTGAACTGTCGGCGAAGATCGGCGCTCGTCCCTGGCAAGGGGAACGACTCCAACAGGTATTTCTTGATCTTGTGTGGCCGGCCCTCCACCTCCTGCTTAATGTCACACTCAATGCGAGCCAGCCCACGGTCCATCGCCTCCCGCTCGCCTTTCTGGGCCTTGCCGATCACCTAAACAAACAACACAATGTTAGCAACTGTGGCGGCCACAGGTGCAGGGCAGTGCTGTAGTTGCGATGATGGAACACGTGATGGACGAGTGGTTCAACAGCGAATGCAAGGTGTGCAGCTAATGCACGATTGCAATCGAGAGATGGGATTGGTGGATCATCCTAGCAGCAGTGGCTTTTGGCAAGCCATCGAACAAAGACAGTCACCGCATCACTCGCTTTCAGATGGGCTTCTGCGGCCAACTGGAATGCTCTTCCTTCCGATATTAGGAAGCCATTGGAGCTATGCACTTTTAAATCTAGATTGAAAACAATTTCTTTAGAACTGCTTTTTGTGTTCAGTTTGTTGTCCTCCACACCTCCGATTAGCACAGTTGGCTATGTACAGTGCGAAAGATGTTCAACATATATACATGTGGTTTTACCCAATCCAGTCATTTCTGAGTACTTGTTTAGATTTGCAAATTTTGATTCTGACGCCAGCACACATGTCCTCCTCATTCATTAATAACACGGGATTTATTTTTTTACATTATTTGTGAAGCATATAGAAATGCAGTTTTGGATAATACACCCGCAATATTAACTAGGGCGACTCCTGGGATCGAATCGCGAACCTCTGAAACAAGCGACAAATGCACAACCACTCGGGAAAGAAGATTTCTGTAAGGAGCGGTACAGTAAAATAGGCCTCAGCCTTCAATACGATATATTAACATGATGTACTTACACGAGCAGTTACTTCAGTGCTCTTGTCGCAGCACTGCACCCCCAAAACTGAAGTCGTGTTGGAAGTCTGTCTCAGACTGCATGACAAAAGGATACACCACATTCACTTGACAGGGAGACAGGTGTGAAACTTGTGTGCCTGAGCAACTGAGGATAACTCAGCATTGTGGCCGTGTAAGGCAAACGCAGGGGCGGGGGAATATTGGTAAAAGGCTGATGCAGTGTCACTCTCAGGTGTGAACACAGCGACACGTACGTTGTGGCTGTGTGTCAGCAATTCCAGAACGCATTTAATTCCGAAAGTAAACCCCCTCAAGGGCAACAACAATACATACTTGAGCCAATCTTGATTTGAAGCTTTCGCGACTGCAGGAATCCACACTCTTTGGTTCTTTCGGTAAAGTCACGTAAAATCGAGGAGGAGGCCGCTTTCCTACCTTACAGTTACACGCTAATTTCTCACGTTAACATCACTAGCCCTGGCCACTTCTTTATGACCCATGGGCTACACACATTTCAAACCATTTAAAACAGTCTGCCTCAGCAGCACACCAAGGCTTTATCACCTGATGACGGACGCTTGTGTCGCGCCCGAAACGTCGTGATTTATTTAATTTTATACCTACGTGACTTTACCGAAAGAACCAAAGAGTATAACTTGAGGCATCCAATAATAATACAATTCGCAGTCAACAAGCGACGCAATGCATACACACGTACACACACACACACGCTCGTACACGCAGGCACGGCACGTACGGAAATGCCCAGAGGTATGCTGGTGATACGGATGCCCAGATCGTGAATATCCGGAGCCCCGTATCATTCCATGAGATGCTTCAGCAAGTCCGGCACGTTGAAGCGTGCCATCACTCCTTTGCCTCGGGAGCTGCGGCTCTTGGCCACGAAGGTCCTAAACTCTGCCGCAAACAACAACAACAACAACACGAGCGGGTTACGCAGAGCGCATGCTAGGGGAGCAACGACGACGCATTGATTCGGACGTGATCATTCATCCTGAAGATCGCGATATGCACACCGGATCGCGTGCGTAAGAATTTATGTTTTAGATTTGTATACGTTGCGTGTCATTGTTTCACATTGTCCAACACCCACCCACTCCAGTCACTAGAGCCGGCTGTGTTCACGTTTTAAAACAAGGCGTTGAATCTAGAATTTATTCACGAGCCCTCAATCGCGATAATCGATTGATTCGCGACATGGGTGGCTGGGGTGGCGCGTATCGCTTCTGTTTATGTCTGCAAGGAATCACTTGCTGAGCCTTCGTATCATTTCAAATACCAAACAAATTCATGCATCAGTAGCACTGGTGCCTTGAAAAAGGGAAAAAATCCGATAAGCGACGTTTCGGGCAATGACCCTTCTTCATATTGCATAGAAAGGCCAGAGAGATTGAGTCAACAATAAGAATTGGAAACTGCACTTCACAGCGATTACCGTGTTTCAAAAGTTATTAGGTAACCATTCATATGAACCTTATGGTGGGACCCCGGGGTCCCATAAGTCTCCGGCTTTTGCATAAACATTATATTATATATAATGTAAACAATGTATTATAATGTAAACATTATATTATATATTATATATAAACATTATATTATATATAATGTAAACATTATATTATATATTATATATAATGTAAACATATTATAATGTAAACATAAACTGTGGTCTTTTTCACCAATGGGTTTGAAGGATGGTGGCAAGTGTTGACTTGTTAAACTATGCCTTTAAAACTGAAAACTACTTACCTACAGTAGCTCTATTTAAATACACTATCGAAAACATAATCTACTCCCCTCTGTCAATCATCGTGTTTCTCAGTGTGGATTTGTAAACACACTTGTTAAACAATACTTAAAATAGTACGCGTTTTCAATGCGCTGTTCATATTGTAAAATGCGTTTATACCAATGTGACTCTACAGCAGTTGCACAGCCGCACTTTTATATAATTCAGGTCAAAGCCAGATAAACAGTGGAGGATAAACATCGCATGAAGGCGGGGCAATTGTTGTGCAATCATTTCAGGTCAAATTTACAGGTGCGTTTTATTCATGCCACACAGGTAGAGAATTGAGAGTGAAACCTGGCCCACTGGCATCGTGAATCATGGATCATGAGTCACCCGGACTTGTTGTGTTTGATTATGGTTGCTATACAAGCCATCAAATCTACACCACGAAGAGAGTTGATGAACAAGTAGGAGAGTGTGTAACTGGATTACATTCATGTGCACAGGCGTTTCAGATGTGAATATGAAATAAGGTCGACTCAAACGCCACTCTTTAGGATTTGGCACACTCAATAACATTTTAATTGATAAATTAAGATCAACAAACCATAATCAAATGGGTCATGCATCGATGTACCAATTGTGGTTACGGACTGCTTAAGAAGAAAATGATGAATGCAGATTCGAAGCGAGTTTAAACATGAATCTACACCATTTAAATATATTTTAAACAACCCGTTGCAAACATGACAGTAATTTGAAATGTAGCACTGTACATCAGAACAATTTGAAAAACGTTAGAGATTTTAAACTGTCCAAAAAGAAAGGAGGAAAATAAATGTATTTTTACATAATACAGGTTTTTTGGGTAAGATCGCGTAAATATAAAAAAAATGTCGGTAAACCCACCACCACCCGACACAGCCAATTAGTAAGGTTTGTCACTTAAACAGAACATGCCAATTCGTTACTAGTACAGCACACCGGTTGTGTGTTAGAGAGCAAAGCCACAACATTAACAATCTGAGTACGACGTTTCGCCAGTAATTACAACCAGCATCATCAGGAGGCAGCCAGATTTGTGGATTTTAAAATGTAGATTAATTTCAATCTAAATTTAAAAACATATAGAGAAACTGGAACATTATTAATACAGAATTTGGTGGGACATATGTTGAAAAGAGACTGACTCCAGCTTAGCTTGCAAGAACTAAGAGACACTGTGTGGCCATGTGGCCTTAATGAGAGAGACTGACTCCAGCTTAGCTTGCAAGCACTAAGAGACACAGTGTGGCCATGTGGCCTTAATGAGAGGGACTCACTCCAGCTTAGCTTGCAAGAACTAAGAGACACTGTGGCCACGTGGCCTTAATGAGAGAGACTGACTCCAGCTTGGCTTGCAAGAACTAAGAGACAGTGTGGCCATGTGGCCTTAATGAGAGAGACTGACTCCAGCTTAGCTTGCAAGAACTAAGAGACACAGTGTGGCCATGTGGCCTTAATGAGACTCACTCCAGCTTAGCTTGCAAGAACTAAGAGACACAGTGTGGCCATGTGGCCTTAATGAGAGAGACTGACTCCAGCTTAGCTTGCAAGAACTAAGAGACACAGTGTGGCCATGTGGCCTTAATGAGAGAGACCGGCAGAACAAAGTTGACGTTGGAATGAAGACAAATGGATGAGGAAGGACACGGACTGCGTTTCACGCATCGCAGAGTGCGTCTCGAAACCTTACCACGCCTACATATATTAACGGACATCGATTACAGTGGTCCCATTAGATTTACAATTAGTTTGAATCTTTCGTACAAATTTAATGCCTAGGAATATAAAACATGTTGTAAGAGAATACAGGTCGCTTAAACAAATTCAAATATTGCTTACTACAACCAAAGCTCTTTGAAGAGTCGTAATTTAAAATCAAATGGCAGAGCAAAAGATTTTCATTAATTTCACTGCTTCCATTATAACATTAACGAACCTGTGGTGGGCCCATTGCTTGCATATTAAACACTCAACACGAGTCATTGTTATTGACTTCTTGCCGTTTCAGTGGCACATATCGCACAATATATACACAATTTTGCCATCTTCTTTGGTTATTTCGGTAAAGTCACGTAGAATAAGATAAAATAATAAATTGATAAAATAAAATAATAATATTCTCACGACGTTTCCGCCACAACACAAGTGGCCTTCATCAGACAGTCTCGTCCCCTTCACCTGATGAAGGCCGCTTGTGTTGTGGCCGAAAACGTCGTGAGAATATTATTGTGTTATTTTATTTTATCAATTTATTATTTTATTCTCATTCTACGTGACTTTACCGAAAGAACCAAAGAAGATGAATCCTTGCAGTCACGAAAGCTTTAAATCGAAATTTTGCCATCGTCTGTTTTGCAAAATATCGTCGCCAGAACATTTATCTTAAGTGCATTATTCCTGACCAAATGTTAACGATTAACAAAAGCGCAATAATTAAGGTTGCGCATAAAAACCTCACACGAGGCGAAAAATCCCTCAAGGGCCCATAAACTACAATCGCGTTTAAACACATAAACTGTACGTATATATCAATGCACACATTGTGTAGCAGCAGCATGATTATTATTAAACTCACCTTTAATAACGAGGCACATAAACACGAGTAAAAGTGTCAATATTAATGTGCCACTGTACACGACGTGACGTAGCTGAGGCCCCGCCGCCCCCCACGGTGAACGGTGACGCAACGCGTACAGTGCCCGCGTCACGGATTGGCGCCTCGCGTGCACAGAGCGAGGCAGCAGCAGCAGAGCCAGAGGGGGGGCGGCGTTGCCTAGGCGACGTCGGCACCCTCACGATCGACTCCACGGACAAGCTGTGTGTCACGTGGTGACGCCCACACCACCAACACCACCCGCCCCTTACTGGACGTCTGTGAACAAGAGCTTCATAGCGCTTCGGATTTCTCCAGGGTCGATACAGCGTGCGCGGCACCTGTACGCGGCGAGTCCTCGTTTAACGCGGTAGATGCGTTCCTGAAAAGTGCCGCGTTAAGCGGAAACTATTTTCCTCCCGTAAATAATAATAATGTCCACGCACGGTAAGATGGGGGTCCAAATAACTTGAGGGGACGCCGCCGCCGCCGCCGCGTTACCGTCTCATCTCGCTCAACCGCGCAGCTCAAGAAAGTAGTCCGCTCAGAAAGCGCGTTGTGACGGAGAAAACGCGTTGTAGTGAAAACGCGTTATCGTGTGAACACGCGGGACAGACCCAGGTGTTGTGGGTTAACTCCCCGAGATAAACTTTCTTCCAAATTTGCGTTTCATACGCCCGGCGCTCCGCCAATAATTGTTGTGAGCGTCGCTCCTCTGCCCTCTGTTGTTCATGGAGGGAGACTGCACCCCAGTGCCCAGTATCATCCTCCGCGAGCCTCTTCAAAATGCTGATCTTGACACCGCTGGAAGCAGTCATCGGCCTTGACCTCACCTCACAACAGTGCAATTTTAACAGCTCAACATCAAAACACAATGATGGGTCGCTTGCACCAATCGCACAACATCCCAGCATTGACTCTCAGCTGTTAAATTTTGATTTAAAGCTTTAGTGACTGCAGAGATTCATATTCTTGGTTCTTTCAAATTTTCTTGTTGTGGTTTTCACACCTGATGATGATTGCTTGTGTTGCAGTCAAAAGGTCGTGAGAATTTTATTGTTTTATATTTGTATTATTTTATTGTTTCCCTTCGAGGTGACTTTCCCGAAAGAACCAAGAATATGAATCTTAGCTGTTTCTTGTGTAGAGGGGGTCACGTGTGTCACCATAATTGCCCTAATTCTACAACTCGTGCTGCGTAATATTTTTCTTTCCATATTACCTGTGACACACATAATGAGGACAACCGGTAATCCAAATGAAACCAGAGGTGGGAAATCTGTTCTTTATATTATTAATTTCAGGCAATGTGAACACGACTTTTAGAAACACCGATGCAGCTATACACGTGCCATATTGGCCAGAAATTCAGTTGATACTAATAGGGTTTATTTGCCAGTATTGTACATTATTTAAATTACTTTTGTTTGGGCGGCAGGGTGGTGCAGTGGTCACGCCCGTGCATGACATCTTCTGAAGGACTGCCTGGCTTCGCTTTCCTCATTCTGGTCCCTTTCTCTGCATGGGTTTACTCCCATGGCAAAACAACAACATACAATGTAACTGGTACTAGACAAACATCCAAATTACTCCTGCGAAAAGTTGGCAGGCCCCTCCTGAAAAAGAGTCTTGAGACTCAGTGAGGCTTTCCCAGGGAAACAAGCCTACTAACAACATTGTTTCACTGCATGTGAAAAATAAAGATTTTCAGGATTAAATCTCAGTGGCTGTTTACATTGAAACATCAAGTTACATTCAAGTGATAATTGTAACTGGCACACAGAATTCCTTCACTTTGGCGCGAGGAACTACAGACGAGGGAAGGCGGCAGTCAAATGGTGAGCAGCTGGCAACAAATCCCCCCCCACCACTCCTGCCCATGCTCTGTGGTCCTCTTTATATAAAGATGTTATCGGACAATTAATGAGAGTTTGTACTCTTTGGTTGTTTAGGTAAAGTCGCGTAGGTAGAACAAATAATAATGGATCACGACGTTTCGATCGCCACACAAGCAATCGATGATTATTTTTTATTAGTTTTTTCTACTTACGTGACTTTACCGAAAGAACCAAAGAGTAAGGATTTCTGCAGTCACGACAGCTTCAAATCAAGATTAATGAGTGTTTACATGTGTGAGGAAATCGGAGCATCTGGAGAAATCCAAGCAAATGAGGGGCCAACGCTCTATCACAAATCTACACATGGAACAGGCGGAGTCCACATTATTCGACACCGCCTTCTCTACCTCCTTGACGACCAAGGGGTGGGAGTTGTCGCAACATTGTTGTGATCCACCAACCCTCACCTCCACGTAGTCGTGGATTACAGGCATACATAGCCACCACAACCATCCGGCTAAAGTAGCTGTAATGCACATCTAAAATTCTACAAAAGTTGATGGGGTAAAGGTCGGTCAATTGGTTTGATTTCTATGCGCATTAACCAGTCTCTAACGTATGCACATTTAGATTCGCATTCGGCCGCCAATGGAACAGGTGGTGTCCAAAAGCAAAGTGGATGTACTGATTGTATCTTCATTGCGGGACTCATCCAGCAGTGGATTGACATGGGCTTCAGGTATCCACGTGTGGACGGGCAATGAACACTGGGGCCACCTGGCGGTAAATGTTTGCCGGTGCACATTGGGACCGGCTCACACGTCACTGGCCCCAGGCAGTCCCCAGCCACTGGCGTGCAACACAGCAAAGGGAATCTCCCACCAATGAGAACCACGCACAACCCAGGGTGCAGTCCTATAACTTGGACTTGCAAACACAACAAAACCCATAGCCGCCAACCCACACGGTTTACCCGTATTCTGTTGGGGGAAAGTGAGTTGTCAGGTCCATACGGCAGACGACCGTTTCAATACGGGCAACATTTTTGTTAAGTTTATTTGTGTGTTTCTCCCTTGTCATGGGACTCATAAGGGGCACGGGGTGACCAACAAGGTCTGAATTGTTCTGTAATAAGGTAGGCACTGATGAGGGGTTGACAGCGATGCAAACCCCACACAATACAAAACGCCAAGCGGCCAGCAACAATAAAAAATAATAATACATAACTGTCCAATGAGTAATTAGATAATTAAGATCAAAGAAACGCGTTCCTTAAATTGATCAAGTTTATTGTTGCAAGAGTTTGGGAAACCAGGAAGACCGGGTGTGGATTCCAGAGTGGAGCAGTGCAAACTGATAAAGCTGAAAAGAAGAGTGAGGTGACCTGCATAGTGGTGAGCGGGTGGGTGAGTAAATGGGTGAGTGTTTGAGTAAAAGAGTTGAGGAGTGTGTGATAGGGTGATTGAGTCAGTGATCAGATGCGTGAGTGACTGGATGAGTGGGTGACTGGATGAGTGGGTGACTGGATGAGTGGGTGACTGGATGAGTGGGTGAGAGGATGCGTAGGTGATAGGATGATTGTGTGGTTGACTGGATGAGTGGGTGACTGAATGAGTGGGTGAGTGGATGAGTGCGTGATTGAATGGGTGACTGGATGAGTGGGTGACTGGATGAGTGGGTGACTGGATGAGTGGGTGACTGGATGAATGGGTGACTGAATGAGTGGGTGATTGGATGAGTGAGTGATAGGATGATTTACTGAGTGACTAGCTGAGTGTGTGATTGAATTAGTGACGAGATGAGTGTGTGATAGGGTGATTGAGTGAGTGGGTGACTGGATGATAGGGTGATTGCGTGGGCGACTGGATGCGTGGGTGACTGGATGAGTGTGTGATAGGGTGATTGAGTTAGTGACTGGATGAGTGGGTGACCGAGTTGTTTAGTTGAGTGCGTTCTTGTGAACTGCAGTGAGGCGCGGTGGTTGAACGCGGAGTGGATGAGACGAAGCGGTCAAAGTGTCTGGTAGACCGAGTCCCTTAAGGTGGGTGGAGGGGGGAATCAACGAGGGGAAGTTCACTGCAACATTCACCACGGTGGTGCTAGTAGTCGCAGCGAAAAAAAGTGATACAGGGCTGACTGAATGAAGGTTGAGGCGAGGATGCAAGGTGGTGTAGAGGAGGCGAAGAGGAGGGTAGAGGAGGTGAGGTGGTGAGGAGGCGTAGAGGAGGGTGCCCCGCTCTTGGCGTTGATCTTGGTGAACACGTGTCCGCGCCCCGTCTCGTAGCTCTGCCCGGTGCTGATGCAGCCTCCACCGGCGGCAGCGCCCAGCGGCCTCGCCGAGTCCGTGCCCAGCTCCGCTCTGAGCAAGCTCTCCATTGCACGCTGTCTGCTCGCAGCGACAAACACAACGTTAAACTCCCCCCCTCCCCCCCCCGTCCCGTGTGGCCTCTAACACAGGGGTCCTCAACCCCCGGGTTGCAAGAGCACTTGCTTCAAGTACATTAAAACCCACTTTTTGGTGTAGATATGTAGATGACACTTTGGTTGTCTGGCGACATGGGAAGGATATACTTAATGAATGAATGTCTAAATCATCTCAATTCACAAAAACCGGCCATCCAGTTCACCATGGAAATGGAGGTGAATAACACACTCCCTTTCCTGGATATTTTGCTCGGACGAGGCCTAAATGGTAAAGTAACACACACAGCGTTTACCGAAAGGGAACACATACTGATGCCTATCTCAATGCAGATTGGCATCATCACCCCGCACAGAAATCCTTTCTCAACAAGATGCTCATACATCTGGCTAAAACAGTGTCAGATGGTCAAAGTCTGAGGAGAGAGATTAAACATGTCAAAGAAACGTTACGATTGAATGTCTACAAAAATGCTAAAATTAACAGAGCAGTGAATGCTAAACCAAGATCAAACAGCAATACTGCTGAATCAGGTTATTAAACAATTAAAATACCATATATCGTGGGAGAAACTGACAAATTAGCTAGTAGTCGCAGCTAAAAAAAAAGTGATACATTAATGACAGGGCTGAATGAATGAAGGTTGAGGCAAGGATGCAGGGTGGTGTAGAGGAGGCGAAGAGGAGGGTAGAGGAGGTGAGGTGGTGAGGTGTTGAGGTGGCGTGGTGAGGAGGTGAGGTGGCGTGGTGAGGAGGTGAGGTGGCGTGGTGAGGAGGTGAGGTGGCGTGGTGAGGAGGTGAGGTGGCGTGGTGAGGTGGCGTGGTGAGGAGGCGTAGAGGAGGCGAGGAGAAGGGTAGAGGAGGTGAAGTGGTGAGGAGGCGTAGAGGAGGCGTAGAGGAGGGTGCCCCGCTCTTGGCGTTGATCTTGGTGAGCACGTGTCCGCGCCCCGTCTCGTAGCTCTGCCCGGTGCTGATGCAGCCTCCACCAGCCGAAGCGCCCAGCGTCCTCGCCGAGTCCGTGCCCAGCTCCGCTCTGAGCAAGCTCTCCATTGCGCGCTATCTGCTCTCAGCAACAGACACAACGATAAACTCCCCCCCCCCCGGTCCCGTGTGGCCTCTAAATACTTATTTCCTTAGGAGAGGTGATTTATCGGACGAGGCCTAAATGGTAAAATAACACACACAGCGTTTACCAAAAGGGAACGCATACTGATGCCTATCTGAATGCAGATTCGCATCATCACCCCGTACAGAAAACCTCTCTCATCAAGATGCTCATACATCTGGCTAAAACAGTGTCAGATGGTGAATGTCTGGGGAGAGAGATTGAACATGTCAAAGAAACGCTACGATTGAATGTCTACAATAATGCTCAAATTAACAGCAATGAATGCTAAACCAAGATCGAACATCAATACTGCTAAATCAGGTTATTAAACAATTAAAATACCATATATCGTGGGAGTAATTGAGAAATTAGCTCGAGTTTTGGAAAAGCAAAAAGCTAAACATCTAAGTAAGATTTGGCATGGTACACAAAATTCAAAATATAGTATCTTGTACTTAAGATGAATTGCCTAAGTTGTCAACGGATGGTGTGTATCCGATTAATGGCTTATGTGGCAGATGTTATATTGGACAGATGAGACGTAACATTAGCGTAAGACTAAAAGAACACCAAATAAATATTAAACACTCTCAAACATAACTGTTGGAAGTTGCAGAACATGTTTGCCAACAAGGACACCTAATGTATTTTGATAACGATGAAGTGTTGTGTAAAACTCATTATTACTGGCCAAGACTAATTCGAGAATCCATTGAAACTGAGAAAATTTGTATTATTTTAACCTAGGCTTAGTGCGGCCTGGAAGCGTATTATTAAGTTATTGTGATTTTAAGATGAGGAGATGAAGGCAGAAGAAGAAGACGTTAGGCGATGTGGTGATGCGGTCGAACGTGGTGGCCCGAGGAGCGGAGGGAGAGATGGCGCGGGACGGGGCGGTGTGGAGAAGGTGGCAAGGACGGTGGACCCCACGTGAGTGGAACAAACGCGTGGAGGAAGAAGACATCTCTCATTTATCATTACTTATAGAGGAAACATACTAATTAAATGATTACTAATCAATTATATAATTTCAATAATCCCCCTCCTCGCCTCTGATTTCTGCACCTGATGGGTTCAGTGATGACATCGCCTTTCTCTATTTAAGACCTGAAGCAGGGGGATGGCTTCACTATTCTGGCAAATCGCCCGATGATGCTGGATGTAATTACCAGTGAAACGTCGTACTCATCTTGTGGATTTACTCTCCAAAACACCGGTGGGCTGAAGTAGTAACTAAGTGGAGTTTTGTTTACGTGACAAATTCCTTACTAATTGGCTGTGTCAGGTAGTGTAGGGTTATGACACATTTATATTTACACGATCTAACCCAAAAACCTTTGTTATGAAATTAGGACAATTTATTAAATATATTGTATACCAGAAAATACAGCAATTGACTAAAAATATACGGCAATAGATGTAACCTCGCAGCAGTGAACGTGACGAAATTTCATCATGGAAATGTCCGCTGCACAAAACCTTGAGTTCATCGCCCCACACGTGGTACCTCAGCCTCAGGATGAAATAAATCATCAGGGAGTTCTCCGTGAGCATCGTGCGCGCTCCAAATCCAGAGTTGAGCCGTGGTCTCGGCACCCAGCCAGCCGCCTTCTCTTCTTGGGGCAGTCGGAGTCCAGCGCGCTATCGAAGGGCACGTGGTGAACGCTCAGGACGTGTCTCTTGAGCTTCGACTTCTGCGTCGCTCCGTACGAGCAGTCACTGCACGGGAAGGGCTTTTCCTCTGGAACACAAGACATCCACCGTTGAGCACACGCACGTGCTAATACATAATTTATTTATCACCATGCAGTGGATGCCATAGCATTACTATGTATATGGGACGTTTTATCAACCACAGGCCCAAAGGCCCAAAATGCCAAATGGCCAGCAACAAATACCTCCGATTAGCACGGTTGGCTACGTATGGTACGAAAGAAGTTCAACATACGTACAAATAGTAGAAAAGCAAGATACTGATTTCCTGAAAAATATCACGCGACATCAGAAGTGTTTGCTGGAAGAAGTTTGGTAACTGGATAAGACCATCAATGAGAAGCCAGTTTAATCATGGCTCGGTGACTGAAACCCAGAGTTTCACGGTTTAACCCAACATCCGAGCAGCACCACATCAGATCTCTAGACTCCTCAGCGCAGGCATACAAATATGGTCAACATATGCGTACATTAACTAATTTGTGAAATTATGAATTACATCCAAATGAAATGTAGTGTGTGCATTACTAGGACGTACCTAAAGGTGCCAGGTTGGGTTCATCCACCTTGGGGATGCTCTGCTCCACGCAGCCTCCTGCTTCCGTGCAGTCCATCCTCTTGATGTCCGAATTCTGGCTGTTGCTACTGCTGCAATTGGTGACGCTGGTGGTGGTCTTTTTTCTTTTAATGGACTTAGGTCTACTTCGCTTTTCCTTCTTCTTCTGCTGCAAGGCCATCAACACTTTCATGCTCGTAATAGGATCGAGAGCAGCGTATGGTTTATTCTCACTGACTGGTGAAGCAGTTTGTTGATGTGGAACTAGGCCAAAGCATTCAAGAAAATTGGATTTCATGTCATTTATCTTAACGCCGCTATCTTTTGTCGAAGTGTAATCATGTTCAGGCTTCGGTCTGTACAAGAACTGTGCGTGAAGACTTTCATGAGTTTTCAGGATTTCAATAGGACTTAAAAATCCGCAGACTGAGCACATCTCATAGGGCGACGGTGGATTCAACACCGCATTGGCAAAACTGCTGTTATTCACCAAGCCTGGTGCACCCTTGATCATATAATCCTTTTCGTGGCTCTTCAAATGCCTTTTGAATTTTCCTGGCTGATCAAACCTTTGTCCACATATGCCGCACCATTGCTCACGGGTCTCCTTATGCGTTCTTACGTGGGCTTCTAGGCACCATGCCAGCTGGAATTTTTTCCCACAGACGTCACAAGAGATTAGTTTTTTAGCTCTCGTAACTCTACCGGATTGAGGTAGGGTTGAGACGGGTGCTGGTGAAGTGCCATCGCTGGTAAAGGCAATTCTCCCAGCACCACCATGACTCGCCGCCGAATTGCTCTCACACATCTGAAACAAAATGACACCCGTGTCACGAGTGTACTCACAAAGGCATACTTAAGGTGATATAAGATTCATATATACTGCAACTAATTATACCAGAACTCCACAATATTGCAGTTCCTATCATGTACGATTTTACCCTCTTATCCACCCAAGTAATATTTTGTTTCTAAACAACATGACTAACTACCTCTAATTTCCTAATGTTACCCACCCAATAGGCCTTTCTGTATATACGCACTAACAATATAATGATGGCACCACACGTTCACTCCACTATTCACAACACTCGCAATCTCCATATAAGATTGTAATATAATTTCTGTACGAGGGCCCGTCAAAAAGTTTTGAGAATGGACACTTTTTTACAAAAAACTACGTAAAATAGTCTTCATTAAAAGTACAGTATAGTACTATTAATGGCACTTATAAGTGAACGTCATTATCTCTCATGCTAAAATTACAATGTTAACTAGTTACCCAGGAAAGCTTCATTGAGTCTAAGTACTGCATTTTCAGAAAGGTCCCATTGCATTGAGATGTTTGTGTGAGTGGAACCCAGAGAGACCCCACCTTGCATATTGGGAAATAACACAACTCCACACAGATGGATTCAACCCACAAGCTCAAAGCATTCCCTGTTCAACAAAGTACTCAGTGTAATGTTTAATATAATTTATTTGGTGATATATAGTATCGTAATTGTATAGTGAATCTACAGCAGTGTGGTATACAGTAGGGTTGGTAAAATAATACAGAGTGTAATATTACAAGTCTAATATTATTATAATCTAACGTATAGGGTAGTGTATAGTAACTCAGTGTATAATTCAATGTTGTGGTCTGTCTATGCCAGTTTATAATAAAAAATATTATTTGGAGGCATATTATAATATTTTTTGCGACATAGAAGTGTAATGTATAATAACTTATTGTTAGTAGCTCAGCTTAGTGGAGAATATATTGAGTGCATTGATTATATTGATGTAGTTTATATTTAGTTCTTTCACATCGGTTTATTGTATGATAGTTGGGTAGTTGCAGTTCTTTAGCGTCAATATACTAAATGCCTCTGTTGATATGTAAACTCTGACTTTAACATAGCTACTTCCGTGACCAGTTACATGCTAATTCCTCACATTAACATCATGCTAATCTCCCAGTTACATGCTAATTTCTGACTTTAACATCCTGCTAATCTATCACATTAACACAGCTACTTCAATGCTAAATTATTCTGTTGATATGTAAACTCTTTTGGCAAGGCGCTCTGCTCCTCCCACCCTGCTTAAAATACGCTGCCAAGCTTAGCAGTGTTCATTGGAGCGCTGTCTTTCCGACAGTTCTGTTTCTTCACCTGAGGACGGCTGCTTGTGTTGTGGCCGAAACGTCGTGAGAATTTAATTTTATTATGTTTTATTTTATTATTTCCCTTCTACGTGACTTTACCGAAAGAACCAAGAAGATGAATCTCTGCAGTCACGAAAGCTTTAAATCGAAATGTATTCAAATCAAGTTGTTTTCTTTTTACCACAGTACTTTATGGAATCCTCAAGAATAAATGCATTTTTAGAAGTATTAAACTACACTTGAAGATGTGTGAGAATGTAATTCTGCAGATGCAAGCACAGGCAAACTCGTATCTGCATATAAAAGTTTCTGGGCCTCCTCACTTCACCAAACCCGCATTGACCGGCATGGTGAAGTATGGTTAAACAACTCCCACGAACGGCATGGTGTGGGGGAGGCCTCTATCAAAACGCTGGATCGACAAAGGGCTGATACATGTCACGACATTGTACGTTAAGATCGTTCTCTCGTCAGCACAAGCCGTCTATGTGGACAATAGAGGGCACGACACACGTGTACACGATGTTTGTGTGCGTATATTCAGCGTGTGTATCACGTCATAATTATACAAGGTCGCGATTATGCTCAAAACGAACCAAATGTATAACATCACGAATAACTTTGGAGGTCTCCAGAGCCTGAACAATATTTGAAGTAGACACTGACCCTTGTCACGAGTTCTATTGAACTATAAACTAAACTATAAACTATTTCTATTTAACCAGGTAAGGCCCACTGAGCTATATAACTCTTATCAGAAGCGACCTGGACACAAATGATAGCTCAACGAAAGTGGCTTATCATGTGGACATTTATAGCAGTCAAGTACTCTAAACTCACGTTTCTAAATGTGGAGGGGAAAACCGAAGGACCAGGAGAAGAATCTACGCGACCACAGGGGAAAAAAATAAACAAATACAGAGCAGGCGTCAGGGTCTCGATGGAACCTCCACGCTGCTGTAGGCCTAGCGAGGTAGTTAACATCTCGACACCGCGGCGCCCCTTATTAAAAGCTTAGCCATGTCTAGCAAGGTTATTGACTCATTTCACTCGACTCACGGCACCACAAGTAATGTATTAAACAAATAAAACAATAATAAAGTAGAGAGGCGCTACTTACATTTAACAATGTTGTTGTTAACTTTAAAAGGAGCGCGCTTCTGTCTGGCTTGCAGTCCGGCGATCGCGGTCTCCACTTCCTGGATAAGCCACGCCCGTCGCGGCTATGCCCCGCCCACTGTCGTGCAAGCCACGCCCCCGCGGATCGCGCCAAGCTCATCCCACGGTGAAAGCCCCACAATCGGAATCTTTATTTACAGACAGTCCTCGACTTACGAACGCCCAAATTACAAACAGCCGTCCTTCAGAACCAACTGGCATGAAATATAAATTATTTTATATCGCCTGAAAACGCGAACTCGCGCTTGTGAGTGAGTGCGCGTGCGTGAGTTTGAGCAGGGGGCACAGGTGGTGCATCAGCCAGTCATCTCAGTCATCTCAGTCAGTCGACCCGTGGCACCACCTGGGTCTGCCCCGTGACCTCCTGCCAGCGGGCGTTCGACACTTCACGTGGCTTCAAGGTGCACATGGCCTGGCACAAGCGTCGTGGTGACGTCACCGCCACTTAGTGGCGAATGGCGGTTGTTGTTGTTGTGAGACAGTGAGAGAGTGTGAGGTCGACTCAGCCTCAGATGAGTTCCTGGTGCGGTGTGGAGTGAACATCGCTACTGGGGGAGACAAAGGCGACCGTGGAGGAGAATCCTCCAGGTGCTCACTGATACACTCACCAACTTTACCTCACCAATTACACCTCACCCACCTCACCACCCCAATTACACCTCACCAACCTAACCTCACCAATTACACCTCACCAATCACACCACACTCACCTCACTCACCAAACACCAACTCCACTAACCGCACAAATGCCACTCATTACACCTACTACACTCATCTCACCCACTACATTCACCACACCAACCACTACATTCACCACACCACCCACTACATTCACCACACCAACCACTACATTCACCACACCACCCACTACATTCACCACACCAACCACTACATTCACCACACCAACCACTACATTCACCACACCACCCACTACATTCACCACACCAACCACTACATTCACCAAACCAACCACTACATTCACCACACCAACCACTACATTCACCACACCAAGCACTACATTCACCACACCAACCACTACATTCACCACACCACCCACTACATTCACCACACCACCCACTACATTCACCACACCAACCACTACATTCACCACACCAACCACACAGTCACCACACCACCCACTACATTCACCACACCAACCACTACATTCACCACACCACCCACTACATTCACCACACCAACCACACAGTCACCACACCACCCACTACATTCACCACACCAACCACTACATTCACCACACCAACCACTACATTCACCACACCACCCACTACATTCACTACACCAACCACTACATTCACCACACCAACCGCTACATTCACCACACCAACCACTACATTCACCACACCAACCACCACATTCACCACACCACCCACTACATTCACCACACCAACCACTACATTCACCACACCAACCACTACATTCACCATACCACCCACTACATTCACCACACCAACCACACAGTCACCACACCACCCACTACATTCACCACACCAACCACTACATTCACCACACCACCCACTACATTCACTACACCAACCACTACATTCACCACACCAACCGCTACATTCACCACACCAACCACTACATTCACCACACCAACCACCACATTCACCACACCACCCACTACATTCACCACACCAACCACTACATTCACCACACCAACCGCTACATTCACCACACCAACCACTACATTCATCACACCAACCACTACATTCACCACACCAACCACACAGTCACCATACTGACTGCACCCATCTCATCCACAGCACCAACCTCACTCATCTCACCAATCAAAACTCATCTCAACGACCGCAATTCACCACCTTCCATGCTGCCATCTACATCAGTGGCCAGCAGATGGCAGCATCTACAGGCCACATTCTTGGCCAGTCGATGGCAGCATGGAACGGAGGTTACCGAGCAATCTATAAACGTACGATATTTATTTTGGCTCTCTACGAGGCGTGAGATCTCAGGTAGGTCTGGTTACTCACACGTACACATTATTTGGTGAGGAACTGGCAAGACGTCTCAAGCAGAATCCTAAAAATTAGAGACTCAACAAGGCATCTGTGGATGAAGTCAGGCCCGTGTCTGTCTGCTCGATTATTTCATATCTGTTAACCCCTTATCAGGGCCGAGCTTATTACAGACCAATTCAGACTTTATTGGTCACCCCGTGCCCTTATAAATCTCAACGTAGTGAAAACGCGTTATCGTGTGAACACGCGGGACAGACCCAGGTGTTGTGGGTTAACTCCCCGAGATAAACTTTCTTCCAACTTTGTGTTTTATACGCCCAGTGCTACGCCAAAAATTGTTGTGAGTGTCGCTCCTCTGCCCTCTGTTGTTCATGGAGGGAGACTGCACCCTAGTGCCCAGTATCATCCTCCGCGAGCCTCTTCAAAATGCTGATCTTGACACCGCTGGAAGAAGTCATCGGCGTTGACCTCACCTCACAACAGTGCAATTTTAACAGCTCAACATCAAAACACAATGATGGGTCGCTTGCACCAATCGCACAACACCACAGCATTGACTCTCAGCTGTTTCTTGTGTAGAGGGGGTCACGTGTGTCACCATAATTGCCCTAATCCTACAACTCGTGCTGCGTAATATTTTCCTTGCCATATTACCTGTGACACACATAATGAGGACATCCAGTAAGTAAAACGAAACCAGAGGTGGGAAACCTGTACTTTATAATATGATTAATTTCAGGCAATGTGAACACGACTTTTAGAAACACCGATGCAGCTATACACGTGCCACATTGTCCAGAAATTCAGTTGATACTAATAGGGTTTATATGCCAGTATTGTACATTATTTAAATTACATTTGTTTGGGCGGCAGGGTGGTGCAGTGGTCACGCCCGTGCATGACATCTTCTGAAGGACTGCCTGGCTTCGCTTTCCTCATTCTGGTCCCTTTCTCTGTGTGGATTTACTCCCATAGCAAAACAACAACATACAATGTAACTGGTACTAACCAAACATTCAAATTACTCCAGCGAAAAGTTGGCAGGCCCCTCCTGAAAAAGAGTCTTGAGACTCAGTGAGATTGCTTGTGTGGCGATCGAAACGTCGTGATCCATTATTATTTTTTCTACATACGTGACTTTACCGAAAGAACCAAAGAGTAAGGATTCCTGCAGTCACGAAAGCTTCAAATCAAGATTAATGAGTGTTTACATGTGGGAGGAAATCGGAGCACCTGGAGAAATCCAAGGGCTTCAGGTGTCCACGTGTGGACTGGGGCCACCTGGCGGTAAATGTTTGCCGGTGCACATTGGGACCGGCTCACACTTCACTGGCCCCAGGCAGCCCCCAGCCACTGGCGTGCAACACAGCGAAGGGAATCTCCCACCAATAAGAACCACGCACAACCCATGGTGCAGTCCTATAACTTGGACTTGCAAACACAACAAAACCCATAGCCGCCAACCCACACGGTTTACCCGTATTCTGTTGGGGGAAAGTGAGTTTTCAGGTCCATACGGCAGACGGCCGTTTCAATACGGGCAACATTTTTGTTAAGTTTATTTGTGTGTTTCTCCCTTGTCATGGGACTTATAAGGGGCACGGGGTGACCAACAAGGTCTGAATTGTCCTGTAATAAGGAAGGCACTGATAAGGGGTTGACAGCGATGCAAACCCCACACAATACAAAACGCCAAGCGGCCAGCAACAACAAAAATAATAATACATAACTGTCCAATGAGAAATTAGATAATTAAGATCAAAGAAACGTGTTCCTTAAATTGATCAAGTTTGTTGTTGCAAGAGTTTGGAAAAACAGGAAGACCGGGTGTGGATTCCAGAGTGGAGCAGTGCAAACTAATGAAGCTGAAAAGAAGAGTGAGGTGACCTGCATGGTGGTGAGCGGGTGGGTGAGTAAATGGGTGAGTGTTTGAGTAAACTAGTGGAGGAGTGAGTGATAGGGTGATTGAGTCAGTGACCGGATGCGTGAGTGACTGGATGCGTGGGTGACTGGATGCGTAGGTGATAGGATGATTGCGTGGGTGACTGAATGAGTGGGTGACTGAATGAGTGGGTGACTGAATGAGTGGGTGAGTGGATGAGTGCGTGATTGAATGGGTGACTGGATGAATGGGTGACTGGATGAGTGGGTGATTGGATGAGTGTGTGATAGGATGATTGACTGAGTGACTAGCTGAGTGTGTGATTGAATTAGTGACGAGATGAATGTGTGATCGGGTGATTGAGTTAGTGGGTGACTGGATGATAGGGTGATTGCGTGGGTGACTGGATGCGTGGGTGACTGGATGCGTGGGTGACTGGATGAGTGGGCGACTGGATGCGTGGGTGACTGGATGAGTGTGTGATAGGGTGATTGAGTTAGTGACTGGATGAGTTAGTGACTGGATGAGTGGGTGACCGAGTTGTTTAGTTGAGTGCGTTGTTGTGACCTGCAGTGAGGCGCGGTGGTTGAACGCGGAGTGAATGAGACGAAGTGGTCAAAGTTTCTGGTAGACCGAGTCCCTTAACGTGGGTGGAGGGGGGAATCAACGAGGTGAAGTTCACTGCAACATTCACCACGGTGGTGCTAGTAGTCGCAGTGAAAAAAAAGTGATACAGGGCTGAATGAATGAAGGTTGAGGCGTGGATGCAAGATGGTGTAGAGGAGGCAAAGAGGAGGGTACAGGAGGTGAGGTGTTGAGGTGGCGTGGTGAGGAGGCGTAGAGGAGGGTGCCCCGCTCTTGGCGTTGATCTTGGTGAACACGTGTTCGTGCCCCGTCTCGTAGCTCTGCCCGGTGCTGATGCAGCCTCCACCGGCCGAGGCGCCCAGCGGCCTCGCCGAGTCCGTGCCCAGCTCCGCTCTGAGCAAGCTCTCCATTGCGCACTATCTGCTCACAGCAACAGACACAACAATAAACTCCCCCCCCCCCCTCCCCGGGTCCCGTGTGGCCTCTAAATACTTATTTCCTTTGGAGAGGTGATTTCTCGGAGGAGGCCTAAATGGTATAACACACACTGATGCCTATCTGAATGCAGATTCGCATCATCACCCCGCACAGAAAACCTCTCTCATCAAGATGCTCATACATCTGGCTAAAACAGTGTCAGATGGTGAAAGTCTGAGGAGAGAGATTAAACATGTCAAAGAAATGCGACGATTGAATGTCTACAATAATGCTCAAATTAACAGAGCAGTGAATGCCAAACCAAAATCGAGCAGCAATACTGCTGAAAGTGATCAGGTTATTAAACAATTAAAATACCACATATCATGGGAGTAACTGACAAATTAGCGCGAGTTTTGGAAAAGCTAAAAATCTAAGTACGATTTGGCACGGTACACAAAATTCAAAAAATTGTATCTTGTACTAAAGATTGATTGCTTAAGTCATCAACGGATGGTGTGTATCGGATTAATGCCTTACGTGGCAGATGTTACATTGCACAGACGGGATGTAACAGCGCAAGACTAAAAGAACACCAAATAAATATTAAACACTCTCAAACATAACTGTCGGAAGTTGCAGTACATGCTTGCCAACAAGAACACTTAATGTATTTTGAAAACGATGAAGTGTTGTGTAAAACTCATTATTACTGGCCAAGACTAATTCGAGAATCCATTGAAACTGAGAAAATTTGTATTATTTTAACCTCTCTGACAGCTACAGGCTTAGTGCGGCCTGGAAGCGTATTATTAAGTAATTGTGATTGTAAGATGAGGAGATGAAGGCAGAAGAAGAAGACGTGGGGCGATGTGGTGATGCGGTCGAACGTGGTGGCCCGAGGAGCGGAGGGAGAGATGGCGCGGGACAGGGCGGTGTGGAGAAGGTGGCAAGGACGGCGGACCCCACGTGATTGGAACAAACGCGTGGAGGAAGAAGATATCTCACATTTATCATTACTTATAGAGGAAACATACTAATTTAATTATTACTAATCAATTATATAATTTCAATAATCCCCCTCCCCGCCTCTGATTTCTGCACCTGATGGGTTCAGTGATGACATCGCCTTTCTCTATTTAAGACCGGAAGCAGGGGGATGGCTTCACTATTCTGGCAAATCGCCCGATGATGCTGGATGTAATTACCAGTGAAACGTCGTACTCATCTTGTGGATTTACTCTCCAAAACACCGGTGGGCTGAAGTAGTAACTAAGTGGAGTTTTGTTTACGTGACAAATTCCTTACTAATTGGCTGTGTCAGGTGGTGGAGAGTTATGACACATTTATGCTTACACGATCTAACCCAAAAACCTTTGTTATGAAATTAGGACAATTTATTAAATATATTGAATACAAGAAAATACAGCAATTGACTAGAAATATACGGCAATAGATGTAACCTCGCAGCAGTGAACGTGACGAAATTTAATCATGGAAATGTCCGCTGCACAAAACCTTGAGTTCATCGCCCCACATGTGGTACCTCAGCCTCAGGATGAAATAAATCATCAGGGAGTTCTCCGTGAGCATCGTGCGCGCTCCAAATCCAGAGTTGAGCCGTGGTCTCGGCACCCAGCCAGCCGCCTTCTCTTCTTGGGGCAGTCGGAGTCCAGCGCGCTATCGAAGGGCACGTGGTGAACGCTCAGGACGTGTCTCTTGAGCTTCGACTTCTGTGTCGCTCCGTACGAGCAGTCACTGCACGGGAAGGGCTTTTCCTCTGGAACACAAGACATCCACCGTTGAGCACACGCACGCGCTAATACATAATTTATTCATCACCATGCAGTGGATGCCATTGCATCACTATGTATATGGGACGTTTTATCAATCACGGTTGCTAACCACAGGCCCAAAGGCCCAAAATGCCAAATGGCCAGCAACAAATACCTCCGATTAGCACGGGTGGCTATGTATGGTACGAAAGAAGTTCAACATACGTACAAATAGTAGAAAAGCAAGATACTGATTTCCTGAAAAATATCAGAAGAACACATTTTTGGGGCATATTTTGAAGCCCCAACATTTTGCACTTCTTCGTGTGGTTGATGTTGATGCAGAGCAACAACTATAATTTAACATTGAGGTGGTTGAGCCAGATTATTCTATTACAGCTCATTTATTACACAATAATAACCTGCAAAAGAATGAGTAAATGTGCATGGAAGTTAGGTGTTAGTACAATGAAGAGGAAATTCCCATTGTGGAAATGACTCGGTCTATACATTCAAAAATGTTCCCGGTTTAACCGGTGTTCCCGGTTTAACCGGGAACATTTTCCCGGTTCACGGTTTAACCCAACATCCGAGCAGCACCACATCAGATCTCTAGACTCCTCAGCGCAGGCATACAAATATGGTCAACATATGCGTACATTAACTAATTTGTGAAATTATGAATTACATCCAAATGAAATGTAGTGTGTGCATTACTAGGACGTACCTAAAGGTGCCAGGTTGGGTTCATCCACCTTGGGGATGCTCTGCTCCACGCAGCCTCCTGCTTCCGTGCAGTCCATCCTCTTGATGTCCGAATTCTGGCTGTTGCTACTGCTGCAATTGGTGACGCTGGTGGTGGTCTTCTTTATTTTAATGGGCTTAGGTCTACTTCGCTTTTCCTTCTTTTTCTGCTGCAAGGCCATCAACACTTTCATGCTCGTAATAGGATCAAGAGCAGCGTATGGTTTATTCTCACTGACTGGTGAAGCAGTTTGTTGATGTGGAACTAGGCCAAAGCATTCAAGAAAATTGTATTTCATGTCATTTATCTTAACGCCGCTATCTTTTGTCGAAGTGTAATCATGTTCAGGCTTCGGTCTGTACAAGAACTGTGCTTGAAGACTTTCATGAGTTTTCAGGATTTCAATAGGACTTAAAAATCCGCAGACTGAGCACATCTCATAGGGCGACGGTGGATTCAACACCGCATTGGCAAAACTGCTGTTATTCACCAAGCCTGGTGCACCCTTTATCATATAATCCTTTTTGTGGCTCTTCAAATGCCTTTTGAATTTTCCTGGCTGATCAAACCTTTGTCCACATATGCCGCACCATTGCTCACGGATCTCCTTATGCGTTCTTACGTGGGCTTCTAGGCACCATGCCAGCTGGAATTTTTTCCCACAGACGTCACATGAGATGAGTTTTTTAGCTCTTGTAACTCTACCGGATTGAGGTGGGGTTGAGACGGGTGCTGGTGAAGTGCCATCGATGGTGAAGGCAATTCTCCCAGCACCACCATGACTCGCAGCGGAGTTGCTTTCGCACATCTGATACAAAAGACAAAGGTCACGCGCATGACACCCGTGTCACGAGTGTACTCACACAGGCATACTTAAGGTGACATAAGATTCATATATACCACAACTCATTATACCAGAACTCCACAATATTGCAGTTCCTATCATGTACGATTTTACCCTCTTATCCACCCAAGTAATATTTTGTTTCTAAACAACAATGACTATCTACCTACAATTTCCTAATGTTACCCACCCAATAGGCCTTTCTGTATATACACACCAACAATATAATGATGGCACTACACGTTCACTCCACTATTCACAACACTCTGACTCGCAATCTCCATATAAGATTGTAATATAATTTCTGTACGAGGGCCGATCAAAAAGTTTTGAGAATGGACACTTTTTTACAAAAAACTACGTAAAATAGTCTTCATTAAAAGTACAGTATAGTACTATTAATGGCACTTATAAGTGAACGTCATTATCTCTCATGCTAATATTACAATGTTAACTAGTTACCCAGGAAAGCTTCATTGAGTCTAAGTACTGCATTTTCATAAAGGTCCCATTGCATTGAGATGTTTGTGTGAGTGGAACCCAGAGAGACCCCACCTTGCATATTGGGAAATAACACAACTCCACACAGATGGATTCAACCCACAAGCTCAAAGCATTCCCTGTTCAACAAAGTACTCAGTGTAATGTTTAATATAATTTATTTGGTAATTTATAGTATCGTAATTGTATAGTGAATCTACAGCAGTGTGGTATACAGTAGGGTTGGTAAAATAATACATAGTGTAATATTACAAGTCTAATATTATTATAATCTAACGTATAGGGTAGTGTATAGTAACTCAGTGTATAATTCAATGTTGTGGTCTGTCTATGCCAGTTTATAATAAAAATATTATTTGGAGGCATATTATAATATTTTTTGCGACATAGAAGTGTAATGTATAATAACTTATTGTTAGTAGCTCAGCTTAGTGGAGAATATATTGAGTGCATTGATTATATTGATGTAGTTTATATTTAGTTCTTTCACATCGGTTTATTGTATGATAGTTGGGTAGTTGCAGTTCTTTAGCGTCAATATACTAAATGCCTCTGTTGATATGTAAACTCTGACTTTAACATAGCTACTTCCGTGACCAGTTACATGCTAATTCCTCACATTAACATCATGCTAATCTCCCAGTTACATGCTAATTTCTGACTTTAACATCCTGCTAATATCTCACATTAACACTGCTAAATTATTCTGTTGATATGTAAACTCTTTTGGCAAGGCGCTCTGCTCCTCCCACCCAGCTTAAAATACGCTGCCAAGCTTAGCAGTGTTCATTGGAGTGCTGTCTTTCAGACAGTTCTGTTGCTTCACCTGAGGACGGCTGCTTGTGTTGTGGCCGAAACGTCGTGAGAATTTTATTTTATTATGTTTTATTTTATTATTTCCCTTCTATGTGACTTTACCGAAAGAACCAAGAAGATTAATCTCTGCAGTCACGAAAGCTTTAAATCGAAATTTATTCAAATCAAGTTGTTTTCTTTTAACCACAGTACTTTATGGAATCCTGAAGAATAAATGCATTTTTAGAAGTATTAAACTACACTTGAAGATGTGTGAGAATGTAATTCTGCAGATGCAAGCACAGGCAAACTCGTATCTGCATATACAAGTTTCTGGGCCTCCTCACTTCACCAAACCCGCATTGACCGGCATGGTGAAGTATGGTTAAACAACTCCCACGAACGACATGGTGTGGGGGAGGCCTCTATCAAAACGCTGGATCGACAAAGGGCTGATACATGTCACGACATTGTACGTTAAGATCGTTCTCTAGTCAGCACAAGCCGTCTATGTGGACAATAGAGGGCACGGCACACGTGTACACGATGTTTGTGTGCGTATATTCAGCGTGTGTATCACGTAATAATTATATAAGGTCGCGATTATGCTCAAAACGAACCAAATGTATAACATCACGAATAACTTTGGAAGTCTCCAGAGCCTGAACAATATTTGAAGTAGACACTGACCCAGTTACTATTAATAGCTCAGATGTGTAGGCTTTGAATTTAACATAGCCATTTCTGTGACCAGTCACAAGCTAATCACTCAGTTATTTCAATGCTAAATTCTCCTAGTTATTTCAATGCTAAATTTTCCAGTTTGATTTTTACTAGGTGCCTCTGTGAATGTGTATGCTTTGACTTTAACATAGCCATTTCTGTGACCAGTCACAAGCTAATCACTCAGCTATTTCAATGCTAAATTCTATGCTAATTCCTTTGTCAAGGGGTGCCTCTGTGGATGTGTATGCTTTGACTTTAACATAGCCATATCTGTGACCAGTCACAAGCTAATCACTCAGTTATTTCAATGCTAAATTCTCCTAGTTATTTCAATGCTAAATTTTCCTGTTTGATTTTTACTAGGTGCCTCTGTGAATGTGTATGCTTTGACTTTAACATAGCCATTTCTGTGACCAGTCACAAGCTAATCACTCAGCTATTTCAATGCTAAATTCTATGCCAATTCCTTTGTCAAGGGGTGCCTCTGTGGATGTGTATGCTTTGACTTTAACATAGCCATATCTGTGACCAGTCACAAGCTAATCACTCAGCCATTTCAATGCTAAATTCTCCTAGTTATTTCAATGCTAAATTTTCCTGTTTGATTTTTACTAGGTGCTTCTGTGAATGTGTATGCTTTGACTTTAACATAGCCATTTCTGTGACCAGTCACAAGCTAATCACTCAGCTATTTCAATGCTAAATTCTATGCTAATTCCTTTGTCAAGGGGTGCCTCTGTGGATGTGTATGCTTTGACTTTAACATAGCCATATCTGTGACCAGTCACAAGCTAATCACTCAGCCATTTCAATGCTAAATTCAATGCTAATTCCTTTGTGAAGGCGCTTTGTTCTTTCTCACACAGCTTAAAGGTCTCGATCTGAGCTTGGCTTTGTTCGCTCCAGCGCTGTCCTCCAGACAGTCTCGTCCCTTCACCTGATGAAGGCCGCTTGTGTTGTGGCCGAAACGTCGTGAGAATTTTATTGTGTTATTTTATTTGATCAATTTATTATTTTATTCTCATGCTACGTGACTTTACAGAAAGAACCAAAGAAGATGAACCAAGATTATGGCGTGTAGATGCTGCAAATTGAAAAATTAAAATAATAAATTGAAAATAATAAGCAAAAATCCAGATTCATATTCTTGGTTATTTCGGTAAAGTCACGTATATTTAAAAATAATTAAATAAATTGAATGAAAAAAACGGAAATAATAAAATTACTTTTATTTGTAAATTTTCAATTGGCATAATCTACACGCCATATTCTTGGTTCTTTCGGTAAAGTCACGTATATTTGAAAATAAAAAGAAAATAATTAAATGAAAATCATGAATTGTTATTATTATATTTAAAGCTTTCGTGACTGCAGTGATTCATATTACTGGTTCTTTCAGTAAAGTCACGTAGAAGGGAAACAATAAAATAAAATAAATATTTTTTAAAATATTATTAAATTTTTTACTTTTCTTTTATTATTTATATTTTCTATCTACGTCACTTTACCCAAAGAACTAAGAATGTAGCGTGTAGATTCTACCAATTTAAAAATACAAAAAATAAATGGAAAATAATAAAAGCTTTTATTATTTTCAATTTATTATTTTAAAATCAAAATTTTGTTTCATTTTTTTTTTATCTCTGTGACTTTACCGAAAGAACCAAGAATATGAATGTGGGTTTTTTGCTTTTATTATTTTCCATTTCACACTTTTAATTTTATTTTATTTGATTATTTTTTTTTATTTTCTATCGACGTGACTTTACCGATAGAACCAGGAATATGGCGTGTAGATGCTGCCAATTTAAAAATTAAAATAGATTGAAAATAATAATCAAAATCCAGATTCATATTCTTGGTTCTTTCGGTAAAGCCATGTAGGTTGAAAATAAAAACAATAAAATTAAATAAAAAATACAAAAGATAAATGGAAAATAATGAAAGCTTTTATTATTTAAATTTATTATTTTAATTTGTAATTTTTTTAAAATTGGCAGAATCTACACGCCATATTCTTGGTTCTTTCGGTAAAGTAACGTAGATTTGAAAATGAAAATAATAGAATTAAATGAAAAAATACTAAATCATGAATTATTTTTTTTACTTTTCTTTATTATTTATATTTTACCCAAAGAACCAAGAATCTGGCGTGTAGATGCTGCCACCTGCCAACGTTGTTGGCCACCAGATGGCAGCATCTACACGCCATATTATTGCTTCCTTCGGTAAAGTCACGTAGATAGAAAATAATAATACAATTAAAAAATGAAAATTATGAAAGCTTTTATTATTTTCAATTTATTATTTGTATTTTTAAATTAAATTATATTATTTTTATTTTAAAATCTACGTGACTTTAACGAAAAAAACAAGAATTCGGCGTGTAGATGTTGCCACCTGCCGGCCACCAACGTGGCGTGTAGATTCTGCCAATTTAAAAATTAAAATAATAAATTGAATATAACAAAAGCTTAAATAATATTAAAAGCTTTTATTTAATTGATTATTTTAAAATTGTATTTTTTTTATCTCCGTGACTTTACCGAAAGAACCAAGAATATGAATGTGGGTTTTTTGCTTTTATTATTTAAAATTTCACATTTTTATGTGATTTGATATTTTTTTTATTTTCTATGGACGTGACTACCGAAAGAACCAAGAATATGAATTCCTGAAGTCACGAAAGTTTTGTCACAATCTACACCCAACAATGGTGGCCAGCAGATGGCAGCATCTACACGCCAGATTATTGCTTCCTTCGGTAAAGTCAATACTGGTAGGAACGAAGTTGTAAACTGAGTGTACCAGCCTGCAATAGATTAATGTGTCCGTCCGTCCCCTTTCAATACTTTAACGAAGTGAAATCTCGTGCTGTTGGGTGTAAAATCAGCAATAGGCAGCGCAGAGACTTGCCCTACCAGCCCACCCTGCAGGGACCTGTTAATAAAATTAAAATAATAAATTGAAAATAATAAAAGCTTTTATTTGAAATTTATTATAAAATAATAAAACCTTTATTATTTTCAATTTATTATTTGTATTTTATTTTTTTGTATTTTAAAATTTCAAATAATAAATTGAAAATAATAAAGCTT
Organism: Petromyzon marinus; assembly: GCF_048934315.1. NCBI lineage: Eukaryota > Metazoa > Chordata > Hyperoartia > Petromyzontiformes > Petromyzontidae > Petromyzon > Petromyzon marinus. Next base: position 228,263 of record NW_027423667.1, on the reverse strand, counting down.
TTATTAGTTTAAATATTATAATTTATATTTTTAAATTAAATTTTATTATTTTTATTTTCAAATCTACGTGACTTTACCTGAAGAACCAAGAATATGGCGTGTAGATTCTGCCAATTTAAAAATTAAATAATACATTTTTAATAATAAAAGCTTTCATTATTTCAAAATGTTTGGTATTTTTAATTTAAAAGCTTTTAGTATAGCTTTTATTATAATATCATAATATTATAATCAAAGCTTTTATTATAATCAAAGCTTTTATTATTTTAGGATTCTCCTCCACGGCGGCCTTTGTCTCCCCCAGTAGCGATGTTTACGACACACCGCACCAGGTACTCATCTGAGGCTGAGTCGACCTCACACTCTCTTACTGTCTCAAAACAACAACCGCCATGCGCCACTAAGTGGTGGTGACGTCACCACGACGCTTATGCCAGGCTATGTGCACCTTGAGGCTATGTGAAGTGTCGATCGCCGGCTGGCAGGAGGTCACGGGGCAGACCCAGGTGCCACTGGTCGACTGACTGAGATGACTGAGATTACTGGCTGATGCACCACCTGTGCCCCCTACTGTGCCAACTTGCTGAGCTTTAGCCACCCGACGCTCCGCTCGTTTTTCTGAGCGTCGCTCCTCCGCCCTCCGTTGTTGTTGGAGGGCGACTGCCTCCAACTGCCCAGTAGAGACACCGCTGGTACCAGTCATTGGCAAGTCCACTCAGCTCCACATCCTCCTGTACCACATCACTCATCTCTTCTCTAGTCCGTGCCACGCCCGTTTAGCTCCCTCGATCTGTTTGGGCATGCGGTGATTGGGCATGCGGGCTACATGGCCCAGCCAACGCAGCCTTGCCTGCTGGAGGAGCTCACCGATGGGACTTTGTCCAGATCTTTCGAGGATTTGTGAGCTCCTCACACAATCCAGCCTGGTTAAACCCAGGATTGATCGTAGGCAGGCCAGCCTAAATGTTTCTAACCGGTGAAGATGCTGCATTAGGGGGGGTCCACGTTTTGCAAGCGTAGAGAAGGGAGGGAATGACTGTGGCCGAGAAGAACCGAAGCTTCATGCGGAGCGACAGACCAGGTAGCTTCCACACAACGTTACACAACCGATGAAAAGATAATGCCGCTCGACTAATTCGGAGTGAGACCTCTGCTGTTAAACCGGAGCCGATCATGAGCACACTGCCCAGGTATGGAAAACTCTCCACTCTCTCCCCAACTGCCCCATCACCGATTGGGAGTTGTGGGGGTTGAGTGCCCGATGGCACAAAATACCCAGGCAGGTGCTTCGTTTTGGTGGGGCTGATGGTAAGGCCCCACCTCTTAGTGGCACACTCCAGTTTCAGCAGCAGCGCCTCCAACTCCTCCTCTGAATGAGCAGCAATTACCAGGTCGTCGACATACATAATGTGGTTGACCAATAGGGAGACATCCCTTGACCGCACCTGGGCATCGATCAGCCTCCCATTGTATCTGTACCAGACGTAAATTCCTCTGGTACAGCTACTGAAGGCTTCACGAACTATGTGGTCGAAATAGATGTTAAATAATGTTGGAGCCAGAGGACATCCCTGTTGCAGGGAATGGCTCTGACTCCCGGCTATGTAGTTTTACTCGGGTCTGCTCACCATCATGAAGGTCCTTAATGAGTGTGAGCAGAGGGTCAGGGACTCTGAAAGCACGAAGAACAACCCAGAGCCCAGGCCTACTGATGGTATCATAGGCCTTAACCAGGTCAATAAAGCAGAGATGTAGGTCTAGTTGGAATTCCCTCCACCTCTGCTGTAGCAGACGGACAGAAAATATGACATTTTTGCAGGACCGCCCTTTCTTGAAACCGCATTGGGGCTCCGCAAGCCTCTCCTTAGCGTACCTAGCAAGGCGATGTTGAATAATCCTTGCCAGGACCTTTCCCGGCACACTGAGGAGTTAGATGCCCCTGTAGTTGTTACAGTCTGTGCGGTCCCCCTTCTTAAAGAGGGGGACCGCCAGGGCATCCTTCCAATCCTGCGGAACCCGTCCAGTGGCCCAGACTGTTGTTATGATGTCATGTAGGGCAGTCTACGCACAAACGCCACCCTCCCTCAGCATTTCGCTTTGGAGATCATCTCTGCTCGGTGCCTTTCCTGTTCTCGGACTCTGGATCGCCCTCAGTACTTCCTCAATGGATGGTACCTCAGCCAGCCACTCACAGGGGGTGACTTCCTCCTCTAATATTTGAGGTACCGCATCCTCAGCAGGGTCATCCCCACTTTGTCCCATGATGTTTTCCAGGCTGAGGGATTCCCCCTCCCCCAGGACCTCACAGAAATGCTCAGCAAATCTGCAAACCTGTCCCTGGGGGTCGGAGATTGGATCACCCTTCGTTCCCCTAATGGTGGTGTAGTGGGTATAAATTGACGAATAAAGTTCTGATGAGGTAACACGATATTTATTGTCTTCCTTACAAGTCTCTAACACAAAGGGTATATCGGTCCCTTTACCCGATACCTGGGGAGGTATGGCCTCCGGATTATGCGGGCCCTATCACTGGGTACCCCGTTACCCTTCCTCCGGCTGGGACCCTAGGAGAGGCTATTTGGCCTGACCGTACCCGGTCCGTGGGTCCTGACCACTGGCCTCACTGAGCTCCGGCCCTTAGAAGGACAATGGTGCTTGGGGTCCAGAGTCCTATCTTCAGCCCAGGTCTTCGTTCTTCAGCTTGCAGATGACTGAGCCAGACCTCTGAGAGGTCCGGCTTATGGTTCGTGGCTTGCTCCGCCCTAGCCACGCTTCCCTTCTAGAACGTTCTGGAAGGTGACATCATCCCCCGGTTCCCCCCTCCCGGGGCCCCGGGGAATGTGTTCCAGGATCCGTTTGCTAGGGTTTGTCGTTGGCCCCTTTTTGGGCCATGGACATTAGCCCTGGCGTGATAGCGCTTCCGCCCCCTATTGACGATAAGGGGAAGCTACCAGCCCACAGAGTGGTGAGTGACGATTACCCCTACAATGGTAATAGGTGTGGCGCTGTAGGTTACTTTTTTGATGGAGTTAAATAGGGATTTGTGATCGCGGGCCATTGAGGCAGACTCCATCTCCTCAGCAACCCGCGATCACCACCCATCCTTGCAGCGCCTCACGGCTCTCCGAACCTCCGAGCGAAGGCTGCGGTAAGCCTCCTCATTCTCTGACGTGGGATGCTGTAGACGATTAGAGTGAGCCTGTCGCTTTTTCTCAACAATCCTGAACACCTCCTCTGTCAGCCAGGGTCTCTGGGGAGGTCTGGACCGCGTACACAAAGCAGTCATTGCAGCTGCATGAGTCACAGGCTTAAACCTCGCCCATTTACCCTCGACATCAGGAGGAGTGGGGGACGATGCTGTCTCACTCACACTCACTCACAGCGCGAGGCCGACTCATTACATCTCGCGGAGGATCGCGCTGCTGAACAAAAAAAGTTCCGCGGTTTCAGTTAGCAAGCGCAAGTTCGCGTTTTAAGGCGATGGGGGCCGTCCATAAATGACGTCACACACCTGGGGAGGGGGGGTCAGACATTTGTGACGAGGAGGGGGGGTTTGAGAAATGTGACGTCACGTCAAAATGCGCAACTTTAAATAAATATAGACGACACGTTCTATTTAGTTAAATAGACTTTTTAATAAATGTTTTCTCCTACAACATCAGAGTGCAGCGCCACATTAAATACAATGACAATAGTTTAAAGCGATTTGAAGCATGTTTTATTTTCAAAATGAAAATATGGTTTGGGGGGGGGGGCAGAGCTTTGTGACGTCATACTTGAGGGGGGGGTCTGACTTTTTGTGACGCCGTGTGATGAGGGGGGGGGGGGGTCAAAAATCGTCTAAAATCGCGTGACGTCATTTATGGTCGTGATATATTATTTTTTATTTTATTTTTCCTACCTACGTGACTTTACCGAAAGAACCAAAGAGTACTTATTTTGGTGGATAAGGAGTAAAATAGAAGATGGTAGGATCTGCACTATTGAGGAGTTCTGTTATAATGAATCTGTTGTAATGAATCTTATGTCACCTTAAGTATGCCTTTGTGAGTACACTCGTGACACAGGTGTCATGCGCGTGAACTTTGTCTTTTGTTTCAGATGTGCGAGAGCAACTCCGCTGCGAGTCAAGGTGGTGCTGGGAGAATTGCCTTTACCATCGATGGCACTTCACCAGCACCCGTCTCGACCCCACCTCAATCCGGTAGAGTTACAAGAGCGAAAAAACTCATCTCTTGTGACGTCTGTGGTAAAAATTCCAACTGGCATGGTGCCTAGAATCCCACGTAAGAACGCACAAGGAGACCCGTGATCAATGGTGCGGCATATGCGGACGAAGTTTTGATCAGCCAGGGAAATTCAAAAGGCATATGAAGACCCACGAAAAGTATTACATGATAAAGGGTGCACCAGGCTTGGTGAATAACGGCAGTTTTGCCAATGCGGTGTTGAATCTGATAGAGCCACTGGAATCCGATAGAGTCACTAGAGTGAGAAAACGAATCTCTTGCGATGTCTGCAGGAAAACATTCCAACTGGCATGGTGCCTAGAGTCCCACATGAGAATGCACAAGACCGGTGGTGAAAGATGCCACATCTGCGATCAAAGCTTTGATCAGCCCTACAAACTCAGAAGGCATATGGAGACCCACGGAAATAACTCAAGGGGCGCACGTGGCATGGTGAATGACGGCAATTTTGCCAATGCTGTGTTGAAGGTGTGTCAGAGCTACTCGGCTGCGAGTCATGGTGCTGAAAGAATTGGCTTTGCCATGGATGGCACCAGCAGCTCCAGCAGCAGCAGCTTGTCGAGTCCTGGTGGTGAGGTGGCAGAGTTGCAGACAATGCCACCTTCTGCAAAGGGCGCACCTGCGTGCAACGAAGTTATTGCTATCATAGCAACCGCGCATGGAACGAAGGCGCCTGCTGGGAAACGCCACGCCTGACCAGTGCCCGTCTCGACTCCACCTCACTCACATAGTCACTAGAGTGAGAAAACAAATGTCTTGCCAAGTCTGTGGAAAAGCATTCCAACTGCCATCATGCCTAGAGTCCCACATGAGAACGGACAAAGAGACCCCTGACCAATGGCATCTGCGGTCGAAACTTTGATCAGCCAGGCAAATTCAAAAGGCATATGGAAACCTACGAAAAGGACTATTTGATATTTCTTTGCTGTTCTATTACTGAAGCTATCAACAGAAGGTGTGTACCGGAATAATTGCACTTGTGGCAAATGCTATGTAGGGCAAACAGGACGAATGATCAGCACGAGACTAAAAGAACACCACAGAAATATGAAATGCTCACAAATACAACTGTCAGCAGTAGCAGAACACACGTGCCCACAAGGACACTCAATTGATTTTGATAATGTTGAAGTTCTGTGCAAAACTAGTTACTACTGGCCAAGACTAATTACATAATCTATCTAAATTTAAAGAAATAAAAATAATTGTAATCGTTTGGATAGCTACCGACTTAGTGCTGCATGGAAGAGAATCATCAAATTACCGTTTGTACGGCTATTTTAGTACACACAATGGACACTAAGTACAAGATGAATGGGCTAGCATAATGTGCATGTATAATGTACGTTGATTCATTAATCCCCCCCCCCCCACTTTGCGCTCAAAGAGAGCACAAATGTTGTCATCACATCTACGCCTCTATATAAGGAATTAAACAGGTGGACTTCTCCCAAATCTTGCTGTTGCCTGATGAAGCTAGTTGTAATTACTGAAACGTCGTACTCCGATGGTAAATGTTGTAGCTTGGCTCTCCAACACACCACACATCGGTGTGCTGTACTAGTGATGAATTGGCATGTTCTGTTTACGTGACAACCCTTACTAGTTGGCTGTCGGGTGGTGGCGGCTTTAACGACACATTTATATATTTACTTGATCCAACCCATAAAACCTGTATTATGGATATTTGTCGCGAAAGCCTACGTGTTAAACTCCCATGTATTTTTACGTCTATTGCTGTATTTTCTTACGTGCAATATATTTAATAAACCATCTTAATTTATTCATATTTTTGTTCATAGTTATATCATTGTTGCGCGTGCAGTGTGGTCAGTGGATATTGTTCAGTGGATCAAACCGAGACGAATATTTTTGCAGCAGCTGTGGCTGCACATTGCAACAGCGCATTCCGAATGATGTAGAACGCATCGCCCAGAATCTGTATCTGTGTGCAAACACCAGGTATGGTTGGTAAGAAACACGTTTGGTTTTAAATGAATAGAACTCGAGCTTCAGCCATATTGTTCATTATAGACCCCACTTTGTAAGAATTAATCACGCAAACCTTGCGCCTGATTCATTTTAGTCGCTGTGCTCATGAGCAACAGGGCATTTGTGGCAAGGTGTTAATGTACCACAGATTAGCACGGTTGGCTACGCACACTGTGAAAGAAGTTCAACACATATTCTTTGGGTCTTTCCGTAAAGTCACGTAGATAGAACAATAAAATAATAAAAATAAAGTGAATAAAAAAGTAAAATATATCACGACGTTTCGATCGCAACACAAGCAATCGTCATCAAGAGAAAAATGATGACGATTGCTTGTGTTGTGATCAAAACGTCGTGATATTTTAATTATTATTTTGTATTCACTTTATTTTTATTATTTTATTGTTCTATCTACGTGACTTTACCAAAAGACCCAAAGAATATTAATTCCTGCAGTCACGAAAGCTTTAAGTCAAGATTCAAGTTCAACACACATTTATACATTTTGGAAAGCAAGTATCCTTGCACGTACAATGCACTGGACCGCATGTTCGTGTTAAGTGAGTCAGGGGCTTTGTCACTGCCTATCCCATGATATAAATAATCTCAGGGAATTCAATTGCAAGTGTGCAATCTCCCTTCCGGTGGGCATCGAGGATGAGTCATACAGTGGCTTGCCAGGAGGCAGTGGATCACAACTGTGGAATCCTTTCCATCTGCACGGGATAGAACGTTGCCCCCTTGCTCACATTCGTTTGTTTTCTGCGAGTATACTGGTTTCCCCCCACATGTAAACACTCAGTAAGTGGCTGCAAATATCGGAATGTAAAGAGAACCGCAGAGCTTGGGCGATTGTTGGGAGTGCCGGCTCACTGCCTGGCTGCTGTCTCCCCGCTCGTCTGTGGGAGACATATAGAGGTACTGAATTAGATTTATATTCTCTACATAACATGATTCCTATATACACAAAGCACTCACCGCGTGGAGTACAGCAAGTGATATTCCACGAAATAAAAAAGAAACGTACGTGACCAAAACAGAAGCCAATGGGTACAGCTGTGCATACACGTACACACATATACACGATTCCTACTGATGGTTGGAACGATTCACCACTGCCAGAGAGTCAAGGAATTGTCATGATTCAGGATCATAAATGCAAACTGTCCCCGTTCTCAAATCTGAGTACGATTTAAAAGGTCATAGAACGCCTTTGTCGGAAGTAATTACTTCCCCATGTCACTGCGATGGGCAGATTCATGCCGTTGCAGTCGGCTTACACATTGTCAGTAGACCCCCCATACGCAAGCGTACGCATGTGGGTTAACCCCTCCTCCCCCCTCCATGCATACATACTAAATGGATGCCCCCTAACAGCTACACCACCACTCCCCACACGAGACAAACACGTGACTCTCGGTGTAAATGGAGCCGAAGCGCGAATAAACGTGCCGATGCCCCAAGTACAGTTGCCACCATTTCCACGACAGAGAAAACCCAGACACATTTCTCAGCGAGCCGAGGTCCATTGTTAAAACTGTGCAGTTCACGGTGATAAAATTCAACCATAGCCATACCCGGGGTACCAGATGTCGACACAAATCAATTCCTGCTGCCACCCGAACACTGTCCGGGGGTCAAACGCAGACAGGTGGCAGCCCCAGTCGCGAGGCCACATCTGCACCGACTCACGGTAAATGTGTGCAGGGCCAGCAGGAAGAGCCCCGGGATCTCGGAGCGCAGCCACTGGTTCCACGCGCTGTCTTGGTCCACGTCCTCGCATGACGACGACGACACTTCAAAATCACCTGACCGGAAGGAGGGGGGAGGGAGAGTAAGAAGGTACGAAGGGGAACCTTCTAACTCTTTCACAGCGACGTGTTCTTCGCGTGCGTCACCCTGCAGCCAACCTCTCTGCTCTCGTGTGTGAACGTGGGTCAGTTTGGTTTAATCGTTCAGAATGAATGGGGCATGACCCTGGCCCTTGTGCAATTTATTATTTTCCATGAGATAATACCAAACACATCATTCATGTGTGTGTGTGGCCTGCAAGCAAAACCTACATGCTCTCGAGTCATATATCGGGAGCAGTCACAGGTGGGAAAGCATTGCCGAATTCCTAGAAAGGCTCAGCTCTCTCCAACTTATGTTGAAAGCATTTATGCATTAGTTCTGCCCGTACCTCTTTGTGCCTGTGTAGTGGGCAGGCAAGTGTGGTGGAGCAGCAGGTCCAGCACACGGGGTGTCCAGCAGAGGAGAGGAACTCCCCGGGGCCGTGGCCGGGGAAGCAGAGGTCGGCGGCGCTGGGAGCGGCGTCAGTTGCGCGGCGTCTGTGGGAGAAGGCACAGGCCTCTGCTGAAGATTATCATCCGCAGACACATCACACGGCTTGGCAGACACGTCACACACTCGGCCCTGTGATTGTGGAGGTGAGACAGGTTCGCGCGTGGCAACGAATGGCTTGTCGCTGGACAAACATCGACGGCAACATCGGGAGAACGCGGCACGAACTCGTGCAGAGTTTCTGGCACCGTATGAATTTACACTCCTTGTAGGTATGTGCGTTGAACCTCGTTCGCGCCATACGTCAGCCAGCCGTGCTAATCGGAGGTGCAGATGGATGCAATCGAAGGACGTGGAGCAGAGGTGTCAAAATGAAAAAAAAAATTAATAAAAAAATTACACAAGTCCAGGGGACTTCACCAAGGCCGTGTTATCCCAGACTCTGACAGAGCACAAAGGAAGATTGGCAATGACAAAAAATGGCTTCATAACTTTCATTGTCAGATGGCACACTTGCATCTTCAGTCTTCAGTCGGCGTCAGTAATTTAAGAATGCACGCATGATGCGTGACACCAACTAAAATGGCATCGATGCTGACTAATCACATCCTCTCCAAGATGTGGAACTCAAGAGAAGAGGATAGCCTCTGCCAAACAGGACTACCCTTGACAATTGAGTTGTCGCCTGGGTAAAAATAAAATGAACTTGTAGATTTCAACTTGAAAATCCAAACCATCGCACCAACAGTAATGGACGGAATCCTATATGAGGCGCACACTGCAGTAGCTTCAGGTGGACTCTGGTACCTGCTTTAACGTCTGTGTGAGAAGCATCTTCTCCCACTGAAATTCAAACAAAGTTTACAGTTAGACAGGACATGTTTTAAAACATCCGCAGTAAAATTCAAGTATGTATACGATTAAAGTAAACTATTTTTTATTTACCAGGTAAGGCCCATTGAGAGCTATATAGCTCTTTTTCAGAAGCGACCTGGCCACAAATTATAGCTTAACGAAGTAGCTTATCACGTGGAAATTTATAGCAGCCAAATACTCTAAACGCATTACTTACAAATAGCTCACAAAGCGGTTATCCTCCCACTACCCTTGGGTTATCTCCTGTCTCGGTCCAGCCGAGACAGTCTGTGAATTGGCATCTGTGTTTGGGTGGCATGAATTAATTTGTACCGAGATCTGGTACCGGTACTGTGCTGAACTTTACTACTGCATGGTTGTTGACAGACCTAGACCGACTGAAACATAGGTCTGGGTTTGATCTCCATAGTGGAAAAGGTGGTAACCCGAAAACTAACCCAAACCCTTCCACATTCAACGATAAACACTTTCAAACCGAGTTCGCTCGGAAATGACCCCACTAAACCGCACGTATGTAAACGTTTGACTTCAGTGCTTCCTCCGCCGCGTGCGAACGATGAAGTGCACGGCCTCTCGTGATGATGACCTCACACCCGCATGGCTGCACGAAAGGCGGTGCTGACGAGCCTGAGGCAGGTGGAAGAGGCAAAACGAGGAGGCAAGATTAGAGTGCTGTAGTCGGTGGGGTATAGTGGGGCCTATTTCCGAATGATTGATTTATGTGGAAATGAAATTGGTCAAGAGTCCGTTACTTCGTAAACATTAGCATGTATCTACTTTAATACCAAGTCTGCAGGGGTGGGAAAGATGAGGTCTGTTCATTCTGGTGGGCAAAGATAATTTAGACACTCCAAGTTAAGTCTGGTGGCATACGGATGAAATGCACCTTACAAATGTAAATAATTATGATTATTAATCCATCTTCTTCTTCACTCCCACGGTGTTTCCAACCAGGGTTAGGCCATGTAATGATCTGACGTGCTGTACACTTGTACAGTGTTACTTAATTATTGTATCATTATGAATTCAGTGCCCCTTCTGCGACCTTTCCCTAGATCCCCCTCTGGTGTATAACCTGGCCTGCTGACGTCAGGGCTGTATGCCACTACACAGGGACTCCTCTACTTACGAACATTCGACTTACGAACATACAGAGATATGATCAAACTTGTCCGTATGTCCAGTTTCCTGTTTGGACCGAGAGTCGCAAGTTCATGGTGGCATCTACATCTGCAGAACGTGAAGAACCTGAGGCAACTTTTAAAGCCATTCCCCGTGTTTAGTGTACAAGCCGTAAAACGTGTTTGAAATCGACGGGAGTAAAGGTGGACTCACGAACAAATCGACTTACGAACAGACCTCTGGAACCGAACTCGTTTGTACGTACAAGAGTCTGTATATGGTGGTCACTCTGAACAACACAAACCCAGCCTCCTTTTTACTATTTTTGGTCCATTAGGACATTACCAGACACATCTTTCTGTGCTAACGACCACACAATACACATTAGACGAGTCATAACAGGTCACGTTTAATAGTCTAAACTTGTCTGGAGTAAGTCACATACGGAAGACATTTCTGCACATTTGCAGAATTACATGTCTATGACAAAGGAACCATGTCTATTGCATTAGACAGGGGTGCTTGATCATGTGTGGATGCAGATTCCCGCAGCAATAGAGGGAATAGGTTGTTCGCAGCGCCACTGATTAATCAGAATCCGAATCTATTTTATATCCTGGAGGAATCCGATGAGCTATGATGATCTTTTTCACATATGTCCAGTAGGGGAGGGTCAGCGAGCTATTTCCAAAACCGATGAGAGGCAAGATGGAGAAAATGTAAGCAAATTGCTAAAAATACAAAGTACATACATTCCTGCCAATTTGTCAACAAATGCAAGCTTGGGCAAGGTAGCAACACAACAACCACAGCTCCAGACCACGACAAGACTCCACAAAGTCCCTCAATTGCATTGCATTAAAATTGAACGTTTAATGAACGATATTTGAAATAGCGTTACCAAATGACAATATTCCCTTCGAATACCTGACTAATGACTGAGGCTAAGACGCTTGCAGTAATGTTCAAATATGCATCACAAGCCATTCAGAAGTGGTAGGCCTCACGTGACCACAGGGCACCACAGTGGCAATATGTTAACTACCTCGTCTGGTACGCAGGAGGCCGTGGATTCAATCCGGACCCTGTCGCCTGCTGTATATTGAGGTTGCATGTCTCTCTCACTACATTTAGAATAAACATCACGCGTTTAGAGTATTTGGCCTCTATAAATTTCCACGGGATAAGCCACTTCGTTGAAGATAACATTTGTGATAGCCAGGTTGCTTCTGAAAAATAGCTCCATAGCTCAGTGGGGCCTCAAACTGGTAAAATAAAAAATATTGTTTATGTTCTTGGTTCTTTCGGTAAAGTCACGTAGAAGGGAAACAATGAAATAATAAAAATATAAAACAATACAATTCTCACGACGTTTCGACTGCAACACAAGCAATCATCATCACCTGATGATCATCATCACCTGATGATTGCTTGTGTTGCAGTCGAAACGTCGTGAGAATTTTATTGTTTTATATTTTTATTATTTTATTGTTTCCCTTCTACGTGACTTTACCGAAAGAACCAAGAATATGAATCCCTGCATTCACGAAAGCTTTAAATCAAAATATAGTTTAGTTTAAAAGTTATAGTTTGAGAACGGCGGTCCAATGGGAGGGAGTGAAGGGGTATTGTGAGGAGGCGTCATCGGGAGTGGAAGCTGCTGGTGGGAGCATGGGAGGTGTGGGGAGTGTGAGGTGCATCGGCATTGTGAAGAGGGAAGGGGTGAGAGTGTTGTAAGCGATGGGGCTGGGGGAGGAGTGGTGGATATGACGATGTGGAAGCTGTGTCGGTGATGAGGTGTGTGCTTGAAGTGAGGATTACATGGGGAGCGGTGCCGAAGTGGTTAGCGCACCGTGCGACGGGATCCGGCGACCCGAGTTCTATTCCAACTCACGGCCAACATCGGTGACGAGTATCTGAACCAATCTCGGTCCCATCCCAGGTCTATTCTGCCTTAAAATGAGTATCCAGGTTCGGTGAATGTGAGGAGACAAAGGCGGCCAGGCGTGGTGCTGGCCACCCATCCCATCTCAGTGTGTCGACCCCATGGCACCTGGGTAATGGAGGTGGTGATGAAGATGGTGACGACGGTGATGATGATGTTGATGACGATGGTGATGACGAGTCACTCACTCAGACTCACAGAGCCACACTCAGAGACTCACAGTCACTCACTTAGACTCACAGAGCCACACTCAGAGACTCACAGTCACTCACTTAGAATCACAGAGCCACACTCAAGAGACTCACAGCCACACTCAAGAGACTCACAGTCACTCACTCAGACTCACAGAGCCACAGACTCACAGCCACACTCAGAGACTCACAGTCACTCACTCAGACTCACAGAGCCACACTCAGAGACTCACAGAGTCACTCACTCAGACTCACAGAGCCACACTCAGAGACTCACAGAGTCACTCACTCAGACTCACAGAGCCACACTCAAGAGACTGACAGAGTCACTCCGAGAATCACAGTCACTCACACAGACTCACACTCACTCAAGGAGACCCACAGACTCACTCACAGACTCACTCACACAGACTCACAGAGTAACTCACACACAGACTCACACTCACATACTAGTTCTGACACACACACAGACTCGCAGAGTAACACGCACTCAGAGACTCACAGAGTTACGCTCAGTCACTCACTCAGGGACTCACAGTCACTCACTCAGAAACTCGCACGCACTCACAAAGCCACACTCAGAGATCCAGTCACTCACTCAGAGACTCAGAGCCACACTCAGAGACTCACGCTCAGTCACTCACTCAGAGACTCACAAAGTCACTCACTCAGAGACTCAGAGCCACAGACTCACAGAGCCACATTCAGAGACGCACGGAGTCACTCACTCAGAGACTCACAGAGTCACTCACTCAGAGACTCACAGAGTCACTCACTCAGACACTCGGAGACTCACTCAGACTCACACAGACTCAGAGTAACTCACACACTCACAGACTTACACAGTAACTCACAGTCACTCCCACTCAACTCAGTCTCACCGGGTAACACACTCACAGACTCGGAGTAACTCACATGAACTCACAAAGTAACTCACTCACACAGACTAACAAACAAAAACAAAGATCCCCAGTGAACCCTTAACAGACTGTAGGGGCAAGTGCTGTTAGCGAGCACCTACGAAGGCCGGCACGGCACACGAGGGGGTGGGTGGCCAGCACCACGCCCGGCCGCCTTTGTCTCCCCTATTGGCGATGTTTACACACCGCAACCAGGTACTCATTTGAGGCTGAGTCGACCTAGGGGAGGCCCAGGATTGGTTCAGATAATCGTCACTGGTCTTGGCTGTGAGCGGGAATTGTAGAGCAACGCGCTAAATGCTGCACTACCGCTCCCCCAAACACCGATGCGTCCGTGTGTTCACACACATGAATCATTTGGATGTAGAATAAATGTCCGTAGGCTTTCAGAATTCCCTAGAATTATTGTCTTTGTACGCGGCTCCATGGTCAGACATAACTGTTTATAATGCCTTCCTGCCTCATTGACTATCTTTTGAGTTGAGCGGCAACCGTGTATGGTTACTCCGTGCGGCTTCGCCTCAGTCAAGCACGTGTGCTCCCGTTCAAGGGGCCAATCAGGGAATGGGTCACAAGCAGGAAGAAACTGTAACCGTTCACGTTTTGTGCCGTCACACAGCGGAGACCTCCTCCAGAAGCTGGACGAGACCTATGGCTTATACGCTGCGACTTTTGTCCGTCAGTATGGAATTAGTGCCTCAGTTCGTGCAGTTGTAGAAAATGAGAACACTCTTGTAAACCTTAGTAACAGGATTTCGAGATATCTTATTCTACACTGCAACAACACATGCCACGACTTGCTATTTCATAAACACAGATAGCCAAAACTTGCATAGAAATACAACTTTTCATGTGGATCTCTGTTTGCTCTCAACAACCAACGCTCCGCGGAACATTTAATATTTTCTAATTTGCGTTAAACAACGACCACTGCCCTAAGCAACAATTCCGAATGCCAAAGCTAAATGATGGGCGTAGCAGTGTAGTAGTTCGCAAACTGCACTCAGAAGTTAATGACCCGAATTCGATTTCTGGCCACGGCTAAAACAAGGGTTTGGGCGATATCTGAACCTGTCCTGGATCCCATTGCCTTCAAAAGCCCCCTAAGCAGCATGGTGAGGTATGGCCATACAACCGCCTTGATTAACACGGCATGGGGTAGGGAGATCTTCAAGCATGATTACATTTTCAAAGGGCAGTAAGTGTTCAACAAAAATGAGTACATGAAATCTTTGAGTAAACCGCCATGAACCAATTCAACAAGACGCAATCTCACCGACACACCACGAGTTTCACTGACAACCACTGTCTTTTTTGCAGGCAAACATCTTGGTCAAAGACCACATCAGTGGCAATATCAGGCTCACGGATTTTGGCCTCAGCATCAGCGAGACCTGCCCAAGTGAGTGATCTAGCTGCCCTGTGTGTGTGTACGTGTGTAGCAGCATGTGTGTGTGTGCGTGTCACAGTGTTTGTGGGGAGCGGTGGTGTTAACGGTTAGCACGCTGCGCTACGAGCCTGTTTAAGCTATATGGGGGGTCTTTGTCTTCGTGCTGTGGTGGCGTGGTGGTTAGCACCGCTTAAACAAAGCGTGGTAGTGACACTGATACCCTTCAAACGTTACATTTCGTCAATCATTTGGCCAGGATTTCAACTCTCAACCTCCCAGTTTTGAGGAGGGTAGTTGTCAAACAAGAGCCAGTAAACCAGTAACAATTTTCATAATCGATTGCTGGTATTGAAAGTCTGGAGCCAGTATCCAATCCCATTGGAATTTTCGTCGCGGATGGCTGATTTACGTGTGATTTACATGTGATTTACGTTTGCAAATGTACAGATCGCATGGCAGCCCTAAGTTCCTATGTCCTCATTCCTCACTTAACCTTTTCCCGTTCCGAGACGTCTGCACATTACAGGGTGGTGGTAGGTGTCCCCAGTTCATCACTGAATCTTGAAACGCGCAAAGCGGCTCGGCGTTAATTTTATTCAGAGAGGCGTCGCAGCGCCGTTGCTTTTAAAGAAGTTGTTACTCACCGCAGAGAACTCTCGCGACATGACAGCTGCACTCTATGATAGCTGGCACCAGTGTAATGAAAATAATTTACATTTCTAAGTGCTACCCAGCTGATACACGCATTTACGTGGGCGATCTTTGTCATTGTGCGTATTTTGAGTGCCATACGTGACTGCGTGTGCATACCCTCATCTATTCTGCACTTCACAAGTACAGGTGAATAATGTGCAAGTGCCACCTTGTTTGGTCACCTGTATGTCCGTGTGCTGCTAGGAGCTTGGTGTCTTGGCTCGATGTGGTACATGGCCCTCGAAATGTACTTTGGGCTCCCGGTCACATGCAGCGCGGACATGTGGTCACTCGGATGTGTGGTGGCCGAGATGCTCCTCGGGAACCCGCTCTTCAAGACAAGCTCGGAAGACCACATCGGCTATTTCATCCAGGTATCTGACGCGTAGGAAAACACCATTGCATATATATCCAGTTGGTTATAAGGTCCTGCTGTTGAGCTACAAGGCTGTCAGTGGGTTAGCCCCACAATACTTACAGGAGCTGATCCACTCATGTACACCAATGAGGTCCGTGAGATCTTCTGATCTCCTACTCAGTTTTCTGAGGTCAAGTCTCAATTCCTGGGGGCGATCGGGCTTTTTGCCAGTGCAGCTCCGAGACTATGGAACAGGTTGGCCTCTGATAACAAGACAGAATTTTTAAAGCTATTTAAATCTCGCCATGGAAACTCACCTCGGTAAAATGGCCTATTCCCCATAGTTTTGGTCGTCTCATTTCCTCGTTTTGGTCGTCTCATTTCCCTGCTTTCCATACACCGGGCGCATTGGGATCATCGGATTAAATGCGCCTTACAAATATTAATTATTATAATATATACATACTGATGAATTATATTATTATTGTAACAAACCTCGAGCCCGATACGGCACCACCAAACCGGGCGTCATATTTCCCATAGGACCGTTCCAACTGCGCCATATAAAGGAGGAGGGAGGGTTTAATTCGAATTTGAACCAACGATGGAGTCCACGATAAACAACAACAGCAGCAGCAGCAGGGGGTTGGTTATGACTGATGGCGCACGACGATCCACCAGCGTACAGACCCGCTGTGCGATGGCTCATGCGACAAAGCTGGTTACGTGCAGGGCTGTCGTCATCCTCTGGGCCTTTCACTGGTCACAAAATGTCGCTCAGCTGCCGGTACACGGGAGAGGAGTGGACGTGTTCACTGCGTGATCACGCACCATTTGCATGAGTAAAGAAGTAAAGAGAGATTTCGGGTTCATCGGTAATACCAGATAATCAGAGCGTCAGGCTGATGTCCTTCGGAATGATTACTATTGTTATGATTATTGTAGTTTGTTGTTAATCCCCGAGGCTTTCAGAGCCTGTGTTGGAGAGCAACGAAGCCGCACGTAGTAACCACGTCATCAATTAAAGACCAAATATGTATGCTTCGCCTGATGATAGAGATAAATATCTGCAAACAGTATGTACAAGAGCAGGCAAAGTTCATTGTACATCGACGTTCCAATGAGACAAAGTGCAGCGTATGTACGCTCTGTTCACTCGAGCGACGGACCTCATCCAACTCATCCCTCTTGTGATCTTGGTTTCAGATGTTGGGGCTCCCACCCAAAGCCATGATTGACGCCTCGACCCACAACATTATCTCTTTTGGTGAGTGGACAGGAGGGGTGGTGAGGTGGTGGTGTTGGAGTTCGTAGCTGTTGCTGCTGCTGCTGTCACTGCCCGGAGAGTCGTGGCCGTGCAGCCGCGTGTCTCGTGCTCTGTGCTTGAATAGAAAGGCATGGAAACTGCTTCGCGTAATTTAAAAATGAACTGTGCTTTATTTGGGTTTAAAAGTCACAACGGTCTTGGCAACGTACTTGTCAGTACGTGTTGAATTAGTGCGACAGCAAGGAGTCTTATAAAAAAAATACTTTAAAGGAACGGTAATGTTTAGGTAGCACAGTAAATTTGGAAAACCCATAGGGATTTGCAATCCAAAAGAGGACGTGTGTATTAATTACATGGAATTCTGGCCATCACATTTTTCATGAAGATGAGTGGCCGTTTTTTTTATTTCAGCATGACTTAGCACAATTTTTAAAAATTGTGTGGCAGATGCGACGGTTTCCTAAATCAGCATAGAGCAGTTCTACCATAGTATAAAACAACCACAGAGGACAACCCTCCACACAAACTGTGGGTCCTTGATTGAGAAATATATTATGCTTAAAAGCACGCTTGTACAACAAATTACCATCCTCTCCAAGTGATGCAAATAATAATATAATTCTAAAATAAACATCAAAGTGTCTCCTTGCTCAAACAAGTATCAGGAGGTTCTCGTCTCCTCCGGTGGCCCAGAGTTGAGAGTGGGACTTTCACTTTCACGCTTAGGAGTCATCTTTTCCACACGACTACTGCAAACGTCTCACAAACGGTTACAAATTTTATCGACCCTGGAGGGATGACAGGCTGTAGTCGACCGCCAACATGGAATCATATTTGCAAACATCGCAATTGGAGGGTTAAGGACCGCCGCCGCATTGTACTGATCGCCACAACTAATTCAGTGTTTCTCTCTTTTTCTCTCTCCGATAAACAGACAAAAAGAATCGCCCCGTCGTCAACGGGAAACGGATCGTCCCGTGCTCCGTGTCTTTGAAGGCGGTTCTGGGAACCCGCAATCAAAAGTTCATCAATTTTCTCCGCGGGTGCCTTCAGTAAGAGACTTGTTACTCTTGTCTACATTTCACCTCGTACAAATGATTAAATATAAATCACTTTGCGTCTTCCATCAACATTACTGGAAACGATCTTAGACCTCACGTGTCGTTTGGGCTAGGACTACAAAGTTTTGTATCACACCGGGCATCGTTTCTTCATCTCGTCGCTTTTTATAATAAATATCGTTTCTGACAAAAGTGTTGAGGATGGAATTGCTCATTTCACCCCAGACCACGATTCAATGAAGCGATAGGAATAGGTTTTACCCTTTTAACTGGCACAAAAACTGACA
This sequence comes from Petromyzon marinus, assembly GCF_048934315.1. NCBI lineage: Eukaryota > Metazoa > Chordata > Hyperoartia > Petromyzontiformes > Petromyzontidae > Petromyzon > Petromyzon marinus. Next base: position 209,628 of record NW_027423667.1, on the reverse strand, counting down.
CCTTTATTCAAGGCATCATGTTTGCAATGTTTGCCTCCTTGGCAGGTGGGATCCCCAACTTCGCCTCACACCCACGGAGGCCCTCAACCACCCATTATTGTGGGGCGGCAGGGCCGTGCCACCACAAGCGAACTTCCCGCCTTGCCCAGCCATGGACACGGAGCCGGTGGCGGCCTGCAGCCTCTCGGCAGTCCTCCGTCTCAGCCAGGGAGATTGCCAAGTCCCTGCTGCAAGCGAGCAGACTTCGAAGTCCACTTGGTCAAATCAGAATACTGCAGGCTCAGTTTCTGTGAGCGAGTGGGATTCGAACTCGGATTGGGGAATGAAGTCGGAGCGGGGAGTGGAGTCGGTGGGTGACTGCGTGGTAACACGCCTGTCTGAAAAATTCCCCAATCAAAGTGGTAGCACCAATGACGTCATCGCGGAGGAGAAGGAGATGGAGTCGGCCACGAGACAAGAGTGAGTCTCCACGCAGAAGTGCACCTTGAGAAAAATATGTATTGGGGAGGTCATTCAGACAAAGTGTCTCCTGATATAAATTAGCATATAGCAAACACCATTGATCATCATAAATTAGTTATTTGAGTAAATCACACATTCCTATAGCAAGGGCAAGTCTATTCATATTACAACCACTGTTGATTCCCACAATGTGGTATTCACGATTGAGAGGAAGTAAAAAATATTGAGGACACATGAGATTTGGGTTCTGTATCAGATGAGACAAGTTCTGTATTGTAAGAACGGGGAATCTGTTTCATGAGGAGTTGTGAAATGAGGATTCTGTAATGGCATTCACCTCTTTAGTTCATCTCACTTGAAGATGTAAATATCCCAGGGCTCCACAGGATGTAATATCTTATCCCTAACCTCATCTCCACCAAACTGCAGCTAAATGCATTCCTAGTAAAAAATATATATATCTTAATTATAAATATATGAATTGCACTGCATCCCACTTGGAGGTGCTGCGGTTAGAGCACTCCACGATCACTGCACGCTTGCGAGTTCAAAATCCAGGTCAAGAAGGTTAACAGCTTATTTATCAACCCGAGCTATAGTCAAATAATGAATCCCATTTTGTGGGAAGTCAACAGCGGTCATCCAATTATACACCACCATTGGCTCCTGTTATAGGAATGTAGCATTCCGCTACTGGCCATAGTGAGAGATGTGTGGCATCCTCCTACCTCGCATTTGAGTGGCCGAACACATATGAGGTGCAGTACAGCAACCAGTGTAAGCACAGCCGAGAATGCACGATGGGGCAGACGGTGGCATAATGAATAAGCGAATGTGTGTACGTTGAAATAATTTTGCACCCGTACGTAGCCGATTGTGCTAACCATAGCCGACCGTGCTAACTGTAGCCGACCGTGCTAACGATGGCGCGTGCGTCCATTTGCCAGGCGGGGCCCTGCTCTCCAACCAGGCAACAACAACGAGGAGGATGATGATGATGCCGTCGACAAGATTGGGCCAAAGGCGTCACGCGGGCCTGCACGGAGATTCTCCCGCCTGAGGCGGAATATTCGGGGGATTCTGCGATTCATTCGGGAGCACTGTTTCTGTTACCGTGACGATACCGCTGAATAAATCCTGTCATGCGGCTGGGCCCTCCCTGCCCTGTGTACATATTTTTCAATGTTACTGTCGTTTTTGTCTCACTTCTTTCTGGTCTAATGACTCCAAGACTCACGGTTTAAACTGAAGATCCCAGTGGTCCTCAAAAATATTTACGGGGACTCCTTCACTTACAAACATTCAATTTAGAAAGTCTCAGAGATACGAAGAAACCTGTCCATATGTGCAGTTGCCTGTTTGTACCGAGATTCATAAGTTCAACCGCCACGCAATAGATGGTGGTGGTGGCATCTACATCTACACAACGTGAAGAACCAGTGGCGTCTACGTCTACAGGAGATTATACAACTCTTAAAGCCATTCCCTGTGTTTAGTGTACACGCCGTACAACATGTTTGGAATCGACAGGAGTAAAGTTGGACTTACGAACAGACTTCTGGAACCTAACTCGTCCGTAAGTAGAAGAGTCCCTGTATATGGTGGTCACTCTGAACAACGCAGACCCAGCCTCCTTTTTACGATGTTTGGTCCATTAGGACGTTACCAGATGCATCTTTCTGTGCTGACGACCACGCGATACACATTAGACGAGTCACAACAGGTCACGTTTAATACTCTAAACTTGTCTGGAGTAATTCTCATACGACAGACTTTTCTGCACATTTGCAAAATTACATGTCTATGGGAAAGGAACCATGTGTATGGCATTACAAAGGGTGCTTGGTCGTGTGTGGATGCAGGCTGTTGGCAGTGCCACTGATTAATCAGAATCTTTTTTTTATCCTGGAGGAATCCAATGAGCTATGAAGCTCTTTTCACATATGTCCAGTAGGGGCGGGTCAGCGAGGTATGTTCAAAAACGATATGAGAGGCAAGACGGAGAAAATGTAAGCATGTTGCTAAAAATACAAAGTACATAGATTCCTGCCGATTTGTCAACAAATGCAAGTTTGGGCAATTCAGCAACACAACAACAGCACCAGACCACGACAAGACAACGCACAGTCCCTCACTTACATTGCAAATTAAAATCGAAAGTTCAATGCACGATATTAGAAACAAAGTTACTAAATGGCAATATTCCCCTCGAATACCGAATGAACGAGGCTAAGCCGCTTGCAGTAATGTTCAAATATGCATCGCAAGCCATTCAGAAGTGGAAGGCCTCACGTGACCACAGGGCACCACGGTGGCTGGGAGATGTTAACTACCTCCCCTGGTACGCAGGAGGTCGTGGGTTCCATCCCAACCCTCACGCATGCTGTATATTTGTCTGCTATAAATGTCCACGTGACGATAAGCCACTTCGTTGAGCTATCATTTGCGATGGCCAGGTCGCTTCTGAAAAACTGCTATATATGCTCAGTGGGCCTTACCTGGTAAAATATAAATAGTTTGTCAATTAGTAAATAAATGAAGTATATAAGTTCCAATTTCATTCATGCATACATTTCCAAGCTTGGGAAAGGCAGTAAAACAAGAGCAAAAACAGCCACAGTCCACACCAGGAAAACATACAGTGCCTCGGTAAAATTATACTTTAAAACTGAACTGTTGATACATTAAGAATACAAAAAATAGTTTAGTTAAAAATAATTTGGTTGGTAAGGACCTGGGTAGTGATCTGCGATTATTGAGTGGGGGTTTGGGAGTCGCTGACTGGGAGGAGTGGGAACGGGTGAAGCCGGATCTGCCACGCGTTGCGCTCACCAACAGCAACAAACGAAGAGACGGAGAGAGGAGCTACCCCGGGTTTACATCGCCACGACTCACGACGCACACAACACACACGGCACATGCCCAGGGGGAGCAGGGCGATGACCACCCCACAGTGCGATAGCTACGACTCCCCTTTCAATTAGTGAGCCATCCTCACACAACCACTGCACGGAGTGTGCAGCGTTATCAATGAACACGGCACTACCACTGCACGGAGTGTGCAGTGTTATCAATGAACACGGCACTACCACTGCACGCGAGCAATCGGCTGCTTAGTGAGTTACACGGCACGGTACGGAGCTATTAACGCGACACGAACCACAGCGTGTTCCCGGGGTACTCAACTACCTTAGTTTCTCAACTACCGGGATTACTCAACTCAATATTTCAAGAGGCGCAATGCACTGTGGTGAATACGAGACAGTGGTCCTTCATAAATAACATCACCAAACAGTCTTTAAAGAGCAGCATGCGGCACCGGGAGACGCAGATTGCCAACCCCTGAGCTATTCTATTCCAGCGCATGAGGGCAACATGTTCAGGAGCCATAAGCCAATGTCCGAGGTCTGCTGGTCACGACGAGAGGGCTTCAGGAGAAACTTCGTGTAGGGTTACTATTCCTACTCCGTTGAAGGAGCACAGACGACTGTGGTTCACAATATCGTGCATAGTTTGGGTTGCATGGTCACAATCACACTGTGGCTTGACTTTAATTTTCTATTGCGTCGTTTCACGTTGTACGATCTGTTCTGGATGACCACAGTCAAACACTGGAGAGTTTAAAATTTTCCATTTGTGCATCAGGTATCCGCAGCTGCCATGGTTTGTGCAGATGCGGTTTAGGGGGACCATGATCTTCGTGGAATATCAAGCCCAGGGATCTTCTGCGTTGGGTTTTTCACAAGGTGTGTCAGTTCTTTTGAACTTACACTGATCATGTCGACTCTCTGCAGTGGCAATGTGAAACTATTAAAATAAAAAGCGATACAATTTTTTAGAAGTTGATTCTTACACGTGCAATTCAATACATGAATTGTCAGCTGAATAATAAATATTAATCGATTTAACCGATGTATCGCGCTGTTACTACTAACTAGCACAACTCTTTATTACGATCACAGCATGTACAAAGTAACATTTTAATAAAAAATATACTTCCTGAAGTAATGATGGTTTATTCAAACTGTGTGCAATATCAAGCAACTTCGGAATGATTTCTGAAGCACTGCTGCAATGTTTGGTGCACTGCGATACTAATGGCTAAAGTCAGTGGTGACTGATATCTGAACCAGTCCTGAACCTAATCCCCGCCCCCTTCACCAAGCGTGGTAAAGTTTGGTGCAACAACCCCCATGACCAAAGCAACGTGGCGAGGCCTTCATCAGGCAGTGGACTGCCAGAGGGGTGTTACACACACAATCATCAGTTTGTCTAGACAATCACTTGCCTTGAACATTGAATCCTTAAGTTACATTACCAATGGCATATTGGTGTGGCTCACTGACCCTTTGATGTGAAAGATTAAAGAACCCCAAGTGTCTGTCGCCGACTCAACAATTTTGAGGAGCGACCCGTGGCGGTCAGGCAGATCACGAGGTGAGCAGAGGGGTGAGGAGGAGGGCACTTTGGAGGGGGCTGCCAAACCTCGAGTCGCGAGCACACAGCGCCGTCTCCTCGTACAAGACGGCGCACCGATAGGCACCGCCGCTGCTGCCACCGGGCTTGGCCTTCTGCGCCAGTTTTACCAGGTTGGCCAAGGGGCCGTGCCCAAGGTTGCGGCAGGAATGCACGCCGTAGTGCTGCCCCACAGCGCAGTCCACGGCCGGCAGCTGCAGAGCACACAGCCAACAACAGAGACCAGGAACCCTCTCTCTTTCGTTTGGAGGCGGCCGAGTTGCTAGCAGCCCTTTTCCACTGGCGCATCCGATCCGTGCCAGCGCGTAGCACCCCCACAGAACGGGTGGTTTTCCATTGGCCATTTGCTGTGCCGATATAAAATCAAACTGTAATACGTCGCCCTTACAAGACCTCTCAAAATGGACCAGGAGCCAAACAGGTCCAGAGGTGGTGCTAATAATAAAGTGTCCATTGCGTACGACGTGAACAGCGTTAATGTGACTGCACAAATTTATGGAAACATGGCCGAGTGGTGGTTCTCGGATCAAGCCCAGCATCCGCCCTGGTTAATGTTGCCAGTTTATTCACCACAAACAAAGAGATCTGTTTCACAATGTATGATAATAATCCTGTGACGCCGTATTAAAAAAAATTGAATTGGCCACGTGTAACCGCATCATGTTCCAAATTTGCCAAATCAGATCAAATACTTGCAAATTACTTTACCGGGGAAAAAACCACGTAGGAAAATCAAACATCGCTCCCGAATGGCAGACATGTCCATTCACAGGCCGGTAGTGCGTGCACCACGTGCCAAATAGGAACAGCTGCCATTGGGGGGGGGGTCCCCTCGGGTAGACTGCCGTAGAGCAATGGAATGGTTGAGATGAGACGTTGCTGTAAGGCACTTTGAGTTGAAGAGTTTATTTACGCGAGCGCCCTATATCTCCAAATCCTTATCCCCATCTCTGAGCCGCCCCTGTGGCCCCTACTGGGGCCCGTGTCTCACCGCTGCGGTGTCGAGGCTGCCGCACTGGTGGATGAACTCCATGCAGCTCGTCGCGCTTTGGACAGAAGCTTCCCGCTGTGGCTCCAGATCCACCCAGGGCAGAGATCACAACCCCAGTCTCCTCCAACAGCTACCACAGACACAACAAATCCGTCAACATCAGTTGGTTGACACCGAGGCGACCGCAAGGCAAACACCGGCTTAAAGCTAAACGATACGCATGGAGCTGCATCTCACAATGCAGTGCACAAAAACTGATTAAATATTACAGATTTAAGTTTGCAAATTAACACAAAATTCGTTCTCAATTTTAGTTTTCCAAATGCACTATCGGCGTAATGTCAAGAGACAAATAAATCATCCATGCGTAAATCTCGCATAGCCGTGCAGGCCCTGTGTCATAAAATGCGATGGGTGGCCTTTTATCTTGTACACAATAGGAGCCAACACTTTCACATTAGCTGTGTTATGAGATTGTGCGGCGCACGAGAGTCAAGCTGAAATTGTTATTCTCAGAGATGGAATTAGGAAAATGAAGTGCAAAACCCAAGTTTAATGAGACTGTAATTTTGTGCAGTCGCTGGTGACTGGGCTCGGACGATCGACTTGATAAGACTTGAGACCTCGGTTTGAACCCAAGTGGTCAAAATCCAGATTCAAGCCCAGAATCTAATTATTGTCATCGCACCGCTTTGATATCTGAGCCACCTGGCCACTTTGCATATATAGTGTTATCATAAATGTTATCTGAATGTCACCGCTGTACACTCAATTTTAACGGTGATTTTCAATATCTACCTTTGGGATGTTTGCCAAATTCACAGATATTTTTTAAGAGTGACAAGAGAAAACCCATGCATCTTACGTGACACTTTGTTGTGCTCTGCATTGGCAGTGATTACATAACGCTTAAACGTATTCGAGTTATCGACAAATGAGTTTTAAGTTCGTAATAATAAACTAATATTACCGCGCACAATTTTGGAAACAAACTTAACATTGAGCGCCACTCGGAGGCGGTAAGTACACTCAAACTTTGCACGGGCAGTGTCGTACACCTACTTGCTGTACTGCCTCTTACCAGCTGGAGGCGGGTGGGCTCACGCACGCCACGTACGCACCTGGGCGTTGCGATGGAGGATGTCCAAGGAGCCGAGGCCCAGGCTGGGGAGGTCGCACGAGTCAAAATGCTCGGCAAGCTGCTTCTCCACGCGTAACAGCGCAGATAGGCTCGGGGGCTTTGCCATCTTACTTACGTGGCTCAGCAGACGGATCAGATGCTCGGCTACTGCCTCTGCGAAGGAGACAAGCAATGCCATTGTAGGAGAGGACAACGATGCTGTAACTCGCTCCAATAGGCTCAACAACTGCAACTCTCTCTCTGCCCCCCCACCCCCACGTCTCATCTACGGCCTCCCGATAAGTTTCATCATCACTCTCCAGATGACTCAAAAAACAAGTTTAACACGAAGGCCTTCGCGACCAATGATTATCCATAATAGAGATTTTTGGATTAGGTCACGTAAATAGTGCATATTAACGCGTATTATTTAGTGCATGTATACATGATCTAACCCAAAAATCTAGATGATGGACTCAAAAAACCACTGGCAGACTTCTCACACCCGTATGCAAGACGATATCGCCCCAATATTCAAATTGTTCAACTATCCCCCGAACCAGTCCAGGATAAATTTCAAGATCACACTCAGCATTTTGACAGTCCTCCGTGGTCTGATCCCTTATGTACAATACGAGAAACTACATTTTATTCAGATTGTGCTTTCGATATCGTGTCATGAGACGGAGTATCCACTCGGATCTCTCACGGAGCAGCGGAACCCGTCCTATTGGAGAATGGCCCACAGAAGAGAACTTCACAAAGCTACCTCTGACATCGCTTCTAGTGACCTCTGGTCTACAGAGTAAAGGGAAGCACATTCTAACCCACTCTGAACGTGAGAGTAATGTCCGTCACATGAAAGTTGAGCCGATATTGGACTTGGTCAAATTAGCAGGAAAGTGTTATCACCCAGCACGTGCATCGATCGGTTGATCGTTAGTTTGTGGCATAGAGATCCGCAAAAAATAGATATCTTTGGATCATCCGAGATTTTTAATTATCCGCAGCCATCCTCCACGTCATTAGCGCAGATAATCGAGTCTACTGTATATGCAAATTTGTCTCCTTACTCCCCGGAGTAGGCGGCGGTCTGGTGTCGGGAGTGCTGATGTTGCCGAGAAACGCGGCCGGTTTCTCCTTGACCACGAGGTCGCGAGGAGTCTCGAGGGAGCTACAGCACAGGGCCAACTGAAACATATTCCGGGCCGGCGTGTCCCCTTTCACCTGCCCCAGGAAGTCCTGCACACACTGTCGGTAGAAACAACAAAGGACCCAAACCACGTGCAGCCATATCACTCTGTTGGGACAAATAGAGGGTGATACATGCATAGATGTCCGACCGATTTCAATGCCCCCCCTTACTTTTGTTTCAACGTGTGACTGAATTTTGTGAAAGCGATGGCCCTAAATATTATAGAGGAGTGTTAATTCAGTGGTAGAGCAAGTCTTTTGATAATGGTGGAAGTATCCACAGACTTGAAACGTATGGCGATTATCACTTATTAAATAATTCCGAGGACAAATGTATTATGGAAAATCTTTGACAAATCTAAGCAAATGCATGAATGTTCTCGCAAGGTAATTTTGTTGCATTAAGTCCAGACGCCATGGCCCCACCTTCTTCAGCTTATTCACAAAGATGTCCTCGGCGTTCTGGAAGACCTGCAGCACCATCTCGGCCGCCGGCTGTATCGTGAACTGTCGGCGAAGATCGGCGCTCGTCCCTGGCAAGGGGAACGACTCCAACAGGTATTTCTTGATCTTGTGTGGCCGGCCCTCCACCTCCTGCTTAATGTCACACTCGATGCGAGCCAGCCCACGGTCCATCGCCTCCCGCTCGCCTTTCTGGGCCTTGCCGATCACCTAAACAAACAACACAATGTTAGCAACTGTGGCGGCCACAGGTGCAGGGCAGTGCTGTAGTTGCGATGATGGAACACGTGATGGACGAGTGGTTCAACAGCAAATGCAAGGTGTGCAGCTAATGCACGATTGCAATCGAGAGATGGGATTGGTGGATCATCCTAGCAGCAGTGGCTTTTGGCAAGCCATCGAACAAAGACAGTCACCGCATCACTCGCTTTCAGATGGGCTTCTGCGGCCAACTGGAATGCTCTTCCTTCCGATATTAGGAAGCCATTGGAGCTATGCACTTTTAAATCTAGATTGAAAACAATTTCTTTAGAACTGCTTTTTGTGTTCAGTTTGTTGTCCTCCACACCTCCGATTAGCACAGTTGGCTATGTACAGTGCGAAAGATGTTCAACATATATACATGTGGTTTTACCCAATCCAGTCATTTCTGAGTACTTGTTTAGATTTGCAAATTTTGATTCTGACGCCAGCACACATGTCCTCCTCATTCATTAATAACACGGGATTTATTTTTTTACATTATTTGTGAAGCATATAGAAATGCAGTTTTGGATAATACACCCGCAATATTAACTAGGGCGACTCCTGGGATCGAATCGCGAACCTCTGAAACAAGCGACAAATGCACAACCACTCGGGAAAGAAGATTTCTGTAAGGAGCGGTACAGTAAAATAGGCCTCAGCCTTCAATACGATATATTAACATGATGTACTTACACGAGCAGTTACTTCAGTGCTCTTGTCGCAGCACTGCACCCCCAAAACTGAAGTCGTGTTGGAAGTCTGTCTCAGACTGCATGACAAAAGGATACACCACATTCACTTGACAGGGAGACAGGTGTGAAACTTGTGTGCCTGAGCAACTGAGGATAACTCAGCATTGTGGCCGTGTAAGGCAAACGCAGGGGCGGGGGAATATTGGTAAAAGGCTGATGCAGTGTCACTCTCAGGTGTGAACACAGCGACACGTACGTTGTGGCTGTGTGTCAGCAATTCCAGAACGCATTTAATTCCGAAAGTAAACCCCCTCAAGGGCAACAACAATACATACTTGAGCCAATCTTGATTTGAAGCTTTCGCGACTGCAGGAATCCACACTCTTTGGTTCTTTCGGTAAAGTCACGTAAAATCGAGGAGGAGGCCGCTTTCCTACCTTACAGTTACACGCTAATTTCTCATGTTAACATCACTATCCCTGGCCACTTCTTTATGACCCATGGGCTACACACATTTCAAACCATTTAAAACAGTCTGCCTCAGCAGCACACCAAGGCTTTCCCACCTGATGACGGACGCTTGTGTCGCGCCCGAAACGTCGTGATTTATTTCATTTTATACCTACGTGACTTTACCGAAAGAACCAAAGAGTATAACTTGAGGCATCCAATAATAATACAATTCGCAGTCAACAAGCGACGCAATGCATACACACGTACACACACACACACACGCTCGTACACGCAGGCACGGCACGTACGGAAATGCCCAGAGGTATGCTGGTGATACGGATGCCCAGATCGTGAATATCCGGAGCCCCGTATCATTCCATGAGATGCTTCAGCAAGTCCGGCACCTTGAAGCGTGCCATCACTCCTTTGCCTCGGGAGCTGCGGCTCTTGGCCACGAAGGTCCTAAACTCTGCCGCAAACAACAACAACACGAGCGGGTTACGCAGAGCGCATGCTAGGGGAGCAACGACGACGCATTGATTCGGACGTGATCATTCATCCTGAAGATCGCGATATGCACACCGGATCGCGTGCGTAAGAATTTGTTTTTGATTTGTATACGTTGCGTGTCATTGTTTCACATTGTCCAACACCCACCCACTCCAGTCACTAGAGCCGGCTGTGTTCACGTTTTAAAACAAGGCGTTGAATCTAGAATTTATTCACGAGCCCTCAATCGCGATAATCGATTGATTCGCGACATGGGTGGCTGGGGTGGCGCGTATCGCTTCTGTTTATGTCTGCAAGGAATCACTTGCTGAGCCTTCGTATCATTTCAAATACCAAACAAATTCATGCATCAGTAGCACTGGTGCCTTGAAAAAGGGAAAAAATCCGATAAGCGACGTTTCGGGCAATGACCCTTCTTCATATTGCATAGAAAGGCCAGAGAGATTGAGTCAACAATAAGAATTGGAAACTGCACTTCACAGCGATTACCGTGTTTCAAAAGTTATTAGGTAACCATTCATATGAACCTTATGGTGGGACCCCGGGGTCCCATAAGTCTCCGGCTTTTGCATAAACATTATATTATATATAATGTAAACAATGTATTATAATGTAAACATTATATTATATATTATATATAAACATTATATTATATATAATGTAAACATTATATTATATATTATATATAATGTAAACATATTATAATGTAAACATAAACTGTGGTCTTTTTCACCAATGGGTTTGAAGGATGGTGGCAAGTGTTGACTTGTTAAACTATGCCTTTAAAACTGAAAACTACTTACCTACAGTAGCTCTATTTAAATACACTATCGAAAACATAATCTACTCCCCTCTGTCAATCATCGTGTTTCTCAGTGTGGATTTGTAAACACACTTGTTAAACAATACTTAAAATAGTACGCGTTTTCAATGCGCTGTTCATATTGTAAAATGCGTTTATACCAATGTGACTCTACAGCAGTTGCACAGCCGCACTTTTATATAATTCAGGTCAAAGCCAGATAAACAGTGGAGGATAAACATCGCATGAAGGCGGGGCAATTGTTGTGCAATCATTTCAGGTCAAATTTACAGGTGCGTTTTATTCATGCCACACAGGTAGAGAATTGAGAGTGAAACCTGGCCCACTGGCATCGTGAATCATGGATCATGAGTCACCCGGACTTGTTGTGTTTGATTATGGTTGCTATACAAGCCATCAAATCTACACCACGAAGAGAGTTGATGAACAAGTAGGAGAGTGTGTAACTGGATTACATTCATGTGCACAGGCGTTTCAGATGTGAATATGAAATAAGGTCGACTCAAACGCCACTCTTTAGGATTTGGCACACTCAATAACATTTTAATTGATAAATTAAGATCAACAAACCATAATCAAATGGGTCATGCATCGATGTACCAATTGTGGTTACGGACTGCTTAAGAAGAAAATGATGAATGCAGATTCGAAGCGAGTTTAAACATGAATCTACACCATTTAAATATATTTTAAACAACCCGTTGCAAACATGACAGTAATTTGAAATGTAGCACTGTACATCAGAACAATTTGAAAAACGTTAGAGATTTTAAACTGTCCAAAAAGAAAGGAGGAAAATAAATGTATTTTTACATAATACAGGTTTTTTGGGTAAGATCGCGTAAATATAAAAAAAATGTCGGTAAACCCACCACCACCCGACACAGCCAATTAGTAAGGTTTGTCACTTAAACAGAACATGCCAATTCGTTACTAGTACAGCACACCGGTTGTGTGTTAGAGAGCAAAGCCACAACATTAACAATCTGAGTACGACGTTTCGCCAGTAATTACAACCATCATCATCAGGAGGCAGCCAGATTTGTGGATTTTAAAATGTAGATTAATTTAAATCTAAATTAAAAAACATATAGAGAAACTGGAACATTATTAATACAGAATTTGGTGGGACATATGTTGAAAAGAGACTGACTCCAGCTTAGCTTGCAAGAACTAAGAGACACTGTGTGGCCATGTGGCCTTAATGAGAGAGACTGACTCCAGCTTAGCTTGCAAGCACTAAGAGACACAGTGTGGCCATGTGGCCTTAATGAGAGGGACTCACTCCAGCTTAGCTTGCAAGAACTAAGAGACACTGTGGCCACGTGGCCTTAATGAGAGAGACTGACTCCAGCTTGGCTTGCAAGAACTAAGAGACAGTGTGGCCATGTGGCCTTAATGAGAGAGACTGACTCCAGCTTAGCTTGCAAGAACTAAGAGACACAGTGTGGCCATGTGGCCTTAATGAGACTCACTCCAGCTTAGCTTGCAAGAACTAAGAGACACAGTGTGGCCATGTGGCCTTAATGAGAGAGACTGACTCCAGCTTAGCTTGCAAGAACTAAGAGACACAGTGTGGCCATGTGGCCTTAATGAGAGAGACCGGCAGAACAAAGTTGACGTTGGAATGAAGACAAATGGATGAGGAAGGACACGGACTGCGTTTCACGCATCGCAGAGTGCGTCTCGAAACCTTACCACGCCTACATATATTAACGGACATAGATTACAGTGGTCCCATTAGATTTACAATTAGTCTGAATCTTTAGTACAAATTTAATGCCTAGGAATATAAAACATGTTGTAAGAGAATACAGGTCGCTTAAACAAATTCAAATATTGCTTACTACAACCAAAGCTCTTTGAAGAGTCGTAATTTAAAATCAAATGGCAGAGCAAAAGATTTTCATTAATTTCACTGCTTCCATTATAACATTAACGAACCTGTGGTGGGCCCATTGCTTGCATATTAAACACTCAACACGAGTCATTGTTATTGACTTCTTGCCGTTTCAGTGGCACATATCGCACAATATATACACAATTTTGCCATCTTCTTTGGTTATTTCGGTAAAGTCACGTAGAATAAGATAAAATAATAAATTGATAAAATAAAATAATAATATTCTCACGACGTTTCCGCCACAACACAAGTGGCCTTCATCAGACAGTCTCGTCCCCTTCACCTGATGAAGGCCGCTTGTGTTGTGGCCGAAAACGTCGTGAGAATATTATTGTGTTATTTTATTTTATAAATTTATTATTTTATTCTCATTCTACGTGACTTTACCGAAAGAACCAAAGAAGATGAATCCTTGCAGTCACGAAAGCTTTAAATCGAAATTTTGCCATCGTCTGTTTTGCAAAATATCGTCGCCAGAACATTTATCTTAAGTGCATTATTCCTGACCAAATGTTAACGATTAACAAAAGCGCAATAATTAAGGTTGCGCATAAAAACCTCACACGAGGCGAAAAATCCCTCAAGGGCCCATAAACTACAATCGCGTTTAAACACATAAACTGTACGTATATATCAATGCACACATTGTGTAGCAGCAGCATGATTATTATTAAACTCACCTTTAATAACGAGGCACATAAACACGAGTAAAAGTGTCAATATTAATGTGCCACTGTACACGACGTGACGTAGCTGGGGCCCCGCCGCCCCCCACGGTGAACGGTGACGCAACGCGTACAGTGCCCGCGTCACGGATTGGCGCCTCGCGTGCACAGAGCGAGGCAGCAGCAGCAGCAGAGCCAGAGGGGGGGCGGCGTTGCCTAGGCGACGTCGGCACCCTCACGATGGACTCCACGGACAAGCTGTGTGTCACGTGGTGACGCCCACACCACCAACACCACCCGCCCCTTACTGGACGTCTGTGAACAAGAGCTTCATAGCGCTTCGGATTTCTCCAGGGTCGATACAGCGTGCGCGGCACCTGTACGCGGCGAGTCCTCGTTTAACGCGGTAGATGCGTTCCTGAAAAGTGCCGCGTTAAGCGGAAACTATTTTCCTCCCGTAAATAATAATAATGTCCACGCACGGTAAGATGGGGGTCCAAATAACTTGAGGGGACGCCGCCGCCGCCGCCGCGTTACCGTCTCATCTCGCTCAACCGCGCAGCTCAAGAAAGTAGTCCGCTCAGAAAGCGCGTTGTGACGGAGAAAACGCGTTGTAGTGAAAACGCGTTATCGTGTGAACACGCGGGACAGACCCAGGTGTTGTGGGTTAACTCCCCGAGATAAACTTTCTTCCAAATTTGCGTTTCATACGCCCGGCGCTCCGCCAATAATTGTTGTGAGCGTCGCTCCTCTGCCCTCTGTTGTTCATGGAGGGAGACTGCACCCCAGTGCCCAGTATCATCCTCCGCGAGCCTCTTCAAAATGCTGAACTTGACACCGCTGGAAGCAGTCATCGGCCTTGACCTCACCTCACAACAGTGCAATTTTAACAGCTCAACATCAAAACACAATGATGGGTCGCTTGCACCAATCGCACAACACCACAGCATTGACTCTCAGCTGTTACATTTTGATTTAAAGCTTTAGTGACTGCAGAGATTCATATTCTTGGTTCTTTCAAATTTTCTTGTGGTTTTCACACCTGATGATGATTGCTTGTGTTGCAATCAAAAGGTCGCGAGAATTTTATTGTTTTATATTTGTATTATTTTATTGTTTCCCTTCGACGTGACTTTCCCGAAAGAACCAAGAATATGAATCCTAGCTGTTTCTTGTGTAGAGGGGGTCACGTGTGTCACCATAATTGCCCTTATCCTACAACTCGTGCTGCGTAATATTTTCCTTTCCATATTACCTGTGACACACATAATGAGGACAACCGGTAAGTCAAATGAAACCAGAGGTGGGAAACCTGTTCTTTATAATATTTTTAATAAGCAATTTTAACACGACTTTTCGAAACACCGATGCAGCTATACACGTGCCACATTGTCCAGAAATTCAGTTGATACTAATAGGGTTTATTTGCCAGTATTGTACATTATTTAAATTACATTTGTTTGGGCGGCAGGGTGGTGCAGTGGTCACGCCCGTGCATGACATCTTCTGAAGGACTGCCTGGCTTCGCTTTTCTCATTCTGGTCCCTTTCTCTGTATGGGTTTACTCCCATAGCAAAACAACAACATACAATGTAACTGGTACTAGCCAAACATCCAAATTACTCCTGCGAAAAGTTGGCAGGCCCCTCCTGAACAAGAGTCTTGAGACTCAGTGAGATTGCTTGTGTGGCGATCGAAACATCGTGATCCATTATTATTTTTTCTACTTACGTGACTTTACCGAAAGAACCAAAGAGTAAAGATTCCTGCAGTCACGACAGCTTCAAATCAAGATTAATGAGTGTTTACATGTGGGAGGAAATCGGAGCACCTGCAGAAATCCAATCAAATGCTCTATCACAAATCTACAGATGGAACAGGCAGAGTCCACATTATTCGACACCGCCTTCTCTACCTCCTTGACGACCAAGGGGTGGGAGTTGTCGCAACATTTTTGTAATCCACCAACCCTCACCTCCACGTAGTCGTGGATTACAGGCATACATAGCCACCACAACCATCCGGCTAAAGTAGCTGTAATGCACATCTAAAATTCTACAAAAGTTGACGGGGCAAATGTTGTAGGTCAATTGGTTTGATTTCTATGCGCATTAACCAGTCTCTAACGTATGCACATTTAGATTCGCATTCGGCCGCCAATGGAACAGGTGGAGTCCAAAAGCTAAGTGGATGTACTGATTGTATCTTCATTGCGGGACTCATCCAGCAGTGGATTGACATGGGTTTCAGGTATCCACGTGGAGACGGGCAATAAACACTGGGGCCACCTGGCGGTAAATGTTTGCCGGTGCACATTGGGACCGGCTTACACGTCACTAGCCCCAGGCAGCCCCCAGCCATTGGCGTGCAACACAGCGAAGGGAATCTCCCACCAATGAGAACCACGCACAACCCAGGGTGCAGTCCTATAACTTGGACTCGCAAACACAACAAAACCCATAGCCACCAACCCACACGGTTTACCCGTATTCTGTTGGGGGGGAGTGAGTTGTCAGGTCCATACGGCAGACGGCCGTTTCAATACGGGCAACATTGTGTTAAGTTTATTTGTGTGTTTCTCCCTTGTCATGGGACTTATAAGGGGCACGGGGTGACCAACAAGGTCTGAATTGTTCTGTAATAAGGTAGGCACTGATGAGGGGTTGACAGCGATGCAAACCCCACACAATACAAAACGCCAAACGGCCAGTAACAATAAAAAATAATAATACATAACTGTCCAATGAGTAATTAGATAATTAAGATCAAAGAAACGCGTTCCTTAAATTGATCAAGTTTATTGTTTCAAGAGTTTGGGAAAACAGGAAGACCGGGTGTGGATTCCAGAGTGGAGCAGTGCAAACTGATAAATCTGAAAAGAAGAGTGAGGTGACCTGCATGGTGGTGAGCGGGTGGGTGAGTAAATGGGTGAGTGTTTGAGTAAACGAGTGGAGGAGTGTGTGATAGGGTGATTGAGTCAGTGACCGGATGAGTGGGTGACTGGATGCGTGGGTGACTGAATGCGTGGGTGATTAGATGAGTGGGTGATTGAGTGGGTGACTAAATGAGTGGGTGACTAGATGAGTGGGTGAGTGGGTTATAGGGTGATTGCGTGGATGACTGGATGAGTGGGTGACTGGATACGTGGCTGATTTGATGAGTGGGTGATAGGGTGATTGAGTGGGTGACTGAATGAGTGGGTGACTGGATGAGTGGGTGACTGAATGAGTGGGTGACTGGATGAGTGGTTAACTGGATGAGTGGGTGATAGGGTGATTGAATTAGTGACGAGATAAGTGTGTGATAGGGTGATTGAGTTAGTGACTGGATGAGTTAGTGACTGGATGAATGTGTGATAGGGTGATTGGGTTAGTGACTGGATGAGTGGGTGACCGAGTTGTTTAGTTGAGTGCGTTGTTGTGAACTGCAGTGAGGCGCGGTGGTTGAACGCGGAGTGGATGAGACGAAGCGGTCAAAGTGTCTGGTAGACCGAGTCCCTTAACGTGGGTGGAGGGGGGAATCAACGAGGGGAAGTTCACTGCAACATTCACCACGGTGGTGCTAGTAGTCGCAGCGAAAAAAAGTGATACAGGGCTGACTGAATGAAGGTTGAGGCCAGGATGCAAGGTGGTGTAGAGGAGGCGAAGAGGAGGGTAGAGGAGGTGAGGTGGTGAGGAGGCGTAGAGGAGGGTGCCCCGCTCTTGGCGTTGATCTTGGTGAACACGTGTCCGCGCCCCGTCTCGTAGCTCTGCCCGGTGCTGATGCAGCCTCCACCGGCCGCAGCGCCCAGCGGCCTCGCCGAGTCCGTGCCCAGCTCCGCTCTGAGCAAGCTCTCCATTGCACGCTGTCTGCTCGCAGCGACAAACACAACGTTAAACTTCCCCACCCCCCCCGTCCCGTGTGGCCTCTAACACAGGGGTCCTCAACCCCCGGGTTGCAAGAGCACTTGCTTCAAGTACATTAAAACCCACTTTTTGGTGTAGATATGTAGATGACACTTTGGTTGTCTGGCGACATGGGAAGGATACACTTAATGAATGAATGTCTAAATCATCTCAATTCACAAAAACCGGCCATCCAGTTCACCATGGAAATGGAGGTGAATAACACACTCCCTTTCCTGGATATTTTGCTCGGACGAGGCCTAAATGGTAAAGTAACACACACAGCATTTACCAAAAGGGAACACATACTGATGCCTATCTGAATGCAGATTGGCATCATCACCCCGAACAGAAATCCTTTCTCAACAAGATGCTCATACATCTGGCTAAAACAGTGTCAGATGGTCAAAGTCTGAGGAGAGAGATTAAACATGTCAAAGAAACGCTACGATTGAATGTCTACAATAATGCTCAAATTAACAGAGCAGTGAATGCTAAACCAAGATCAAACAGTAATACTGCTGAATCAGGTTATTAAATAATTAAAATACCATATATCGTGGGAGTAACTGACAAATTAGCTAGTAGTCGCAGCTAAAAAAAAGTGATACATTAATGACAGGGCTGAATGAATGAAGGTTGAGGCAAGAATGCAGGGTGGTGTAGAGGAGGCGAAGAGGAGGGTAGAGGAGGTGAGGTGGTGAGGTGTTGAGGTGGCGTGGTGAGGAGGTGAGGTGGCGTGGTGAGGAGGTGAGGTGGCGTGAGGAGGTGAGGTGGCGTGGTGAGGAGGTGAGGTGGCGTGGTGAGGTGGCGTAGTGAGGAGGCGTAGAGGAGGCGAGGAGAAGGGTAGAGGAGGTGAGGTGGTGAGGAGGCGTAGAGGAGGCGTAGAGGAGGGTGCCCCGCTCTTGGCGTTGATCTTGGTGAGGACGTGTCCGCGCCCCGTCTCGTAGCTCTGCCCGGTGCTGATGCAGCCTCCACTGGCCGAAGCGCCCAGCGTCCTCGCCGAGTACGTGCCCAGCTCCGCTCTGAGCAAGCTCTCCATTGCGCGCTATCTGCTCTCAGCAACAGACACAACGATAAACTCCCCCCCCCCCCCCCGGTCCCGTGTGGCCTCTAAATACTTATTTCCTTGGGAGAGGTGATTTATCGGACGAGGCCTAAATGGTAAAATAACACACACAGCGTTTACCAAAAGGGAACGCATACTGATGCCTATCTGAATGCAGATTCGCATCATCACCCCGTACAGAAAACCTCTCTCATCAAGATGCTCATACATCTGGCTAAAGCAGTGTCAGATGGTGAATGTCTGGGGAGAGAGATTGAACATGTCAAAGAAACGCTACGATTGAATGTCTACAATAATGCTCAAATATCGATTTAAAGCTTTCGTGACTGCAATGATTCATCTTCTTTGGTTCTTTCGGTAAAGTCACGTAGAATGAGAATAAAATAATAAATTGATATTTTATCAAATAATAAATTGATATTTTATCAATTTATTATTTTATTCTCATTCTACGTGACTTTACCGAAAGAACCAAAGAAAATGCTCAAATAATTAACAGCAATGAATGCTAAACCAAGATCGAACAGCAATACTGCTGAATCAGGTTATTAAACAATTAAAATACCATATATCGTGGGAGTAATTGAGAAATTAGCTCGAGTTTTGGAAAAGCAAAAATCTAAACATCTAAGTAAGATTTGGCACGGTACACAAAATTCAAAAAATAGTATCTTGTACTTAAGATGAATTGCCTAAGTTGTCAACGGATGGTGTGTATCGGATTAATGGCTTATGTGGCAGATGTTACATTGGACAGATGGGACGTAACATTAGCGTAAGACTAAAGGAACACCAAATAAATATTAAACACTCTCAAACATAACTGTCGGAAGTTGCAGTACATGCTTGCCAACAAGAACACTTAATGTATTTTGATAACGATGAAGTGTTGTGTAAAACTCATTATTACTGGTCAAGACTAATTCGAGAATCCATTGAAACTGAGAAAATTTGTATTATTTTAACCTCTCTGACAGCTACAGGCTTAGTGCGGCCTGGAAGCGTATTATTAAGTAATTGTAATTGTAAGATGAGGAGATGAAGGCAGAAGAAGAAGACGTGGGGCGATGTGGTGATGCGGTCGAACGTGGTGGCCCGAGGAGCGGAGGGAGAGATGGCGCGGGACGGGGCGGTGTGGAGAAGGTGGCAAGGACGGTGGACCCCACGTGAGTGGAACAAACGCGTGGAAGAAGAAGACATCTCACATTTATCATTACTTATAGAGGAAACATACTAATTAAATGATTACTAATCAATTATATAATTTCAATAATCCCCCTCCCCGCCTCTGATTTCTGCACCTGATGGGTTATGAAATTAGGACAATTTATTAAATATATTGTATACCATAAAATACAGCAATTGACTAAAAATATACGGCAATAGATGTAACCTCGCAGCAGTGAACGTGACGAAATTTCATCATGGAAATGTCCGCTGCACAAAACCTTGAGTTCATCGCCCCACATGTGGTACCTCAGCCTCAGGATGAAATAAATCATCAGGGAGTTCTCCGTGAGCATCGTGCGCGCTCCAAATCCAGAGTTGAGCCGTGGTCTCGGCACCCAGCCAGACGCCTTCTCTTCTTGGGGCAGTCGGAGTCCAGCGCGCTATCGAAGGGCACGTGGTGAACGCTCAGGACGTGTCTCTTGAGCTTCGACTTCTGCGTCGCTCCGTACGAGCAGTCACTGCACGGGAAGGGCTTTTCCTCTGGAACACAAGACATCCACCGTTGAGCACACGCACGCGCTAATACATAATTTATTTATCACCATGCAGTGGATGCCATAGCATTACTATGTATATGGGACGTTTTATCAATCACGGTTGCTGAGCACAGGCCCAAAGGCCCAAAATGCCAAATGGCCAGCAACAAATACCTCCGATTAGCACGGTTGGCTACGTATGGTACGAAAGAAGTTCAACATACGTACAAATAGTAGAAAAGCAAGATACTGATTTCCTGAAAAATATCATAATACATTTTTGGGGCTTATTTTGAAGCCCCAACATTTTGCACTTCTTCGTGTGGTTGATGTTGATGCAGAGCAACAACTATAATTAACATTGAGGTGGTTGAGCCAGATTATTCTATTACAGCTCATTAATTACACAATAATTACCTGCAATAGAACGAGTAAATACACATGGAAGTTAGGTGTGAGTACAATGAAGAGGAAATTCCCATCGTGGAAATGACTCGGTCTATACATTCAAAAATGTTCCCTAAATTTACCCACTTGTTTAAGTAAAATTTACCCCGGTTAAGAAATAGATAATTTTTGGAATTTGTCAAGCAATGTATTTTTCTCAGTTTCCTTCCAATGGTGCTATTGGCTCCATGTCATGAGATGAAGTATCCCTGTGCAACTCTCACACAGCAGTGAACCACCTCATGTAAGGGAACAGCTCGTGGAAGGAGATATCATTGCACTGCTCATGACATCCCTTCGTGACCGTTTTTTATCCACTAGGAGGTTATTGCAATTTCCTACACATCACGTGACATCAGAAGTGTTTGCTGGAAGAAGTGTTTGGTAACTGGATAAGACCATCAATGAGAAGCCAGTTTAATCATGGCTCGGTGACTGAAACCCAGAGTTTCATGGTTTAACCCAACATCCGAGCAGCACCACATCAGATCTCTAGACTCCTCAGCGCAGGCATACAGATATGGTCAACATATGCGTACATTAACTAATTTGTGAAATTATGAATTACATCCAAATGAAATGTAGTGTGTGCATTACTCGGACGTACCGAAAGGTGCCAGGTTGGGTTCATCCACCTTGGGGATGTTCCGCTCCATGCAGCCTCCTGCTTCCGTGCAGTCCATCCTCTTGATGTCCGAATTCTGGCTGTTGCTACTGCTGCAATTGGTGACGCTGGTGGTGGTCTTCTTTCTTTTAATGGACTTAGGTCTACGTCGCTTTTCCTTCTTCTTCTGCTGCAAGGCCATCAACACTTTCATGCTCGTAATAGGATCGAGAGCAGCGTATGGTTTATTCTCACTGACTGGTGAAGCAGTTTGTTGATGTGGAACTAGGCCAAAGCATTCAGGAAAATTGGATTTCATGTCATTTATCTTAACGCCGCTATCTTTTGTCGAAGCGTAATCATGTTCAGGCTTCGGTCTGTACAAGAACTGTGCGTGAAGACTTTCATGAGTTTTCAGGATTTCAATAGGACATAAAACTCCGCAGACTGAGCACATCTCATAGGGCGATGGTGGATTCAACACCGCATTGGCAAAACTGCCGTTATTCACCAAGCCTGGTGCACCCTTTATCACGTAATCCTTCTCGTGGGTCTTCACATGCCTTTTAAATTTTCCTAGCTGTTCAAACCTTTGTCCACATATGCGGCACCATTGATCATGGGTCTCTTTGTGCGTTGTTACGTGGGCTTCTAGGCACCATGCCAGTTGGAATTTTTTCCCACAGACGTCACAAGAGATAAGTTTTTTCGGTCTTGTAACTCTACCGGATTGAGGTGGGGTTGAGACGGGTGCTGATGAAGTGCCATCGATGGTAAAGGCAATTCTCCCAGCACCACCATGACTCACAGCGGAGTTGCTCTCGCACATCTGAAACAAAGACAAAGGTCACGCGCATGACACCCGTGTCACGAGTGTACTCACAAAGGCATACTTAAGGTGACATAAGATTCATATATACTACAACTCATTATACCAGAACTCCACAATATTGCAGTTCCTATCATGTACGATTTTACTCCTCTTATCCACCCAAATAATATTTTGTTTCTAAACAACAATGACCAACTACCTCCATTTTCCTAATGTTACCCACCAAATAGGCCTTTCTGTATATACACACCAACAATATAATGATTGCACCACACGTTCACTCCACTATTCACAACACTCTGACTTGCAATCTCCATAAAGATTGTATTATCATTTATGTACGAGGGCCAGTTAAAAAGTTTTGAGAATGGACACTTTTTTTACAAACAACTACGTAAAATAGTCTTCAATAAAAGTACAGTATAGTACTATTAATGGCACTTATACGTGAACGTCATTATCTCTCATGCTAATTATTACAATGTTAAATAGTTACCCAGGAAAGCTTCATTGAGTCTAAGTACTGCATTTTCAGAAAGGTCCCATTGCATTGAGATGTTTGTGTGAGTGGAACCCAGAGAGACCCCACCTTGCAAATGGGGAAATAACACAACTCCGCACTAATGGATTCAACCCACAAACTCAAAGCATTCCCTGTTCAACAAAGTATTCAAATCAAGTTATTTTCTTTTTACCACAGTACTTTATGGAATCCTCAATAATTAATGCATTTTAGAAGTATTAAACTATACTTGAAGATGTGTGAGAATGTAATTCTGCAGATGCAAGCACAGGCAAACTCGTATCTGCATATACAAGTTTCTGGGCCTCCTCACTTCACCAAACCCGCATTGACCGGCATGGTGAAGTATGGTTAAACAACTCCCACGAACGACATGGTGTGGGGGAGGCCTCTATCAAAACGCTGGATCGACAAAGGGCTGATACATGTCACGACATTGTACATTAAGACCGTTCTCTCGTCAGCACAAGCCGTCTATGTGGACAATAGAGGGCACGACACACGTGTACACGATGTTTGTGTACGTATATTCAGCGTGTGCATCACGTCATAATTATATAAGGTCGCGATTATGCTCAAAACGAACCAAATGTATAACATCACGAATAACTTTGGAGGTCTCCAGAGCCTGAACAATATTTGAAGTAGACACTGACCCTTGTCACGAGTTCTTATGAACTATAAACTAAACTATAAACTATTTTTATTTAACCAGGTAAGGCCCACTGAGCTATATAACTCTTATCAGAAGCGACCTGGACACAAATGATAGCTCAACGAAAGTGGCTTATCATGTCGACATTTATAGCAGTCAAGTACTCTAAACTCACGTTTCTAAATGTGGAGGGGAAAACCGAAGGACCAGGAGAAGAATCTACGCGACCACAGGGGAAAAAAATAAACAAATACAGAGCAGGCGTCAGGGTCTCGATGGAACCTCCACGCTGCTGTAGGCCTAGCGAGGTAGTTAACATCTCGACACCGCGGCGCCCCTTATTAAAAGATTAACCATGTCTAGCAAGGTTATTGACTGATTTCACTCGACTCACGGCACCACAAGTAATGTATTAAACAAATAAAACAATAATAAAGTAGAGAGGCGCTACTTACATTTGACAATGTTGTTGTTAACTTTAAAAGGAGCGCGCTTCTGTCTGGCTTGCAGTCCGGCGATCGCGGTCTCCACTTCCTGGATAAGCCACGCCCGTCGCGGCTATGCCCCGCCCACTGTCGTGCAAGCCACGCCCCTGCGGATCGGGCCAAGCTCATCCCACGGTGAAAGCCCCACAATCGGAATCTTTATTTACAGACAGTCCTCGACTTACGAACGCCCAAATTACAAACAGCCGCCCTTCAGAACCAACTGGCATGAAATATAAATTATTTTATATCGCCTGAAAACGCGAACTCGCGCTTGTGAGTGAGTGCGCGTGCGTGAGTGTGAGCAGGGGGCACAGGTGGTGCATCAGCCAGTCATCTCAGTCATCTCAGTCAGTCGACCCGTGGCACCACCTGGATCTGCCCCGTGACCTCCTGCCAGCGGACGTTCGACACTTCACGTGGCCTCAAGGTGCACATGGCCTGGCACAAGCGTCGTGGTGACGTCACCGCCACTTAGTGGCGAATGGCGGTTGTTGTTGTTGTTGTGAGACAGTGAGAGAGTGTGAGGTCGACTCAGCCTCAGATGAGTTCCTGGTGAGGAGTGGAGTGAACACCGCTACTGGGGGAGACAAAGGCGACCGTGGAGGAGAATCCTCCAGGTGCTCACTGATACACTCACCAACTTTACCTCACCAATGACACCTCACCCACCTCACCACCCCAATTACACCTCACCAATCACACCACACTCACCTCACTCACCAAACACCAACTCCACTCACCGCACAAATGGCACTCATCACACCTACTACACTCATCTCACCCACTACATTCACCACACCAACCACTACATTCACCACACCAACCACTACATTCACCACACCAACCACTACATTCACCACACCAACCACTACATTCACCACACCAACCACTACATTCACCACACCAACCACTACATTCACCACACAACCCACTACATTCACTACACCAACCACTACATTCACCACACCAACCACTACATTCACCACACCACCCACTACATTCACCACACCAACCACACAGTCACCATACTGACTGCACCCATCTCATCCACTGCACCAACCTCACTCATCTCACCAATCAAAACTCATCTCAACGACCGCAATTCACCACCTTCCATGCTGCCATCTACATCAGTGGCCAGCAGATGGCAGCATCTACAGGCCACATTCTTGGCCAGTCGATGGCAGCATGGAACGGAGGTTACCGAGCAATCTATAAACGTACGATATTTATTTTGGCTCTCTACGAGGCGTGAGATCTCAGGTAGGTCTGGTTACTCACACGTACACATTATTTGCTGAGGAATTGGCAAGACATCCCAAGCAGAATCCTAAAAATTAGAGACTCAACAAGGCATCTGTGGATGAAGTCAGGCCCGTGTCTGTCTGCTCGATTATTTCATATCTGTCAACCCCTTATCAGGGCCGAGCTTATCACAGACCAATTCATACTTTATTGGTCACCCCGTGCCCTTATAAATCTCAACGTAGTGAAAACGCGTTATCGTGTGAACACGCGGGACAGACCCAGGTGTTGTGGGTTACCTCCCCGAGATAAACTTTCTTCCAACTTTGTCTTTTATACGCCCGGCGCTCCGCCAATTATTGTTGTGAGCGTCGCTCCTCTGCCCTCTGTTGTTCATGGAGGGAGACTGCACCCCAGTGCCCAGTATCATCCTCTGCGAGCCTCTTCAAAATGCTGATCTTGACACCGCTGGAAGCAGTTATCGGCCTTGACCTCACCTCACAACAGTGCAATTTTAACAGCTCAACATCAAAACACAATGATGTGTCGCTTGCACCAATCGCACAACATCCCAGCATTGACTCTCAGCTGTTACTTGTGTAGAGGGGGTCACGTGTGTCACCATAATTGCCCTAATCCTACAACTTGTGCTGCATAATATTTTCCTTGCCATATTACCTGTGACACACATAATGAGGACAACCGGTAAGTCAAATGAAACCAGAGGTGAGAAACCTGTTCTTTATAATATTTTTAATAAGCAATTTGAACACGACTTTTAGAAACACCGATGCAGCTATACACGTGCCACATTGTCCAGAAATTCAGTTGATACTAATAGGGTTTATTTGCCAGTATTGTACATTATTTAAATTACATTTGTTTGGGCGGCAGGGTGGTGCAGTGGTCACGCCCGTGCATGACATCTTCTGAAGGACTGCCTGGCTTCGCTTTCCTCATTCTGGTCCCTTTCTCTGTATGGGTTTACTCCCACAGCAAAACAACAACAACATACAATGTAACTGGTACTAGCCAAACATCCAAATTACTCCTGCGAAAAGTTGTCAGGCCCCTCCTGAACAAGAGTCTTGAGACTCAGTGAGATTGCTTGTGTGGCGATCGAAACGTCGTGATCCATTATTATTTTTTCTACCTACGTGACTTTACCGAAAGAACCAAAGAGTAAGGATTCCTGCAGTCACGAAAGCTTCAAATCAAGATTAATGAGTGTTTACATGTGGGAGGAAATCGGAGCACCTGGAGAAATCCAAGCAAATGGGGGGCCAACGCTCTATCACAAATCTACAGATGGAACAGGCGGAGTCCACATTATTCGACACCGCCTTCTCTACCTCCTTGACGACCAAGGGGTGGGAGTTGTCGCAACATTTTTGTGATCCACCAACCCTCACCTCCACGTAGTCGTGGATTACAGGCATACAAAGCCACCACAACCATCCGGCTAAAGTAGCTGTAATGCACATCTAAAATTCTACAAAAGTTGATGGGGCAAATGTCGTAGGTCAATTGGTTTGATTTCTATGCGCATTAACCAGTCTCTAACGTATGCACATTTAGATTCGCATTCGGCCGCCAATGGAACAGGTGGTGTCCAAAAGCAAAGTGGATGTACTGATTGTATCTTCATTGCGGGACTCATCCAGCAGTGGATTGACGTGGGTTTCAGGTATCCACGTGGAGACGGGCAATAAACACTGGGGCCACCTGGCGGTAAATGTTTGCCGGTGCACATTGGGACCGGCTTACACGTCACTAGCCCCAGGCAGCCCCCAGCCACTGGCGTGCAACACAGCGAAGGGAATCTCCCACCAATGAGAACCACGCACAACCCAGGGTGCAGTCCTATAACTTGGACTCGCAAACACAACAAAACCCATAGCCGCCAACCCACACGGTTTACCCGTATTCTGTTGGGGGAAAGTGAGTTGTCAGGTCCATACGGCAGACGGCCGTTTCAATACGGGCAACATTTTTGTTAAGTTTATTTGTGTGTTTCTCCCTTGTCATGGGACTTATAAGGGGCACGGGGTGACCAACAAGGTCTGAATTGTTCTGTAATAAGGTAGGCACTGATGAGGGGTTGACAGCGATGCAAACCCCACACAATACAAAACGCCAAGCGGCCAGCAACAATAAAAAATAATAATACATAACTGTCCAATGAGTAATTAGATAATTAAGATCAAAGAAACACGTTCCTTAAATTGATCAAGTTTATTGTTGCAAGAGTTTGGGAAAACAGGAAGACCGGGAGTGGATTCCAGAGTGGAGCAGTGCAAACTGATAAATCTGAAAAGAAGAGTGAGGTGACCTGCATGGTGGTGAGTGGGTGGGTGAGTAAATGGGTGAGTGTTTGAGTAAACGAGTGGAGGAGTGTGTGATAGGGTGATTGAGTCAGTGACCGGATGAGTGGGTGACTGGATGCGTGGGTGACTGAATGCGTGGGTGATTAGATGAGTGGGTGATTGAGTGGGTGACTAAATTAGTGGGTGACTAGATGAGTGGGTGACTGGATGAGTGGGTGATAGGGTGATTTAATTAGTGACTAGATGAGTATGTGATAGGGTGATTGAGTGGGTGACTGGATGAGTGGGTTATAGGGTGATTGTGTGGATGACTGGATGAGTGGGTGACTGGATGCGTGGCTGATTTGATGAGTGGGTGATAGGGTGATTGAGTGGGTGACTGAATGAGTGGGTGACTGGATGAGTGGGTGACTGAATGAGTGGGTGACTGAATGAGTGGGTGACTGGATGAGTGGTTAACTGGATGAGTGGGTGATAGGGTGATTGAATTAGTGACGAGATGAGTGTGTGATAGGGTGATTGAGTTAGTGACTGGATGAGTTAGTGACTGGATGAATGTATGATAGGGTGATTGGGTTAGTGACTGGATGAGTGGGTGACCGAGTTGTTTAGTTGAGTGCGTTGTTGTGAACTGCAGTGAGGCGCGGTGGTTGAACGCGGAGTGGATGAGACGAAGCGGTCAAAGTGTCTGGTAGACCGAGTCCCTTAACGTGGGTGGAGGGGGGAATCAACGAGGGGAAGTTCACTGCAACATTCACCACGGTGGTGCTAGTATTCGCAGCGAAAAAAAGTGATACAGGGCTGACTGAATGAAGGTTGAGGCCAGGATGCAAGGTGGTGTAGAGGAGGCGAAGAGGAGGGTAGAGGAGGTGAGGTGGTGAGGAGGCGTAGAGGAGGGTGCCCCGCTCTTGGCGTTGATCTTGGTGAACACGTGTCCGCGCCCCGTCTCGTAGCTCTGCCCGGTGCTGATGCAGCCTCCACCGGCCGCAGCGCCCAGCGGCCTCGCCGAGTCCGTGCACAGCTCCGCTCTGAGCCAGCTCTCCATTGCACGCTGTCTGCTCGCAGCGACAAACACAACGTTAAACTTCCCCACCCCCCCCGTCCCGTGTGGCCTCTAACACAGGGGTCCTCAACCCCCGGGTTGCAAGAGCACTTGCTTCAAGTACATTAAAACCCACTTTTTGGTGTAGATATGTAGATGACACTTTGGTTGTCTGGC
The DNA here is from genome assembly GCF_048934315.1 of Petromyzon marinus. NCBI lineage: Eukaryota > Metazoa > Chordata > Hyperoartia > Petromyzontiformes > Petromyzontidae > Petromyzon > Petromyzon marinus. Next base: position 180,632 of record NW_027423667.1, on the reverse strand, counting down.
GACATGGGAAGGATACACTTAATGAATGAATGTCTAAATCATCTCAATTCACAAAAACCGGCCATCCAGTTCACCATGGAAATGGAGGTGAATAACACACTCCCTTTCCTGGATATTTTGCTCGGACGAGGCCTAAATGGTAAAGTAACACACACAGCATTTACCAAAAGGGAACACATACTGATGCCTATCTGAATGCAGATTGGCATCATCACCCCGAACAGAAATCCTTTCTCAACAAGATGCTCATACATCTGGCTAAAACAGTGTCAGATGGTCAAAGTCTGAGGAGAGAGATTAAACATGTCAAAGAAACGTTACGATTGAATGTCTACAATAATGCTCAAATTAACAGAGCAGTGAATGCTAAACCAAGATCAAACAGTAATACTGCTGAATCAGGTTATTAAATAATTAAAATACCATATATCGTGGGAGTAACTGACAAATTAGCTAGTAGTCGCAGCTAAAAAAAGTGATACATTAATGACAGGGCTGAATGAATGAAGGTTGAGGCAAGAATGCAGGGTGGTGTAGAGGAGGCGAAGAGGAGGGTAGAGGAGGTGAGGTGGTGAGGTGTTGAGGTGGCGTGGTGAGGAGGTGAGGTGGCGTGGTGAGGAGGTGAGGTGGCGTGAGGAGGTGAGGTGGCGTGGTGAGGAGGTGAGGTGGCGTGGTGAGGTGGCGTAGTGAGGAGGCGTAGAGGAGGCGAGGAGAAGGGTAGAGGAGGTGAGGTGGTGAGGAGGCGTAGAGGAGGCGTAGAGGAGGGTGCCCCGCTCTTGGCGTTGATCTTGGTGAGCACGTGTCCGCGCCCCGTCTCGTAGCTCTGCCCGGTGCTGATGCAGCCTCCACTGGCCGAAGCGCCCAGCGTCCTCGCCGAGTACGTGCCCAGCTCCGCTCTGAGCAAGCTCTCCATTGCGCGCTATCTGCTCTCAGCAACAGACACAACGATAAACTCCCCCCCCCCCGGTCCCGTGTGGCCTCTAAATACTTATTTCCTTGGGAGAGGTGATTTATCGGACGAGGCCTAAATGGTAAAATAACACACACAGCGTTTACCAAAAGGGAACGCATACTGATGCCTATCTGAATGCAGATTCGCATCATCACCCCGTACAGAAAACCTCTCTCATCAAGATGCTCATACATCTGGCTAAAACAGTGTCAGATGGTGAATGTCTGGGGAGAGAGATTGAACATGTCAAAGAAACGCTACGATTGAATGTCTACAATAATGCTCAAATATCGATTTAAAGCTTTCGTGACTGCAATGATTCATCTTCTTTGGTTCTTTCGGTAAAGTCACGTAGAATGAGAATAAAATAATAAATTGATATTTTATCAAATAATAAATTGATATTTTATCAATTTATTATTTTATTCTCATTCTACGTGACTTTACCGAAAGAACCAAAGAAAATGCTCAAATAATTAACAGCAATGAATGCTAAACCAAGATCGAACAGCAATACTGCTGAATCAGGTTATTAAACAATTAAAATACCATATATCGTGGGAGTAATTGAGAAATTAGCTCGAGTTTTGGAAAAGCAAAAATCTAAACATCTAAGTAAGATTTGGCACGGTACACAAAATTCAAAAAATAGTATCTTGTACTTAAGATGAATTGCCTAAGTTGTCAACGGATGGTGTGTATCGGATTAATGGCTTATGTGGCAGATGTTACATTGGACAGATGGGACGTAACATTAGCGTAAGACTAAAGGAACACCAAATAAATATTAAACACTCTCAAACATAACTGTCGGAAGTTGCAGTACATGCTTGCCAACAAGAACACTTAATGTATTTTGATAACGATGAAGTGTTGTGTAAAACTCATTATTACTGGTCAAGACTAATTCGAGAATCCATTGAAACTGAGAAAATTTGTATTATTTTAACCTCTCTGACAGCTACAGGCTTAGTGCGGCCTGGAAGCGTATTATTAAGTAATTGTAATTGTAAGATGAGGAGATGAAGGCAGAAGAAGAAGACGTGGGGCGATGTGGTGATGCGGTCGAACGTGGTGGCCCGAGGAGCGGAGGGAGAGATGGCGCGGGACGGGGCGGTGTGGAGAAGGTGGCAAGGACGGCAGACCCCACGTGAGTGGAACAAACGCGTGGAAGAAGAAGACATCTCACATTTATCATTACTTATAGAGGAAACATACTAATTTAATTATTACTAATCAATTATATAATTTCAATAATCCCCCTCCCCGCCTCTGATTTCTGCACCTGATGGGTTATGAAATTAGGACAATTTATTAAATATATTGTATACCATAAAATACAGCAATTGACTAAAAATATACGGCAATAGATGTAACCTCGCAGCAGTGAACGTGACGAAATTTCATCATGGAAATGTCCGCTGCACAAAACCTTGAGTTCATCGCCCCACACGTGGTACCTCAGCCTCAGGATGAAATAAATCATCAGGGAGTTCTCCGTGAGCATCGTGCGCGCTCCAAATCCAGAGTTGAGCCGTGGTCTCGGCACCCAGCCAGACGCCTTCTCTTCTTGGGGCAGTCGGAGTCCAGCGCGCTATCGAAGGGCACGTGGTGAACGCTCAGGACGTGTCTCTTGAGCTTCGACTTCTGCATCGCTCCGTACGAGCAGTCACTGCACGGGAAGGGCTTTTCCTCTGGAACACAAGACATCCACCGTTGAGCACACGCACGCGCTAATACATAATTTATTTATCACCATGCAGTGGATGCCATAGCATTACTATGTATATGGGACGTTTTATCAATCACGGTTGCTGAGCACAGGCCCAAAGGCCCAAAATGCCAAATGGCCAGCAACAAATACCTCCGATTAGCACGGTTGGCTACGTATGGTACGAAAGAAGTTCAACATACGTACAAATAGTAGAAAAGCAAGATACTGATTTCCTGAAAAATATCATAATACATTTTTGGGGCTTATTTTGAAGCCCCAACATTTTGCACTTCTTCGTGTGGTTGATGTTGATGCAGAGCAACAACTATAATTAACATTGAGGTGGTTGAGCCAGATTGTTCTATTACAGCTCATTAATTACACAATAATTACCTGCAATAGAACGAGTAAATACACATGGAAGTTAGGTGTGAGTACAATGAAGAGGAAATTCCCATCGTGGAAATGACTCGGTCTATACATTCAAAAATGTTCCCTAAATTTACCCACTTGTTTAAGTAAAATTTACCCCGGTTAAGAAATAGATAATTTTTGGAATTTGTCAAGCAATGTATTTTTCTCAGTTTCCTTCCAATGGTGCTATTGGCTCCATGTCATGAGATGAAGTATCCCTGTGCAACTCTCACACAGCAGTGAACCACCTCATGTAAGGGAACAGCTCGTGGAAGGAGATATCATTGCACTGCTCATGACATCCCTTCGTGACCGTTTTTTATCCACTAGGAGGTTATTGCAATTTCCTACACATCACGTGACATCAGAAGTGTTTGCTGGAAGAAGTGTTTGGTAACTGGATAAGACCATCAATGAGAAGCCAGTTTAATCATGGCTCGGTGACTGAAACCCAGAGTTTCATGGTTTAACCCAACATCCGAGCAGCACCACATCAGATCTCTAGACTCCTCAGCGCAGGCATACAGATATGGTCAACATATGCGTACATTAACTAATTTGTGAAATTATGAATTACATCCAAATGAAATGTAGTGTGTGCATTACTCGGACGTACCGAAAGGTGCCAGGTTGGGTTCATCCACCTTGGGGATGTTCCGCTCCACGCAGCCTCCTGCTTCCGTGCAGTCCATCCTCTTGATGTCCGAATTCTGGCTGTTGCTACTGCTGCAATTGGTGACGCTGGTGGTGGTCTTCTTTCTTTTAATGGACTTAGGTCTACATCGCTTTTCCTTCTTCTTCTGCTGCAAGGCCATCAACACTTTCATGCTCGTAATAGGATCGAGAGCAGCGTATGGTTTATTCTCACTGACTGGTGAAGCAGTTTGTTGATGTGGAACTAGGCCAAAGCATTCAGGAAAATTGGATTTCATGTCATTTATCATAACGCCGCTATCTTTTGTCGAAGCGTAATCATGTTCAGGCTTCGGTCTGTACAAGAACTGTGCGTGAAGACTTTCATGAGTTTTCAGGATTTCAATAGGACATAAAACTCCGCAGACTGAGCACATCTCATAGGGCGATGGTGGATTCAACACCGCATTGGCAAAACTGCCGTTATTCACCAAGCCTGGTGCACCCTTTATCACGTAATCCTTCTCGTGGGTCTTCACATGCCTTTTAAATTTTCCTAGCTGTTCAAACCTTTGTCCACATATGCGGCACCATTGATCATGGGTCTCTTTGTGCGTTGTTACGTGGGCTTCTAGGCACCATGCCAGTTGGAATTTTTTCCCACAGACGTCACAAGAGATAAGTTTTTTCGGTCTTGTAACTCTACCGGATTGAGGTGGGGTTGAGACGGGTGCTGATGAAGTGCCATCGATGGTAAAGGCAATTCTCCCAGCACCACCATGACTCACAGCGGAGTTGCTCTCGCACATCTGAAACAAAGACAAAGGTCACGCGCATGACACCCGTGTCACGAGTGTACTCACAAAGGCATACTTAAGGTGACATAAGATTCATATATACTACAACTCATTATACCAGAACTCCACAATATTGCAGTTCCTATAATGTACGATTTTACTCCTCTTATCCACCCAAATAATATTTTGTTTCTAAACAACAATGACCAACTACCTCCATTTTCCTAATGTTACCCACCAAATAGGCCTTTCTGTATATACACACCAACAATATAATGATTGCACCACACGTTCACTCCACTATTCACAACACTCTGACTTGCAATCTCCATAAAGATTGTAATATCATTTATGTACGAGGGCCAGTTAAAAAGTTTTGAGAATGGACACTTTTTTTACAAACAACTACGTAAAATAGTCTTCAATAAAAGTACAGTATAGTACTATTAATGGCACTTATACGTGAACGTCATTATCTCTCATGCTAATTATTACAATGTTAAATAGTTACCCAGGAAAGCTTCATTGAGTCTAAGTACTGCATTTTCAGAAAGGTCCCATTGCATTGAGATGTTTGTGTGAGTGGAACCCAGAGAGACCCCACCTTGCAAATGGGGAAATAACACAACTCCGCACTAATGGATTCAACCCACAAACTCAAAGCATTCCCTGTTCAACAAAGTATTCAAATCAAGTTATTTTCTTTTTACCACAGTACTTTATGGAATCCTCAATAATTAATGCATTTTAGAAGTATTAAACTATACTTGAAGATGTGTGAGAATGTAATTCTGCAGATGCAAGCACAGGCAAACTCGTATCTGCATATACAAGTTTCTGGGCCTCCTCACTTCACCAAACCCGCATTGACCGGCATGGTGAAGTATGGTTAAACAACTCCCACGAACGACATGGTGTGGGGGAGGCCTCTATCAAAACGCTGGATCGACAAAGGGCTGATACATGTCACGACATTGTACATTAAGACCGTTCTCTCGTCAGCACAAGCCGTCTATGTGGACAATAGAGGGCACGACACACGTGTACACGATGTTTGTGTGCGTATATTCAGCGTGTGCATCACGTCATAATTATATAAGGTCGCGATTATGCTCAAAACGAACCAAATGTATAACATCACGAATAACTTTGGAGGTCTCCAGAGCCTGAACAATATTTGAAGTAGACACTGACCCTTGTCACGAGTTCTTATGAACTATAAACTAAACTATAAACTATTTTTATTTAACCAGGTAAGGCCCACTGAGCTATATAACTCTTATCAGAAGCGACCTGGACACAAATGATAGCTCAACGAAAGTGGCTTATCATGTGGACATTTATAGCAGTCAAGTACTCTAAACTCACGTTTCTAAATGTGGAGGGGAAAACCGAAGGACCAGGAGAAGAATCTACGCGACCACAGGGGAAAAAAATAAACAAATACAGAGCAGGCGTCAGGGTCTCGATGGAACCTCCACGCTGCTGTAGGCCTAGCGAGGTAGTTAACATCTCGACACCGCGGCGCCCCTTATTAAAAGATTAACCATGTCTAGCAAGGTTATTGACTGATTTCACTCGACTCACGGCACCACAAGTAATGTATTAAACAAATAAAACAATAATAAAGTAGAGAGGCGCTACTTACATTTAACAATGTTGTTGTTAACTTTAAAAGGAGCGCGCTTCTGTCTGGCTTGCAGTCCGGCGATCGCGGTCTCCACTTCCTGGATAAGCCACGCCCGTCGCGGCTATGCCCCGCCCACTGTCGTGCAAGCCACGCCCCTGCGGATCGGGCCAAGCTCATCCCACGGTGAAAGCCCCACAATCGGAATCTTTATTTACAGACAGTCCTCGACTTACGAACGCCCAAATTACAAACAGGCGCCCTTCAGAACCAACTGGCATGAAATATAAATTATTTTATATCGCCTGAAAACGCGAACTCGCGCTTGTGAGTGAGTGCGCGTGCGTGAGTGTGAGCAGGGGGCACAGGTGGTGCATCAGCCAGTCATCTCAGTCATCTCAGTCAGTCGACCCGTGGCACCACCTGGATCTGCCCCGTGACCTCCTGCCAGCGGACGTTCGACACTTCACGTGGCCTCAAGGTGCACATGGCCTGGCACAAGCGTCGTGGTGACGTCACCGCCACTTAGTGGCGAATGGCGGTTGTTGTTGTTGTTGTGAGACAGTGAGAGAGTGTGAGGTCGACTCAGCCTCAGATGAGTTCCTGGTGAGGAGTGGAGTGAACACCGCTACTGGGGGAGACAAAGGCGACCGTGGAGGAGAATCCTCCAGGTGCTCACTGATACACTCACCAACTTTACCTCCCAATGACACCTCACCCACCTCACCACCCCAATTACACCTCACCAATCACACCACACTCACCTCACTCACCAAACACCAACTCCACTCACCGCACAAATGGCACTCATCACACCTACTACACTCATCTCACCCACTACATTCACCACACCAACCACTACATTCACCACACCAACCACTACATTCACCACACCAACCACTACATTCACCACACCAACCACTACATTCACCACACCAACCACTACATTCACCACACAACCCACTACATTCACTACACCAACCACTACATTCACCACACCAACCACTACATTCACCACACCACCCACTACATTCACCACACCAACCACACAGTCACCATACTGACTGCACCCATCTCATCCACTGCACCAACCTCACTCATCTCACCAATCAAAACTCATCTCAACGACCGCAATTCATCACATTACATGCTGCCATCTACATCAGTGGCCAGCAGATGGCAGCATCTACAGGCCAGATTCTTGGCCAGTCGATGGCAGCATGGAACGGAGGTTACCGAGCAATCTATAAACGTACGATATTTATTTTGGCTCTCTACGAGGCGTGAGATCTCAGGTAGGTCTGGTTACTCACACGTACACATTATTTGCTGAGGAATTGGCAAGACATCCCAAGCAGAATCCTAAAAATTAGAGACTCAACAAGGCATCTGTGGATGAAGTCAGGCCCGTGTCTGTCTGCTCGATTATTTCATATCTGTCAACCCCTTATCAGGGCCGAGCTTATCACAGACCAATTCATACTTTATTGGTCACCCCGTGCCCTTATAAATCTCAACGTAGTGAAAACGCGTTATCGTGTGAACACGCGGGACAGACCCAGGTGTTGTGGGTTACCTCCCCGAGATAAACTTTCTTCCAACTTTGTCTTTTATACGCCCGGCGCTCCGCCAATTATTGTTGTGAGCGTCGCTCCTCTGCCCTCTGTTGTTCATGGAGGGAGACTGCACCCCAGTGCCCAGTATCATCCTCCGCGAGCCTCTTCAAAATGCTGATCTTGACACCGCTGGAAGCAGTTATCTGCCTTGACCTCACCTCACAACAGTGCAATTTTAACAGCTCAACATCAAAACACAATGATGTGTCGCTTGCACCAATCGCAAAACATCCCAGCATTGACTCTCAGCTGTTACTTGTGTAGAGGGGGTCACGTGTGTCACGATAATTGCCCTAATCCTACAACTCGTGCTGCATAATATTTTCCTTGCCATATTACCTGTGACACACATAATGAGGACAACCGGTAAGTCAAATGAAACCAGAGGTGAGAAACCTGTTCTTTATAATATTTTTAATAAGCAATTTGAACACGACTTTTAGAAACACCGATGCAGCTATACACGTGCCACATTGTCCACAAATTCAGTTGATACTAATAGGGTTTATTTGCCAGTATTGTACATTATTTAAATTACATTTGTTTGGGCGGCAGGGTGGTGCAGTGGTCACGCCCGTGCATGACATCTTCTGAAGGACTGCCTGGCTTCGCTTTCCTCATTCTGGTCCCTTTCTCTGTATGGGTTTACTCCCACAGCAAAACAACAACAACATACAATGTAACTGGTACTAGCCAAACATCCAAATTACTCCTGCGAAAAGTTGTCAGGCCCCTCCTGAACAAGAGTCTTGAGACTCAGTGAGATTGCTTGTGTGGCGATCGAAACGTCGTGATCCATTATTATTTTTTCTACCTACGTGACTTTACCGAAAGAACCAAAGAGTAAGGATTCCTGCAGTCACGAAAGCTTCAAATCAAGATTAATGAGTGTTTACATGTGGGAGGAAATCGGAGCACCTGGAGAAATCCAAGCAAATGGGGGGCCAACGCTCTATCACAAATCTACAGATGGAACAGGCGGAGTCCACATTATTCGACACCGCCTTCTCTACCTCCTTGACGACCAAGGGGTGGGAGTTGTCGCAACATTTTTGTGATCCACCAACCCTCACCTCCACGTAGTCGTGGATTACAGGCATACAAAGCCACCACAACCATCCGGCTAAAGTAGCTGTAATGCACATCTAAAATTCTACAAAAGTTGATGGGGCAAATGTCGTAGGTCAATTGGTTTGATTTCTATGCGCATTAACCAGTCTCTAACGTATGCACATTTAGATTCGCATTCGGCCGCCAATGGAACAGGTGGTGTCCAAAAGCAAAGTGGATGTACTGATTGTATCTTCATTGCGGGACTCATCCAGCAGTGGATTGACGTGGGTTTCAGGTATCCACGTGGAGACGGGCAATAAACACTGGGGCCACCTGGCGGTAAATGTTTGCCGGTGCACATTGGGACCGGCTTACACGTCACTAGCCCCAGGCAGCCCCCAGCCACTGGCGTGCAACACAGCGAAGGGAATCTCCCACCAATGAGAACCACGCACAACCCAGGGTGCAGTCCTATAACTTGGACTCGCAAACACAACAAAACCCATAGCCGCCAACCCACACGGTTTACCCGTATTCTGTTGGGGGAAAGTGAGTTGTCAGGTCCATACGGCAGACGGCCGTTTCAATACGGGCAACATTTTTGTTAAGTTTATTTGTGTGTTTCTCCCTTGTCATGGGACTTATAAGGGGCACGGGGTGACCAACAAGGTCTGAATTGTTCTGTAATAAGGTAGGCACTGATGAGGGGTTGACAGCGATGCAAACCCCACACAATACAAAACGCCAAACGGCCAGTAACAATAAAAAATAATAATACATAACTGTCCAATGAGTAATTAGATAATTAAGATCAAAGAAACGCGTTCCTTAAATTGATCAAGTTTATTGTTGCAAGAGTTTGGGAAAACAGGAAGACTGGGAGTGGATTCCAGAGTGGAGCAGTGCAAACTGATAAATCTGAAAAGAAGAGTGAGGTGACCTGCATGGTGGTGAGTGGGTGGGTGAGTAAATGGGTGAGTGTTTGAGTAAACGAGTGGAGGAGTGTGTGATAGGGTGATTGAGTCAGTGACCGGATGAGTGGGTGACTGGATGCGTGGGTGACTGAATGCGTGGGTGATTAGATGAGTGGGTGATTGAGTGGGTGACTAAATTAGTGGGTGACTAGATGAGTGGGTGACTGGATGAGTGGGTGATAGGGTGATTTAATTAGTGACTAGATGAGTATGTGATAGGGTGATTGAGTGGGTGACTGGATGAGTGGGTTATAGGGTGATTGCATGGATGACTGGATGAGTGGGTGACTGGATGCGTGGCTGATTTGATGAATGGGTGATAGGGTGATTGAGTGGGTGACTGAATGAGTGGGTGACTGGATGAGTGGGTGACTGAATGAGTGGGTGACTGAATGAGTGGGTGACTGGATGAGTGGTTAACTGGATGAGTGGGTGATTGAATTAGTGACGAGATGAGTGTGTGATAGGGTGATTGAGTTAGTGGGGGACTGGATGATAGGGTGATTGAGTTAGTGACTGGATGAGTTAGTGACTGGATGAATGTGTGATAGGGTGATTGAGTTAGTGACTGGATGAGTGGGTGACCGAGTTGTTTAGTTGAGTGCGTTGTTGTGAACTGCAGTGAGGCGCGGTGGTTGAACGCGGAGTGGATGAGACGAAGCGGTCAAAGTGTCTGGTAGACCGAGTCCCTTAACATGGGTGGAGGGGGGAATCAACGAGGGGAAGTTCACTGCAACATTCACCACGGTGGTGCTAGTAGTCGCAGCGAAAAAAGAGTGATACAGGGCTGACTGAATGAAGGTTGAGGCGAGGATGCAAGGTGGTGTAGAGGAGGCGAAGAGGAGGGTAGAGGAGGTGAGGTGGTGAGGAGGCGTAGAGGAGGGTGCCCCGCTCTTGGCGTTGATCTTGGTGAACACGTGTCCGCGCCCCGTCTCGTAGCTCTGCCCGGTGCTGATGCAGCCTCCACCGGCCGCAGCGCCCAGCGGCCTCGCCGAGTCCGTGCACAGCTCCGCTCTGAGCAAGCTCTCCATTGCACGCTGTCTGCTCGCAGCGACAAACACAACGTTAAACTCCTCCCCCCCCCCCCCCCCCCGTGTGGCCTCTAACACAGGGGTCCTCAACCCCCGGGTTGCAAGAGCACTTGCTTCAAGTACATTAAAACCCACTTTTTAGTGTAGATATGTAGATGACACTTTGGTTGTCTGGCGACATGGGAAGGATACACTTAATGAATGAATGTATAAATCATCTCAATTCACAAAAAACGGCCATCCAGTTCACCATGGAAATGGAGGTGAATAACACACTCCCTTTCCTGGATATTTTGCTCGGACGAGGCCTAAATGGTAAAGTAACACACACAGCGTTTACCGAAAGGGAACACATACTGATGCCTATTTGAATGCAGATTGGCATCATCACCCCGCACATAAATCCTTTCTCAACAAGATGCTCATACATCTGGCTAAAACAGTGTCAGATGGTCAAAGTCTGAGGAGAGAGATTAAACATGTCAAAGAAACGCTACGATTGAATGTCTACAATAATGCTCAAATTAACAGAGCAGTGAATTCTAAACCAAGATCAAACAGCAATACTGCTGAATCAGGTTATTAAACAATTAAAATACCATATTTCGTGGGAGTAACTGACAAATTAGCTAGTAGTCGCAGCTAAAAAAAAGTGATACATTAATGACAGGGCTGAATGAAGGTTGAGGCAAGGATGCGGGGTGGTGTAGAGGAGGCGAAGAGGAGGGTAGAGGAGGTGAGGTGGTGAGGTGTTGAGGTGGCGTGGTGAGGTGAGGTGGCGTGGTGAGGAGGTGAGGTGGCGTGGTGAGGAGGTGAGGTGGCATGGTGAGGTGGCGTGGTGAGGAGCGTAGAGGAGGCGAGGATAAGGGTAGAGGAGGTGAGGTGGTGAGGAGGCGTAGAGGATGCGTAGAGGAGGGTGCCCCGCTCTTGGCGTTGATCTTGGTGAACACGTGTCCGCGCCCCGTCTCGTAGCTCTGCCCGGTGCTGATGCAGCCTCCACCGGCCGAAGCGCCCAGCGGCCTCGCCGAGTCCGTGCCCAGCTCCGCTCTGAGCAAGCTCTCCATTGCGCGCTATCTGCTCGCAGCAACAGACACAACGATAAACTCCCCCCCCCCCCCCCCGGTCCCGTGTGGCCTCTAAATACTTATTTCCTTGGGAGAGGTGATTTATCGGATGAAGCCTAAATGGTAAAATAACACACACAGCGTTTACCAAAAGGAAACCCATACTGATGCCTATCTGAATGCAGATTCGCATCATCACCCCGTACAGAAAACTCTCTCATCAAGATTCTCATACATCTGGCTAAAACAGTGTCAGATGGTGAATGTCTGGGGAGAGAGATTGAACATGTCAAAGAAACGCTACGATTGAATGTCTACAATAATGCTCAAATAATTAACAGCAATGAATGCTAAACCAAGATCGAACAGCAATACTGCTGAATCAGGTTATTAAACAATTAAAATACCATATATCGTGGGAGTAATTGAGAAATTAGCTCGAGTTTTGGAAAAGCAAAAAGCTAAACATCTAAGTAAGATTTGGCACGGTACACAAAATTCAAAAAATAGTATCTTGTACTTAAGATGAATTGCCTAAGCTGTCAACGGATGGTGTGTATTGGATTAATGGCTTATGTGGCAGATGTTATATTGGACAGATGGGATGTAACATTAGCGTAAGACTAAAGGAACACCAAATAAATATTAAACACTCTCAAACATAACTGTCGGAAGTTGCAGTACATGCTTGCCAACAAGAACACTTCATGTATTTTGATAACGATGAAGTGTTGTGTAAAACTCATTATTACTGGCCAAGACTAATTCGAGAATCCATTGAAACTGAGAAAATTTGTCTTATTTTAACCTCTCTGACAGCTACAGGCTTAGTGCGGCCTGGAAGCGTATTATTAAGTAATTGTGATTGTAAGATGAGGAGATGAAGGCAGAAGAAGACGTGGGGCGATATGGTGATGCGGTCGAACGTGGTGGCCCGAGGAGCGGAGGGAGAGATGGCGCGGGACGGGGCGGTGTGGAGAAGGTGGCAAGGATGGCGGACCCCACGTGAGTGGAACAAACGCGTGGAAGAAGAAGACATCTCACATTTATCATTACTTATAGAGGAAACATACTAATTTAATTATTACTAATCAATTATATAATTTCAATAATCCCCCTCCCCGCCTCTGATTTCTGCACCTGATGGGTTCAGTGATGACATCGCCTTTCTCTATTTAAGACCGGAAGCAGGTGGATGGCTTCACTATTCTGGCAAATCGCCCGATGATGCTGGATGTAATTACCAGTGAAACGTCTTCCTCATCTTGTGGATTTACTCTCCAAAACACCGGTGGGCTGAAGTAGTAACTAAGTGGAGTTTTGTTTACGTGACAAATTCCTTACTAATTGGCTGTGTCAGGTGGTGTAGGGTTATGACACATTTATACTTACACGATCTAACCCAAAAACCTTTGTTATGAAATTAGGACAATTTATTAAATATATTGTATACCAGAAAATACAGCAATTGACTAAACATATACGGCAATAGATGTAACCTCGTAGCAGTGAACGTGACGAAATTTCATCATGGAAATGTCCGCTGCACAAAACCTTGAGTTCATCGCCCCACACGTGGTACCTCAGCCTCAGGATGAAATAAATCATCAGGGAGTTCTCCGTGAGCATCGTGCGCGCTCCAAATCCAGAGTTGAGCCGTGGTCTCGGCACCCAGCCAGCCACCTTCTCTTCTTGGGGCAGTCGGAGTCCAGCGCGCTATCGAAGGGCACGTGGTGAACGCTCAGGACGTGTCTCTTGAGCTTCGACTTCTGCGTCGCTCCGTACGAGCAGTCACTGCACGGGAAGGGCTTTTCCTCTGGAACACAAGACATCCACCGTTGAGCACACGCACGCGCTAATACATAATTTATTTATCACCATGCAGTGGATGCCATAGCATTACTATGTATATGGGACGTTTTATCAATCACGGTTGCTGACCACAGGCCCAAAGGCCCAAAGGCCTAAAATGCCAAATGGCCAGCAACAAATACCTCCGATTAGCACGGTTGGCTACGTATGGTACGAAAGAAGTTCAACATGTGTGCAAATAGTAGAAAAGCAAGATACTGGTTTCCTGAAAAATATCAGAAGAACACATTTTTGGGGCTTATTTTGAAGCCCCAACATTTTGCACTTCTTCGTGTGGTTGATGTTGATGCAGAGCAACAACTATAATTTTTAGGTTATTGCAATTTCCTACACATCACGCGACATCGGAAGTGTTTGCTGGAAGAAGTGTTTGGTAACTGGATAAGTCCATCAATGAGAAGCCAGTTTAATCATGGCTCGGTGACTGAAACCCAGAGTTTCACGGTTTAACCCAACATCCGAGCAGCACCACATCAGATCTCTAGACTCCTCAGCGCAGGCATACAGATATGGTCAACATATGCGTACATTAATTAATTTGTGAAATCATGAATTACATCCAAATGAAATGTAGTGTGTGCATTACTAGGACGTACCTAAAGGTGCCAGGTTGGGTTCATCCACCTTGGGGATGCTCTGCTCCACGCAGCCTCCTGCTTCCGTGCAGTCCATCCTCTTGATGTCCGAATTCTGGCTGTTGCTACTGCTGCAATTGGTGACGCTGGTGGTGGTCTTCTTTCTTTTAATGGGCTTAGGTCTACTTCGCTTTTCCTTCTTCTTCTGCTGCAAGGCCATCAACACTTTCATGCTCGTCATAGGATCGAGAGCAGCGTATGGTTTATTCTCACTGACTGGTGAAGCAGTTTGTTGACGTGGAACTAGGCCAAAGCATTCAAGAAAATTGGATTTCATGTCATTTATCTTAACGCCGCTATCTTTTGTCGAAGTGTAATCATGTTCAGGCTTCGGTCTGTACGAGAACTGTGCGTGAAGACTTTCATGAGTTTTCAGGATTTCAATAGGACTTAAAAATCCGCAGACTGAGCACATCTCATAGGGCGACGGTGGATTCAACACCGCATTGGCAAAACTGCCGTTATTCACCAAGCCTGGTGCACCCTTTATCATGTAATCCTTCTCATGGGTCTTCAAATGCCTTTTTAATTTTCCTAGCTGATCAAACCTTTTTCCGCATATGCCGCACCATTGATCACGGGTCTCCTTGTGCGTTCTTACGTGGGCTTCTAGGCACCATGCCAGCTGTAATTTTTTCCCACAGACGTCACAAGAGATACGTTTTTTCGTTCTTGTAATTCTACCGGATTGAGGTGGGGTTGAGATGGGTGCTGGTGAAGTGCCATCAATGGTGAAGGCAATTCTCCCAGCACCACCTTGACTCGCAGCGGAGTTGCTCTCGCACATCTGAAACAAAAGACAAAGGTCACGCGCATGACACCCGTGTCACGAGTGTACTCACACAGGCATACTTAAGGTGACATATGATTCATATATACTACAACTCATTATACCAGAACTCCACAATATTGCAGTTCCTATCATGTACGATTTTACTCCTCTTATCCACCCAAATAAGATTTTGTTTAACAACAATGACGAACTACCTCCATTTTCCTAATGTTACCCACCAAATAGGCCTTTCTGTATATACACACCAACAATATAATGATGGCACCACACGTTCACTCCACTATTCACAACACTCTGACTCGCTATCTCCATATAAGATTGTAATATCATTTCTGTACGAGGGCCCGTCAAAAAGTTTTGAGAATGGACACTTTTTTTTACAAACAACTACGTAAAATAGTCTTCAATAAAAATACAGTATAGTACTATTAATGGCCCTTATAACTGAACGTCATTATCTCTCATGCTAATTATTACAATGTTAACTAGTTACTCAGGAAAGCTTCATTGAGTCTAAGTACTGCATTTTCAGAAAGGTCCCATTGCATTGATATGTTTGTGTGAGTGGAACCCAGAGAGACCCCACCTTGCATATGGGGAAATAACACAACTTCACACAGATGGATTCAACCCACAAGCTCAAAGCATTCCTTGTTTAACAAAGTATTCAGTGTAATGTTTAATATAATTTATTTGGTAATATATAGTATCGTAATTGTATAGTCAATATATAGCAGTGTGGTATACAGTAGGGTTGGTAAAATAATACATAGTGTAATATTACAAGTCTAATATTATTATAATCTAACGTATAGGGTAGTGTATAGTAACTCAGTGTATAATTCAATGTTGTGGTCTGTCTATGCCAGTTTATAATAAAAATATTATTTGGAGGCATATTATAATATTTTTTGCGACATAGAAGTTTAATGTATAATAACTTATTGTTAGTAGCTCAGCTTAGTGGAGAATATATTGAGTACATTGATTATATTGATGTAGTTTATATTTAGTTCTTTCACATCGGTTTATTGTATGATAGTTGGGTAGTTGCAGTTCTTTAGCGTCAATATACTAAATGCCTCTGTTGATATGTAAACTCTGACTTTAACATAGCTACTTCCGTGACCAGTTACATGCTAATTCCTCACATTAACATCATGCTAATCTCCCAGTTACATGCTAATTTCTGACTTTAACATCCTGCTAATCTATCACATTAACACAGCTACTTCAATGCTAAATTATTCTGTTGATATGTAAACTCTTTTGGCAAGGCGCTCTGCTCCTCCCACCCAGCTTAAAATACGCTGCCAAGCTTAGCAGTGTTCATTGGAGCGCTGTCTTTCCGACAGTTCTGTTTCTTCACCTGAGGACGGCTGCTTGTGTTGTGGCCGAAACGTCGTGAGAATTTTATTTTATTATGTTTTATTTTATTATTTCCCTTCTACGTGACTTTACCGAAAGAACCAAGAAGATGAATCTCTGCAGTCACGAAAGCTTTAAATCGAAATGTATTCAAATCAAGTTGTTTTCTTTTTACCACAGTACTTTATGGAATCCTCAAGAATAAATGCATTTTTAGAAGTATTAAACTACACTTGAAGATGTGTGAGAATGTAATTATGCAGATGCAAGCACAGGCAAACTCGTATCTGCATATACAAGTTTCTGGGCCTCCTCACTTCACCAAACCCGCATTGACCGGCATGGTGAAGTATGGTTAAACAACTCCCACGAACGACATGGTGTGGGGGAGGCCTCTATCAAAACGCTGGATCGACAAAGGGCTGATACATGTCACGACATTGTACGTTAAGACCGTTCTCTCGTCAGCACAAGCCGTCTATGTGGACAATAGAGGACACGACACATGTGTACACGATGTTTGTGTGCGTATATTCAGCGTGTGTATCACGTAATAATTATATAAGGTCGCGATTATGCTCAAAACGAACCAAATGTATAACATCACGAATAACTTTGGAAGTCTCCTGAGCCTGAACAATATTTGAAGTAGACACTGACCCAGTTACTATTAATAGCTCAGATGTGTAGGCTTTGACTTTAACATAGCCATTTCTGTGACCAGTCACAAGCTAATCACTCAGTTATTTCAATGCTAAATTTTCCTGTTTGATTTTTACTAGGTGCCTCTGTGAATGTGTATGCTTTGACTTTAACATAGCCATTTCTGTGACCAGTCACAAGCTAATCACTCAGCTATTTCAATGCTAAATTCTATGCTAATTCCTTTGTCAAGGGGTGCCTCTGTGGATGTGTATGCTTTGACTTTAACATAGCCATATCTGTGACCAGTCACAAGCTAATCACTCAGCCATTTCAATGCTAAATTCAATGCTAATTCCTTTGTCAAGGCGCTTTGTTCTTTCTCACACAGCTTAAAGGTCTCGATCTGAGCTTGGCTTTGTTCGCTCCAGCGCTGTCCTCCAGACAGTCTCGTCCCTTCACCTGATGAAGGCCGCTTGTGTTGTGGCCGAAACGTCGTGAGAATTTTATTGTGTTATTTTCTTTTTTCAATGTATTATTTTATTCTCATGCTACGTAACACTACCGAAAGAACCAAAGAAGATGAACCAAGATTATGGCGTGTAGATGCTGCCATCTGCCGGCCACCAACGTGGCGTGTAGATTCTGCAAATTGAAAAATTAAAATAATAAATTGAAAATAATAAGCAAAAATCCAGATTCATATTCTTGGTTCTTTCGGTAAAGTCACGTAGATTTAAAAATAATTAAATAAATTTAAATACAAAATAACTCGGAAATAATAAAATTACTTTTATTTGTAATTTTTCAATTGGCATAATCTACACGCCATATTCTTGGTTCTTTCGGTAAAGTCACGTAGATTTGAAAATAAAAAGAAAATAATTAAATGAAAATCATGAATTGTTATTATTATATTTTGATTTAAAGCTTTCGTGACTGCAGTGATTCATATTATTGGTTCTTTCAGTAAAGTCACGTAGAAGGGAAACAATAAAATAAAATAAATATTTTTTTAAATATTATTTAAATTTTTACTTTTCTTTTATTATTTATATTTTCTATCTACGTGACTTTACCCAAAGAACTAAGAATATAGCGTGTAGATTCTGCCAATTTTAAAATACAAAAAAATAAATGAAAATAATAAAAGCTTTTATTATTTTCAATTTATTATTTTAAAATCAAAATTTTGTTTCATTTTTTTTATCTCTGTGACTTTACCGAAAGAACCAA
The DNA here is from genome assembly GCF_048934315.1 of Petromyzon marinus. Taxonomy (NCBI): domain Eukaryota; kingdom Metazoa; phylum Chordata; class Hyperoartia; order Petromyzontiformes; family Petromyzontidae; genus Petromyzon; species Petromyzon marinus. Next base: position 162,211 of record NW_027423667.1, on the reverse strand, counting down.
GAATATGAATGCGGGTTTTTTGCTTTTATTATTTTCCATTTCACACTTTTTATTTGATTTGATTATTTTTTTATTTTCTATCGACGTGACTTTACCGATAGAACCAAGAATATGGCGTGTAGATGCTGCCAATTTAAAAAATAAAATAGATTGAAAATAATAATCAAAATCCAGATTCATATTCTTGGTTCTTTCGGTAAAGCCATGTAGGTTGAAAATAAAAATAATAAAATTAAATGAAAAATACAAAAGATAAATGGAAAATAATTAAAGCTTTTATTATTTTAAATTTATTATTTTAATTTGTATTTTTTTTAAATTGGCAGAATCTACACGCCATATTCTTGGTTCTTTCGGTAAAGTAACGTAGATTTGAAAATGAAAATAATAGAATTAAATGAAAAAATACTAAATCATGAATTATATTTTTTTACTTTTTTTATTATTTCTATTTTACCCAAAGAACCAAGAATCTGGCGTGTAGATGCTGCCACCTGCCAACGTTGTTGGCCACCAGATGGCAGTATCTACACGCCATATTATTGCTTCCTTCGGTAAAGTAACGGAGATAGAAAATAATAATAAAATTAAAAAATGAAAATTATGAAAGCTTTTATTATTTTCAATTTATTATTTGTATTTTTAAATCAAATTCTATTATTTTTATTTTAAAATCTACGTGACTTTAACGAAAAAAACAAGAATTCGGCGTGTAGATGTTGCCACCTGCCGGCCACCAACGTGGCGTGTAGATTCTGCCAATTTAAAAATTAAAATAATAAATTGAATATAACAAAAGCTTAAATAATATGAAAAGCTTTTATTCAATTGATTATTTTAAAATTGTATTTTTTTTATCTCCGTGACTTTACTTTTAAATAATATTAAAAGCTTTTATTCAATTGATTATTTTAAAATTGTATTTTTTTTTATCTCCGTGACTTTACCGAAAGAACCAAGAATATGAATGTGGGTTTTTTGCTTTTATTATTTAAAATTTCACATTTTTATTTGATTTGATATTTTTTTTTATTTTCTATGGACGTGACTTTACCGAAAGAACCAAGAATATGAATTCCTGAAGTCACGAAAGTTTTAAGTCACAATCTACACCCAACAATGGTTGCCAGCAGATGGCAGCATCTACACGCCAGATTATTGCTTCCTTCGGTAAAGTCATAATACTGGTAGGAACGAAGTTGTAAACTGAGTGTACCAGCCTGCAATAGATTAATGTGTCCGTCCGTCCCCTTTCAATACTTTAACGAAGTGAAATCTCGTGCTGTTGGGTGTAAAATCAGCAATAGGCAGCGCAGAGACTTGCCCTACCAGCCCACCCTGCAGGGACCTGTTAATACAATTAAAATAATAAATTGAAAATAATAAAAGCTTTTATTTTCAATTTATTATAAAATAATACAAGCTTTTATTATTTTAAATTTATTATTTGTATTTTATTTTTTTGTATTTTAAAATTTCAAATAATAAATTGAAAATGATAAAGCTTTTATTAGTTTAAATATTAAAATTTATATTTTTAAATTAAATTTAATTATTTTTATTTTCAAATCTACGTGACTTTACCTGAAGAACCAAGAATATGGCGTGTAGATTCTGCCAATTTAAAAATTAAAATAATAAATTGAATATAACAAAAGCTTAACTAATATTAAAAGCTTTTATTCAATTGATTATTTTAAAATTGTATTTTTTTTTATCTCCGTGACTTTACCGAAAGAACCAAGAATATGAATGTGGGTTTTTTGCTTTTATTATTTAAAATTTCACATTTTTATTTGATTTGATATTTTTTTTTTATTTTCTATGGACGTGACTTTACCGAAAGAACCAAGAATATGAATTCCTGAAGTCACGAAAGTTTTGTCACAATCTACACCCAACAATGGTGGCCAGCAGATGGCAGCATCTACACGCCAGATTATTGCTTCCTTCGGTAAAGTCATAATACTGGTAGGAACGAAGTTGTAAACTGAGTGTACCAGCCTGCAATAGATTAATGTGTCCGTCCGTCCCCTTTCAATACTTTAACGAAATGAAATCTCGTGCTGTTGGGTGTAAAATCAGCAATAGGCAGCGCAGAGACTTGCCCTACCAGCCCACCCTGCAGGGACCTGTTAATACAATTAAAATAATAAATTGAAAATAATAAAAGCTTTTATTTTCAATTTATTATAAAATAATACAAGCTTTTATTATTTTCAATTTATTATTTGTATTTTATTTTTTTGTATTTTAAAATTTCAAATGATAAATTGAAAATGATAAAGCTTTTATTAGTTTAAATATTAAAATTTATATTTTTAAATTAAATGTAATTATTTTTATTTTCAAATCTACGTGACTTTACCTGAAGAACCAAGAATATGGCGTGTAGATTCTGCCAATAAAAAAAATAAATAATAAATTTTAAATAATAAAAGCTTTCATTATTTCAAATTTTTTTGTATTTTTAATTTAAAAAGCTTTTAGTATAGCTTTTATTATAATATCATATTATAATCAAAGCTTTTATTATAATAAAAGCTTTAATTATTTTAGGATTCTCCTCCACGGCGGCCTTTGTCTCCCCCAGTAGCAATGTTTACGACACACCGCACCAGGTACTCATCTGAGGCTGAGTCGACCTCACACTCTCTTACTGTCTCAAAACAACAACCGCCATGCGCCACTAAGTGGCGGTGACGTCACCACGACGCTTATGCCAGGCTATGTGCACCTTGAGGCTACGTGAAGTGTCGATCGCCGGCTGGCAGGAGGTCACGGGGCAGACCCAGGTGCCACTGGTCGACTGACTGAGATGACTGAGATTACTGGCTGATGCACCACCTGTGCCCCCTACTGTGCCAACTTGCTGAGCTTTAGCCACCCGACGCTCCGCTCGTTTTTCTGAGCGTCGCTCCTCCGCCCTCCGTTGTTGTTGGAGGGCGACTGCCTCCAACTGCCCAGTAGAGACACCGCTGGTACCAGTCATTGGCAAGTCCACTCAGCTCCACATCCTCCTGTACCACATCACTCCATCTCTTCTCTAGTCCGTGCCACGCCCGTTTAGCTCCCTCGATCCGGCCGAACAAAAGCTGTTTGGGCATGCGGTGATTGGGCATGCGGGCTACATGGCCCAGCCAACGCAGCCTTGCCTGCTGGAGGAGCTCACCGATGGGACTTTGTCCAGATCTTTCGAGGATTTGTGAGCTCCTCACACAATCCAGCCTGGTTAAACCCAGGATTGATCGTAGGCAGGCCAGCCTAAATGTTTCTAACCGGTGAAGATGCTGCATTAGGGGGGTCCACGTTTTGCAAGCGTAGAGAAGGGAGGGAATGACTGTGGCCGAGAAGAACCGAAGCTTCATGCGGAGCGACAGACCAGGTAGCTTCCACACAACGTTACACAACTGATGAAAAGATAATGCCGCTCGACTAATTCGGAGTGAGACCTCGGCTGTTAAACCGGAGCCGATCATGAGCACACTGCCCAGGTATGGAAAACTCTCCACTCTCTCCCCAACTGCCCCATCACCGATTGGGAGTTGTGGGGGTAGAGTGCCCGATGGCACAAAATACCCAGGCAGGTGCTTCGTTTTGGTGGGGCTGATGGTAAGGCCCCACCTCTTAGTGGCACACTCCAGTTTCAGCAGCAGCGCCTCCAACTCCTCCTCTGAATGAGCAGCAATTACCAGGTCGTCGGCATACATAATGTGGTTGACCAATAGGGAGACATCCCTTGACCGCACCTGGGCATCGATCAGCCTCCCATTGTATCTGTACCAGACGTAAATTCCTCTGGTACAGCTACTGAAGGCTTCACGAACTATGTGGTCCAAATAGATGTTAAATAATGTTGGAGCCAGAGGACATCCCTGTCGCAGGGAATGGCTCTGACTCCCGGCTATGTAGTTTTACTCGGGTCTGCTCACCATCATGAAGGTCCTTAATGAGTGTGAGCAGAGGGTCAGGGACTCTGAAAGCACGAAGAACAACCCAGAGCCCAGGCCTACTGATGGTATCATAGGCCTTAACCAGGTCAATAAAGCAGAGATGTAGGTCTAGTTGGAATTCCCTCAACCTCTGCTGTAGCAGACGGACAGAAAATATGACATTTTTGCAGGACCGCCCTTTCTTGAAACCGCATTGGGGCTCCGCAAGCCTCTCCTTAGCGTACCTAGCAAGGCGATGTTGAATAATCCTTGCCAGGACCTTTCCCGGCACACTGAGGAGTTAGATGTCCCTGTTGTTGTTACAGTCTGTGCGGTCCCCCTTCTTAAAGAGGGGGACCGCCAGGGCATCCTTCCAATCCTGCGGAACCCGTCCAGTGGCCCAGACTGTTGTTATGATGTCACGTAGGGCAGTCTACGCACAAACGCCACCCTCCCTCAGCATTTCGCTTGGGAGATCATCTCTGCTCCGTGCCTTTCCTGTTCTCAGACTCTGGATCGCCCTCAGTACTTCCTCAACGGATGGTACCTCAGCCAGCCACTCACAGAGGGTGACTTCCTCCTCCAATATTTGAGGCACCGCATCCTCAGCAGAGTCATCCCCACTTTGTCCCATGATGTTTTCCAGGCTGAGGGATTCCCCCTCCCCCAGGACCTCACAGAAATGCTCAGCAAATCTGCAAACCTGTCGCTGGGGGTCGGAGATTGGATCACCCTTCGTTCCCCTAATGATGGTGTAGTGGGTAGAAATTGACGAAGAAACTTCTGATGAGGCAACACGATATTTATTGTCTTGGCCCCTTTTTGGGCCATGGACATTAGCCCTGGCGTGATAGCGCTTCCGCCCCCTATTGACGATAAGGGGAAGCTACCAGCCCACAGAGTGGTGAGTGACGATTACCCCTACAATGGTAATAGGTGTGGCGCTGTAGGTTACATTTTTAATGGAGTTAAATAGGGATTTGTGATCGCGGGCCATTGAGGCAGACTCCATCTCCTCAGCAACCCGCGACCACCACCCATCCTTGCAGCGCCTCACGTCTCTCCGAACCTCCGACCGAAGGCTGCGGTAAGCCTCCTCATTCTCTGACGTGGGATGCTGTAGACGATTAGAGTGGGCTTGTTGCTTTTTCTCAACCATCCTGAACGCCTCCTCTGTCGGCCAGGGTCTCTGGGGCGGTCTGGACCGCGTACACAAAGCAGCCATTGCAGCTGCATGAGTCACAGACCTAAACCTCGCCCATTTACCCTCGACATCAGGAGGAGTGGGGGACGATGCTGTCTCACTCACTCACAGCGCGAGGCCGACTCATTACATCTCGCGGAGGATCGCGCTGCTGAACAAAAAAAGTTCCGCGGTTTCAGTTTGCCAGCGCGAGTTCGCGTTTTAAGGCGATGGGGGCCGTCCATAAATGACGTCACGCACCTGGGGAGGGGGGGGTCAGACATTTGTGACAAGGGGGGGGGTTTGAGAAATGTGACGTCACGTCAAAATGCGCAACTTTAAATAAATATAGACAACACGTTCTATTTAGTTAAATAGACTTTTTAAGAAATGTTTTCTCCTACAACATCAGAGTGCAGCGCCACATTAAATACAATGACAATAGTTTAAAGCGATTTGAAGCATGTTTTATTTTCAAAATGAAAATATAGTTTGGGGGGGGGGGGCAGAGCTTTGTGACGTCATACTTGAGGGGGGGTCTGACTTTTTGTGATGCCGTGTGACGAGGGGGGGGGGGGTCAAAAATCGTCCAAAATCGCGTGACGTCATTTATGGTCGTGATATAATATTTTTTATTTTATTTTTCCTACCTACGTGACTTTACCGAAAGAACAAAAGAGTACTTATGTTCTGTTATAATGAATCTGTTGTAATGAATCTTATGTCACCTTAAGTATGCCTTTGTGAGTACACCCGTGACACGGGTGTCATGCGCGTGAACTTTGTCTTTTGTATCAGATGTGCGAGAGCAACTCCGCTGCGAGTCAAGGTGGTGCTGGGAGAATTGCCTTTACCATCGATGGCACTTCACCAGCACCCGTCTCGACCCCACCTCAATCCGGTGGAGTTACAAGAGCGAAAAAACTCATCTCTTGTGACGTCTGTGGGAAAAAATTCCAACTGGCATGGTGCCTAGAATCCCACGTAAGAACGTACAAGGAGACCCGTGATCAATGGGGCGGCATATGCGGACAAAGTTTTGATCAGCCAGGAAAATTCAAAAGGCATATGAAGACCCATGAAAAGGATTACATGATAAAGGGTGCACCAGGCTTGGTGAATAACGGCAGTTTTGCCAATGCGGTGTTGAATCCGATAGAGTCACTAGAATCTGATAGAGTCACAAGAGTGAGAAAACAAATCTCTTGCGACGTCTGCAGGAAAACATTCCAACTGGCATGGTGCCTAGAGTCCCACATGAGAATGCACAAGACCGGTGGTCAAAGCTGCCACATCTGCGATCAAAGCTTTGATCAGCCCTACAAACTCAGAAGGCATATGGAGACCCACGGAAAGAACTCAAGGGGCGCACGTGGCACGGTGAATGACGGCAATTTTGCCAATGCGGTGTTGAAGGTGTGTCAGAGCTACTCGGCTGCGAGTCATGGTGCTGGAAGAATTGCCTTTGCCATGGATGGCACCAGCAGCTCCAGCAGCAGCTTGTCGAGTCCTGGTGGTGAGGAGGCAGAGTTGCAGACAATGCCACCTTCTGCAAAGGGCGCACCTGCATGCAACAAAGTTATTGCTATCACAGCGACCACGCATGGAACGAAGGCGCCTGCTGGGAAACGCCACGCCTGACCAGCGCCCGTCTCGACTCCACCTCACTCCCATAGTCACTAGAGTGAGAAAACAAATGTCTTGCCAAGTCTGTGGGAAAGCATTCCAACTGCCATCATGCCTAGAGTCCCACATGAGAACGGACAAAGAGACCCCTGACCAATGGCATCTGCGGTCGAAACTTTGATCAGCCAGGCAAATTCAGAAGGCATATGGAAACCTACGAAAAGGACTATTGGATATTTCTTTGCTGTTCTATTACTGAAGCTATCAACAGAAGGTGTGTACCGGATTAATTGCACTTGTGGAATGCTATGTTGGGCAAACAGGATGAATGATCAGCACAAGACTATAAGAACACCACAGAAATATGAAATGCTCACAAATACAACTGTCAGCAGTAGCAGAACACACGTGCCCACAAGGACACTCAATTGATAATGTTGAAGTTCTGTGCAAAACTTGTTACTACTGGCCAAGACTAATTACAGAATCTATCGAAATTTAAAGAAATAAAAATAATTGTAATCGTTTGGATAGCTACCGACTTAGTGCTGCATGGAAGAGAATCATCAAATTACCGTTTGTACGGCTATTTTAATACACACAATGGACACTAAGTACAAGATCAATGGGCTAGCATAATGTGCATGTATAATGTATGTTGATTCATTAATCCCCCCCCACTTTGCGCTCAAAGAGTGCACAAGTGTTGTCACCACATCTACGTCTCTATATAAGGAATTAAACAGGTGGACTTCTCCCAAACCTTGCTGTTGCCTGATGAAGCTAGTTGTAATTACTGAAACGCCGTACTCCGATGGTAAATGTTGTGGCTTGGCTCTCCAACACACCACACACCGGTGTGCTGTACTAGTGATGAATTGGCATGTTCTGTTTACGTGACAACCCTTACTAGTGGGCTGTCGGGTGGTGGCGGGTTTAACGACACATTTAAATTGTAATAGGTTTTTATCCTTTTATCTGGCACCAAAACTGACACCTTTATGGAAACATGATCCCTTGTATAAAGGTGTCAGTTTTGGTGCCAGATAAAAGGGTAAAAACCTATTACTATATCTTGCTACTGGCAAAGGAGGTCTCATAATGTAAATTCTTACCCCGAGCTCTCAATACTCTGATAGTGCGCTGTTTTTGAGTTGTATGCCTTTTGGCGTCATCTGGTCCAACACCAGTGGAGACTAGGCTCTAAGAAAAGCCGTCTCGGGTGTGGACCAATCAGCTTCAAGGACAGTGTATATCATTATCAGAGTTGTCTCTTTTTGTTTGCATTTTGACTGCTTTTGTTGTGGTTATTGCAAACATGATCCCTTGTATAAAGGTGTCAGTTTTGGTGCCAGATAAAAGGGTAAAAACCTATTACTATATCTTGCTACTGGCAAAGGAGGTCTTATGACACATTTATATATTTACGCGATCCAACCCATAAAACCTGTATTATGGATATTTGTCGCGAAAGCCTACGTGTTAAACTGCCATGTATTTTTACGTCTATTGCTGTATTTTCTTACGTGCAATATATTTAATAAACCATCCTAATTTATTCATATTTTTGTTCATAGTTATATCATTGTTGCGCGTGCGGTGTGGTCAGTGGATATTGTTTAGTGGATCAAACCGAGACAAATATTTTTGCAGCAGCTGTGGCTGCACATTGCAACAGCGCATTCCGAATGGTGTAGAACGCATCGCCCAGAATCTGTATCTGTGTGCAAACACCAGGTATGGTTGGTAAGAAACACGTTTGGTTTTAAATGAATAGAACTCGAGCTTCAGCCATATTGTTCATTATAGACCCCACTTTGTAAGCATTAATCACGCAAACCTTGCGCCTGATTCATTTGAGTCGGTGTGCTCATGAGCAACAGGGCATTTGTGGCAAGGTGTTAATGTATCACAGATTAGCACGGTTGGCTACGTACACTGCGAAAGAATTTCAACACATATTCTTTGGGTCTTTCCGTAAAGTCACGTAGATAGAACAATAAAATAATGAAAATAAAGTGAATAAAAAAGTAAAATATATCACGACGTTTCGATCGCAACACAAGCAATCGTCATCAGGAGAAAAATGATAACGATTGCTTGTGTTGTGATCAAAACGTCGTGATATTTGTATTATTATTTTGTATTCACTTTATTTTTATTATTTTATTGTTCTATCTACGTGACTTTACCGAAAGACCCAAAGAATATGAATTCCTGCAGTCACGAAAGCTTTAAGTCAAGATTCAAGTTCAACATACATTCATACATTTTGTAAAGCGAGTATCCTTGCACGTACAATGCACTGGACCGCATGTTCGTGTTAAGTGATTCAGGGGATTTGTCACTGCCTACCCCATGATATAAATAATCTCAGGGAATTCAATTGCAAGTGTGCAATCTCCCTTCCGGTGGGCATCGAGGATGAGTCATACCCTGGCTTGCCAGGAGGCAGTGGAACACAACTGTGGAATCCTTTCCATATGCACGGGATAGAACGTTGCCCCCTTGCTCACATTCGTTCGTTTTCTGCGAGTGTACTGGTTTCCCCCCACATGTAAACACTCAGTAAGTGGCTGCAAATATCGGAATGTAAAGAGAACCGCAGATCTTGGGCGATTGTTGGTAGTGCCGGCTCACCGCCTGGCTGCTGTCTCCCCGCTCGTCTGTGGGAGACATATAGAGGTACTGAATTAGATTTATATTATCTACATAACATGATTCCTATCTACACAAAGCACTCACCGCGTGGAGTACAGCAAGTGATATTCCACGAAATAAAAAATAAACGTACATGACCATAACAGAAGCCAATGGGTACAGCTGTGCATACACGTACACACATATACACGATTCCTACTGATGGAACGATTCACCACTGCCGGAGAGTCAAGGAATTGTCATGATTCAGGATCATGAATGCAAACTGTCCCCGTTCTCAAACCTGAGTATGATTGAAAAGGTCGTAGAACGCCTTTGTCGGAAGCAATTACTTCCCCATGTCACTGCGATGGGCAGATTCATGCCATTGCAGTCGGCTTACACATTGTCAGTAGTACGCAAGCGTACGCATTTGGGTTAACCCCTCCTCCCCCCTCCATGCATACATACTAAATGGATGCCCCCTGACAGCTACACCACCACTCCCCGCACGAGACAAGCACGTGACTCTCGGTGTAAATGGAGCCGGAGCGCGAATAAACGTGCCGATGCCCCAAGTACAGTTGCCACCATTCCTACGACAGAGCAAACCCAGGCACATTTCTCAGCGAGCCGAGGTCTATTGTTAAAACTGTGCAGTTCACGGTGATAAAATTCAACCATAGCCATACCCGGGGTACCAGATCTCGACACAAATTAATTCCTGCTGCCACCCGAACACTGTCCGGGGGTCAAACACAGACAGGTGGCAGCCCCAGTCGCGAGGCCACATCTGCACCGACTCACGGTAAACGTGTGCAGGGCCAGCAGGAAGAGCCCCGGGATCTCGGAGCGCAGCCACTGGTTCCACGCGCTCTCTCGGTCCACGTCCTCGCGTGACGACGACACTTCAAAATCACCTGACCGGAAGGAGGGGGGTGGGAGGGAGAGTAAGAAGGTACGAAGGGGAACCTTCTAACTCTTTCACAGTGACGCGTTCTTCGCGTGCGTCACCCTGCAGCCAACCTCTCTGCTCTCGTGTGTGAACGTGGGTCAGTTTGGTTTAATCGTTCAGAATGAATGGGGCATGACCCTGGCCCTTGTGCAATTTATTATTTTCCATGAGATAATACCAAACACATCATTCATGTGTGTGTGTGTGGCCTGCAAGCAAAACTTCTGACCTCTGTGATTGCCAACAAGGGGTCAAATACTTATTTCCCTCATTAAAATGCAAATCAATTTATAACATTTTTCACATGCGTTTTTCTCGATTTTTTTGTTGTTATTCTGTCTCTCACTGTTCAAATAAACCTACCATTAAAAATATAGACTGATCATTTCTTTGTCAGTGGGCAAACGTACAAAAGCAGCAGGGGATCAAAGACTTTTTTTCCGTCACTGTATGCATTAGTTCTGCCCGTACCTCTTTGTGCCTGTGTAGTGGGCAGGCAAGTGTGGTGGAGCAGCAGGTCCAGCACACGGGGTGTCCAGCAGAGGAGAGGAACTCCCCGTGGCCGTGGCCGGGGAAGCAGAGGTCGGCGGCGCTGGGAGCGGCGTCAGTTGCGCGGCGTCTGTGGGAGAAGGCACAGGCCTCTACTGAAGAATATCATCCGCAGACACATCACACGGCTTGCCGGACACGTCACACACTCGGCCCTGTGATTGTGGAGGTGAGAGAGGTTCGCGCGTGGCAACGAATGGCTTGTCGCTGGACAAACATCGACGGCAACATCGGGAGAACGCGGCACGAACTCGTGCAGAGTTTCTGGCACCGTATGAATTTACACTACTTGTAGGTATGTACGTTGAACCTCTTTTGCGCCGTACGTCAGCCAGCCGTGCTAATCGGAGGTGCAGATGGATGCAATTGAAGGAAGTGGAGCAGAGATTTCAAAATGAAACAAAAGAAATTGATACAGAAATTATACAAGTCCAGGGGACTTCACCAAGGCCGTGTTATCGCAGACTCTGACAGAGCACAAAAGAAGACTGGCAATGGCAAAAAATGGCTTCATAACTATCATTGTCAGATGGCACACTTGCACCTTCAGTCTTCAGTCGGCGTCAGTAATTTAAGAATGCACGCATGATGCGTGACACCAACTAAAATGGCATCGATGCTGACTAATCACATCCTCTCCAAGATGTGGAACTCAAGAGACATGGATGCCTCTTCCAAACAGGACTACCCTTGACAATTGAGTTGTCGCCTGGGTAAAGATAAAATGAACTAGGAGATTTCAACTTGAAAATCCAAACCATCGCACCAACAGTAATGGACGGAATCCTATGTAAGGCGCACACTGCAGGAGCTTCAGGTAGACTCTGGTACCTGCTTTAACGTCTGTGTGAGAAGCATCTTCTCCCACTGAAATTCAAACAAAGTTGACAGTTAGACAGGACATGTTTTAAAACATCCGCAGTAAAATTCAAGTATGTATACCATTAAAGTAAACTATTTTTTATTTACCAGGTAAGGCCCATTGAGAGCTATTAAGCTCTTTTTCAGAAGCGACCTGGCCACAAATTATAGCTTAACGAAGTGGCTTATCACGTGGAAATTTATAGTAGCCAAATACTCTAAACGCATTACTTACAAATAGCTCACAAAGCGGTTATCCTCCCACTACCCTTGGGTTACCTCCTGTCCCGGTCCAGCCGAGACAGTCTGTGAATTGGCATCTGTGTTTGGGTGGCATGAATTAATTTGTACCGAGATCTGGTACCGGTACTGTGCTGAACTTTACTACTGACAGACTGACAGACCTAGACAGACTGAAACATAGGTCTGGGTTTGATCTCCATAGTGGAAAAGGTGGTAACCCGAAAACTAACCCAAACCCTTCCACATTCAACGATAAACACTTTCAAACCGAGTTCGCTCGGAAATGACCCCACTAAACCGCACGTATGTAAACGTTTCACTTCAGTGGTTCCTCCGCCGCGTGCGAACGATGAAGTGCACGGCCTCTCGTGATGATGACCTCACACCCGCATGGCTGCACGAAAGGCGGTGCTGACGAGCATGAGGCAGGTGGAAGAGGCAAAACGAGGAGGCAAGATTAAAGTGCTGTAGTCGGTGGGGTATAGTGGGGCCTATTTCCGAATGATTGATTTATGCGGAAATGAAATTGGTCAAGAGTCCGTTACTTTGTAAACATTAGCATGTATCTACTTTAATACCAAGTCTGCAGGGGTGGGAAAGATGAGGTCTGTTCATTCTGGTGGGCAAAGGTAATTTAGACACTCCAAGTTAAGTCTGGTGGCATAAGGATGAAATGCACCTTACAAATGTAAATAATAATGATTATTAATCAATCTTCTTCTTCACTCCCAAGGTGTTCCAACCAGGGTTAGGCCATGTAATGATCTGACGTGCTGTACACTTGTACAGTGTTACTGAATTATTGTATCATTATGAATTCAGTGCCCCTTCTGCGACCTTTCCCTAGATACCCCTCTAGTGTATAACCTGGCCTGCTGACGTCAGGGCCGTAAGCCGCAGATCCCTTTCCCTGCCAGCAGCCAGCGCTATACTGTTACATTACGATTCTATGCCAAAACACAGGGAATCCTCTACTTACGATCATTTAACTTATGAACTTTCAGAGATATGATCAAACCTGTCCGTATGTCCAGTTTCCTGTTCGGACCGAGAGTCGTAAGTTCAACTGCCGCACAATAGGTGGTGATGGTGGCATCTACATCTGCAGAACGTGAAGAACCAGAGGCAACTATTAAAGCCATTCCCCGTGTTTAGTGTACAAGCCGTAAAACGTGTTTGAAATCGACGGGAGTAAAGTTGGACTCACGAACAAATCGACTTACGAACAGACCTCTGGAACCGAACTCGTTTGTACGTACAAGAGTCTGTATATGGTGGTCACTCTGAACAACACAGACCCAGCCTCCTTTTTACTATTTTTGGTCCATTAGGACATTACCAGACCCATGTTTCTGTGCTAACGACCACACAATACACATTAGACGTGTCACAACAGGTCACGTTTAATAGTCTAAACTTGTCTGGAGTAAGTCGCATATGGTAGACATTTCTGCACATTTGCAGAATTACATGTCAATGATAAAGGAACCATGTGTATTGCATTACACAGGTGTTTTGATCATGTGTGGATGCAGATTCCCGCAGCAATACAGGGAATAGGTTGTTCGCATAGCCACTGATTAATCAGAATCAGAATCTTTTTTATATCCTGGAGGAATACGAAAAGACACTTTTTTTGCTAATTGGCCGTGTCGGGTGGTGGGGGGTTACGACACATTTATAAATAAACGCGATCTAACCCAAAAACCTTCATTATGAAGGATTGTTTTTATTTACATGCGTTTGGGTAATTTGTTTACCTTTCTTGTACTTTGCACTGCTATCGTATTTTTGTATTGTTTGTTGTTGTAACGTTCTCACCCGCCCCTACTGGACGTCTGTGAAAAAGTTCTTTGTAGCTCATCAAATTCCTCCAGTATAAATACACATGCCGATTCTGACATTCATTGTAAGTATGTAATGTTCAACTTCTTTCGCACCGTATGTAACCGACCATGCTAATCGGAGGTGCAGAGGAAGGGCAACAAACTAAACACAAACAGCGTGTTCACGGTGTGTTTAATGGTTCCCTCAGCCAGTGGGATTCACACTCTTGGCTTAGGACCACTCATGGAGGGTGAATGAGCATTGCCTCCGCCCCTGCGTGTTGCGATGCTCAGAGCGAGGTGACAACTCTCATTCCGTGCGTTCTCCCACCCCACAGCATCAACAACAAGAGACAGCAGCTGGAGTTGGAGATCATGAAGATCCTGCAGAGCAAGGGGGACCCTGACAACAACAACATCGTCACCCTCCTGGACAACTTCACCTTCCGGGGACACAACTGCGTCGTCCTGGAGCTCATCAGGTGAGTGTCATGGCGTCCGATGAACACCGATCCAAAGACAAAGATTAACCAGTATAGCCTCGGAAGATTGTTGGGGCAAGTGCTGTTAGCAAGTAGTACCTATGAAGACGGGCAAGGCACACGAGGGGGTGGGTGGGCAGCACCACGCCCGGCAGCCTTTGTCTCCCCAGTGGCGATGTTTACACACCGCACCAGGTACTCATTTGAGGCTGAGTCGATCTAGGGGAGGCCCAGGATTGGTTCAGATAATCGTCACCGGTCTTGGCCGTGAGCGGGAATTGTAGAGCAACGCGCTAAACGCCGCACCACCGCTCCCCCAAACACCGATGCGTCCGTGTATTCACACACATGAATAATTTGGATGTAGAATAAATGTCCGTAGGCTTTCAGAATACCCTAGAATTATTGTCTTTGTACGCGGCTCCATGGTCAGACATAATTGTTTATAATGCCTTCCTGCCTCATTGACTGTCTTTTGAGTTGAGCGGCAACCCTGTATGGTTACTCCGTGCGGCTTCGCCTCAGTCAAGCACGTGTGCTCCTGTTCAAGGGGCCAATCAGGGAATGGGTCACAAGCAGGAAGAAACTGTAACCGTTCACGTTTTGTGTCGTCACGCAGCGGAGACCTCCTCCAGAAGCTGGACGAGACCTATGGCTTATACATGACGGAATTGAAGCCGTACGTGGGCTCCATGCTGCGGGCCCTGGCAAAGCTGAAGGCGATGCACATCATTCACGCGGATCTGAAGCCGGTTAGTAAACTAAGCAGCCCGCTGCGTCTTTTGTCCGTCAGTATGGAGTTAGTGCCTCAGTTTGTGCAGTTGTAGAAAATGAGAACACTCTTGTAAACCTTAGTAACAAGATTTCGAGATATCTTATTCTACACCGCAACAACACTCATGCCACGACTTGCTATTTCATAAACACAGATAGCCAAAACTTGAATAGAAATACAACTTTTCACGTGGATCTCTGTTTGCTCTCAACAACCAACGCTCCGCGGAACATTTAATATTTTCTAATTTGCGTTAAACAACAACGACCACTGCCCTAAGCAACAATTCCGAATGCCAAAGCTAAATGATGGGCGTAGCAGTGGTGCGGTGGTTCGCAAACTGCACTCAGAGGTTAATGACCCGAATTCGATTTCTGGCCACGGCTAAAACCAGGGTTTGGGCGATATCTGAACCGGTCCTGGATCCCATTGCCTTCAAAAGCCCCCAGAGCAGCATGGTGAGGTATGGCCATACAACCCCCTTGATTAACACGGCATGGGGTAGGGAGATCTTTAAGCATGATGACATTTACAAAGGGCATTAAGTGTTCAACAAAAATGAGTACATGAAATCTTTGAGTAAACCGCCATGAACCAATTCAACAAGACGCAATCTCACCGACACACCACGAGTTTCACTGACAACCACTCTGTCTTTTTTGCAGGCAAACATCTTAGTCAAAGACCACATCAGTGGCAATATCAGGCTCACGGATTTTGGCCTGAGCATCAGCGAGACCTGCCAAAGTGAGTGATCTAGCTGCCCTGTGTGTGTGTACGTGTGTAGCAGCATGTGTGTGTGCGTGTCACAGTGTTTGTGGGGAGCGGTGGTGTTAACGGTTAGCACGCTGCGCTATGAGCCTGTTTAAGCTATATGGGGGGTCTTTGTCTTCGTGCTGTGGTGGCGTGCTGGTTAGCACCGCTTAAACAAAGTGTGGTAGTGACACTGATACCCTTCAAACGTTACATTTCGTCAATCATTTGGCCAGGATTTCAACTCTCAACCTCCCAGTTTTGAGGAGGGTAGTTGTCAAACAAGAACCAGTAAACCGGTAACAATTTTCATAATCGATTGCTGGAATTGAAAGTCTGGAGTCAGTAGCCAATCCCATTGGAATTTTCGTCGCGGATGGCTGATTTACGTGTGATTTACATGTGATTTACATTTGCAAATGTACAGATCGCATGGCAGCCCTAAGTACCTTTGTCCTCATTCCTCACTTAACCTTTTCCCGTTCCGAGACGTCTGCACGTTACAGGGTGGTGGTAGGTGTCCCCGGTTCATCACTGAATCTTGAAACGCGCAAAGCGGCTCGGCGTTAATTTTATTCAGAGAGGCGTCGCAGCGCCGTTGCTTTTAAAGAAGTTGTTACTCACCGCAGAGAACTCTCGCGACACGACAGCTGCACTCTATGATAGCTGGCACCAGTGTAATTAAAATAATTTACATTTCTAAGTGCTACCCAGCTGATACACGCATTTACGTGGGCGATCTTTGTCATTGTGCGTATTTTGAGTGCCATACGTGACTGCGTGTGCATACCCTCATCTATTCTGCACTTCACAAGTACAGGTGAATAATGTGCAAGTGCCACCTTGTTTGGTCACCTGTCTGTCCGTGTGCCGCTAGGAGCTTGGTGTCTTGGCTCGATGTGGTACATGGCCCCCGAAATGTACTTTGGGCTCCCGATCACATGCAGCGCGGACATGTGGTCACTCGGATGTGTGGTGGCCGAGATGCTCCTCGGGAACCCGCTCTTCAAGACAAGCTCGGAAGACCACATCGGCTATCTCATCCAGGTATCTGATGCGTAGGAAAACACCACTGCATATATATCCAGTTGGTTATAAGGTCCTGCTGTTGAGCTACAAGGCTGTCAGTGGGTTAGCCCCACAATACTTACAGGAGCTGATCCACTCATGTACACCAATGAGGTCCTTGAGATCTTCTGATCTCCTACTCAGTTTTCTGAGGTCAAGTCTCAATTCCTGTGGGCGATCGGGCTTTTTGCCAGTGCAGCTCCAAAACGATGGAACGCGTTGGCCTCTGATAACAAGACAGAATTTTTAAAGCTATTTAAATCTCGCCATGAAAACTCACCTAGGTAAAATGGCCAATTCCCCATAGTTTTGGTCGTCTCATTTCCTCGTTTTGGTCGTCTCATTTCCCTGCTTTCCATACACGGGGCACATTGGGATCATCGGATTAAATGCGCCTTACAAATATTAATTATTATAACATATACATACTGATGAATTCTATAATTTTTATTGTAACAAACCTTGAGCCCGATACGGCACCACCAAACCGGGCGTCATATTTCCCATGGGACCGTTCCAACTGCGCCATATAAAGGAGGAGGGACGGTTTAATTCGAATTTGAAGCAACGATGGAGTCCACGATAAACAACAACAGCAGCAGCAGCAGCAGGGGGTTGGTTATGACTGATGGCGCACGACGATCCACCAGCGTACAGACCCGCTGTGCGATGGCTCATGCGACAAAGCTGGTTACGTGCAGGGCTGTCGTCATCCTCTGGGCCTTTCACTGGTCAAAAAATGTCGCTCAGCTGCCGGTACACGGGAGAGGAGTGGACGTGTTCACTGCGTGATCACGCACCATTTGCATGAGTAAAGAAGGAAAGAGAGATTTCGGGTTCATCGGTAATACCAGATAATCAGAGCGTCAGGCTGATGTCCTTCGGAATGATTACTATTATTATGATTATTGTGGTTTGTTGTTAATCCCCGAGGCTTTCAGAGCCTGTGTTGGAGAGCAACGAAGCCGCACGTAGTAACCACGTCATCAATTAAAGACCAAATATGTATGCTTCGCCTGATGATAGAGATAAATATCTGCAAACAGTATGTACAAGAGCAGGCAAAGTTCATTGTTCATCGACGTTTCAATGAGACAAAGTGCAGCGTATGTACGCTCTGTTCACTCGAGCGACGGACCTCATCCAACTCATCCCTCTTGTGATCTTGGTTTCAGATGTTGGGGCTCCCACCCAAAGCCATGATTGACGCCTCGACCCACAACATTATCTCCTTTGGTGAGTGGACAGGGGGGGTGGTGAGGTGGTGGTGTTGGAGTTCGTAGCTGTTGCTGCTGCTGCTGCTGTCACTGCCCGGAGAGTCGTGGCCATGCAGCCGCGTGTCTCGTGCTCTGTGCTTGAATAGAAAGGCATGGAAACTGCTTCGCGTAATGTAAAAATGAACTGTGCTTTATTTGGGTTTAAAAGTCACAACGGTCTTGGCAACGTACTCGTCAGTACGTGTTGAATTAGTGTGACAGTAAGGAGTCTTATGAAAAAAATACTTTAAAAGGAACGGTAATGTTTAGGTAGCACAGTATATTTGGAAAACCCATAGGGATTTGCAATCCAACAGAGGCCGTGTGTATTAATTACATGGAATTCTGGCCATCACATTTTTCATGAAGATGAGTGGCCGTTTTTTTTTATTTCAGCATGACTTAGCACAATTTTTAAAAATTGTGTGGCAGATGCGACGGTATCCTAAATCAGCATAGAGCAGTTCTACCATAGTACAAAACAACCACAGAGAACAACCCTCCACACAAACTGTGGGTCCTTGATTGAGAAATATATTATGCTTAAAAGCATGCTTGTACAACAAATTACCATCCTCTCCAAGTGATGCAAATAATAATATAATTCTAAAATAAACATCAAAGTGTCTCCTTGCTCAAACAAGTATCAGGAGGTTCTCGTCTCCTCTGGTGGCCCAGAGTTGAGAGTGGGAATTTCACTTTCACGCTTAGGAGCCATCCTTTCCACACGACTACTGCAAACGTCTCACAAACGGTTACAAATTTTATCGACCCTGGAGGGATGACAGGCTGTAGTCGACCGCCAACATGGAATCATATTTGCAAACATCGCAATTGGAGGGTTAAGGACCGCCGCCGCATTGTACTGATCGCCACAACTAATTCAGTGTTTCTCTCTTTTTCTCTCTCCGATAAACAGACAAAAAGAATCGCCCCGTCGTCAACGGGAAACGGATCGTCCCGTGCTCCGTGTCTTTGAAGGCGGTTCTGGGAACCCGCAATCAAAAGTTCATCAATTTTCTCCGCGGGTGCCTTGAGTAAGAGACTTGTTACTATTGTCTACATTTCACCTCGTACAAATAATTACATATAAATCACTTTGCGTCTACCATCAACATTACTGGAAACGATCTTAGACCTCACGTGTCGTTTGGGCTAGGACTGCAAAGTTTTGTGTCACACTGGGGCATCGTTTCTTCATCTCGTCGCTTTTTCAAATAAATATCGTTTCTGACAAAAGTGTTGAGGATAGAATTGCGCATTTCACCCCAGACCACGATTCAATGAAGCGATTTTAGAATGCAACAGGCACCTGACTCCCTCCGTTTGCCTCCTTGGCAGGTGGGATCCCCAACGTCGCCTCACACCCACGGAGGCCCTCAACCACCCATTATTGTTGGGCAGCAGGGCCGTGCCTCCGCAAGCGAACTTCCCGCCTTGCCCAGCCATGGACACGGAGCCGGTGGCGGCCTGCAGCCTCTCGGCAGTCCCCCGTCTCAGCCAGGGAGATTGCCAAGTCCCTGCTGCAAGCGAGCAGACTTCGGAGTCCACTTGGTCAAATCAAAATACTGCAGGCTCAGTTTCTGGGAGCGAGTGGGCTTCGAACTCGGATTGGGGAATGGAGTCGGAGCGGGGAGTGGAGTCGGTGGGTGACTGTGCGGTAACACGCCTGTCTGAAAAATTCCCCAATCAAAGTGGTGGCACCAATGACGTCATCGCGGAGGAGGAGATGGAGTCGGCCACGAGACAAGAGTGAGTCTCCACGCAGAAATGCACCTTGAGAAAAATGTGTATTGGGGAGGTCATTCCGACAAAGTGTCTCCTGATATAAATTAGCATATAGCAAACACCATCGATCATCAGAAATTAGTTATTTGAGTAAATCACACATTCCTATAGCAAGGGCAAGTCGATTCATATTACAACCACTGTTGATTCCCACAATGTGGTATTCACAATTGAGAGGAAGTAAAAAATATTGAGGACACATGAGATTTGGGTTCTGTATCAGATGAGACAAGTTCTGTATTGTAAAAACGGGGAATATGTTTCATGAGGAGTTGTGAAATGAGGATTCTGTAATGGCATTCACCTCTTTAGTTCATCTCACTTGAAGATGTAAATATCCCAGGGCTCCACAGAATGTAATATCTTATCCCTAACCTCATCTCCACCAATCTGCAGTTAAATGCATTCCTAGTAAAAAATATATATCTTAATTATAAATATATGAATTGCACTGCATCCCACTTGGAGGTGCTGCGGTTAGAGCACTCCACGATCACTGTACGCTTGCGAGTTCAAAATCCAGGTGAAGAAGGTTAACAGCTTATTTATCAACCCGAGCTATAGTCAAATAATAAATCCCATTTTGTGGGAAGTCAACAGCGGTCATCCTATTATACACCAACATTGGCTCCTGTTATAGGAATGTAGCATTCCGTTACTGGCCATAGTGAGAGATGTGTGGCATCCTCCTACCTCGCATTTGAGCGGCCGGACACATATGAGGTGCACTGCAGCAACCAGTGTAAGCACAGCCGAGAATGCACGATGGGGCAGACGGTGGCGTAATGGATACGCGCATGTGTGTACGTTGAAATAATTTTGAACGCGTACGTAGCCGATCGTGCTAACCGTAGCCGACCGTGCTAACTGTAGCCGACCGTGCTAACGATGGCGCGTGCGTCCATTTGCC
The DNA here is from genome assembly GCF_048934315.1 of Petromyzon marinus. NCBI lineage: Eukaryota > Metazoa > Chordata > Hyperoartia > Petromyzontiformes > Petromyzontidae > Petromyzon > Petromyzon marinus. Next base: position 141,364 of record NW_027423667.1, on the reverse strand, counting down.
AGGCGGGGCCCTGCTCTCCAACCAGGCAACAACAACAACGAGGAGGAGGATGATGATGCCGTCGACAAGATTGGGCCAAAGGCGTCACGCGGGCCTGGACGGAGATTCTCCCGCCTGAGGCGGAATATTCAGGGGATTCTGCGATTCTTACGGGAGCGCTGTTTCTGTTGCCGTGACGATACCGCTGAATAAATGCTGTCATGCGGCTGGGCCCTCCCTGCCCTGTGTACATATTTTTCAATGTTACTGTCGTTTTTATCTCACTTCTTTCTGGTCCAATGACTCCAAGACTCACGGTTTAAACTGAAGATCCCAGTGGTCCTCAAAAATATTTACGGGGACTTCTTCACTTAAAAAACATTTAACTTAGAAAGTCTCAGAGATACAACGAAACCTGTCCATATGTCCAGTTGCCTGTTTGTACCGAGATTCATAAGTTCAACTGCCACGCAATAGATGGTGGTGTTGGCATCTACATCTACACAACGTGAAGAACCAGTGGCGTCTACGTCTACAGGAGATTATACAACTCTTAAAGCCATTCCCTGTGTTTAGTGTACACGCCGTACAACATGTTTGGAATCGACAGGAGTAAAGTTGGACTTACGAACAAACAGACTTACGAACAGACTTCTGGAACCTAACTCGTCCATAAGTAGAAGAGTCCCTGTATATGGTGGTCACTCTGAACAACGCAGACCCAGCCTCCTTTTTACGATGTTTGGTCCATTAGGACGTTACCAGACGCATCTTTCTGTGCTAACGACCACGCGATACACATTAGATGAGTCACAACAGGTCGCGTTTAATACTCTAAACTTGTCTGGAGTAATTTGCATACGGCAGACATTTCTGCACATTTGCAGAATTACATGTCCATGGGAAAGGAACCATGTGTATGGCATTACAAGGGGTGCTTGGTCGTGTGTGGATGCAGGCTGTTGGCAGTGCCACTGATTAATCAGAATCTTTTTTTTCATCCTGGAGGAATCCAATGAGCTATGAAGCTCTTTTCACATATGTCCAGTAGGGGCGGGTCAGCGAGGTATGTACAAAAACGATATGAGAGGCAAGATGGAGAAAATGTAAGCATGTTGCTAAAAATACAAAGTACATAGATTCCTGCCGATTTGTCACCAAATGCAAGTTTGGGCAAGGCAGCAACACAACAAAGCACCAGACCACGACAAGACAACAATTACATTGCAAATGTAATTACATTGCAAATTAAAATCGAAAGTTCAATGCGCAATATTTGAAACAGCGTTACTAAATGGCAATATTCCCCTTGAATACCTAATGAACGAGGCTAAGACGCTTGCAGTAATGTTCAAATATGCATCGCAAGCCATTCAGAAGTGGAAGGCCTCACGTGACCACAGGGCACCACGGTGGCTGGGAGATGTTAACTACCTCCCCTGGTACGCAGGAGGTCGTGGGTTCCATCCCAACCCTGACGCATGCTGTATATTTGTCTGCTATAAATGTCCACGTGACGATAAGCCACTTCGTTGAGCTATCATTTGCGATGGCCAGGTCGCTTCTGAAAAACTGCTATATATGCTCAGTGGGCCTTACCTGGTAAAATAAAAATAGTTTGTCAATTAGTAAATAAATGAAGTATATAAGTTACAATTGCATTCATACATACATTTCCAAGCTTGGGAAAGGCAGTAAAACAATAGCAAAAACAGCCACAGTCCACACCAAGACAACATACAGTGCCTCGGTAAAATTGTACTTTAAAACTGAACTGTGGATACATTGTTAAGAATACAAAAAAGAGTTTAGTTTAAAATCATTTGGTTGATAAGGACCTGGGTAGTGATCTGCGATTATTGAGTGGGGGTTTGGGAGTCGCTGACTGGGAGGAGTGAGAACGGGTGAAGCCGGATCTGCCACGCGTTGCGCTCACCAACTCGAGCTTCGCCGGGACAGCAACAAACGAAGAGACGGAGAGAGGAGCTACCCCGGGTTTACATCGCCACGACTCACGACGCACACAACACACACGTCACATGCCCAGGGGGAGGAGGGCGATGACCACCCCACAGTGCGATAGCTACGACTCCCCTTTCATTTAGTTAGCCATCCTCACACAACGCTGCACGGAGTGTGCAGTGTTATCAATGAACACGGCACTACCACTGCACGGAGTGTGCAGCGTTATCAATGAACACGGCACTATCACTGCACGGAGTGTGCAGCGTTATCAATGAACACGGGACTACCACTGCACGGAGTGTGCAGTGTTATCAATGAACATGGCACTACCACTGCACGGAGTGTGCAGTGTTATCAATGAACACGGCACTAACACTACACGGAGTGTGCAGTGTTATCAATGAACACGGCACTACCACTGCACGGAGTGTGCAGTGTTATCAATGAACACGGCACTACCACTGCACGGAGTGTGCAGTGTTATCAATGAACACGGCACTACCACTGCACGGAGTGTGCAGCGTTATCAATGAACACGGCACTACCACTGCACGCGAGCAATCGGCTGCTTAGTGAGTTACACGGCATGGTACGGAGCTATTAACGCGACACGAACCACAGCGTGTTCCCGGGGTACTCAACTACCTTAGTTTCTCAACTACCGGGACTACTCAACTCAATATTTCAAGAGGCGCAATGCACTGTGGTGAATACGAGACAGTGGTCCTTCATAAACAACATCACCAAACAGTCTTTAAAGAGCAGCATGCGGCACCGGGAGACACAGATTGCCATCCCCTGAGCTATTCTATTCCTGCGCATGAGGGCAACATGTTCAGGAGCCATAAGCCAATGTCCGAGGTCTGCTGGTCACGACGAGAGGGCTTCCTGTAGGGTTACTATTCCTGCTCCTCCTGTTGTTTGTGGAGTGACTCATGCAGCCAGCTGTGGCTCTAGGGTTTGGTGATACATGTTATTTATGTAGTTTATTGTTAAAAATTCGGTCACAGTTCCTATGATCACTGTTACATTGCATTTATAGCTTTATTTTGGTGATTTCTAAAAGTGTTTTGGTTTGGCCATGTTTTTGTTTATTGTAGTACGGAGTTAGACTGATGGCCTTAATCTAAGTTTTCTTGTTGTTGTTTGTCTTGCATCCCACTGGGATTTTTGCACACAGCGTTGGTGTACGGTGCTATATCAGGAATATTTTGACGTTTTTTCCTGGATTTTCTGTTTGCACATGCACAAAGTCACTTTAAGATGTTTTCTTGTTCATGTTTTTGTCTTTTTTGTTTGTTGAGGTTGCACCCGATTCAAGAGCCGAATGGCTCACAGGGCTAAACCAAATAAATGAAAACTAAACTAAACTAAAACTACTCCGTTGAAGGAGCACAAACGACTGTGGTTCACAATATCGTGAATAGCTTGGGTTGGATGGTCACAATCGCACTGTGGCTTGACTTTAATTTTCTATTGCGTCGTTTCACGTTGTACGATCTGTTCTGGATGACCACAGTCAAACACTGGAGAGTTTAAAATTTTCCATTTGTGCATCAGGTATCCGCATCTGCCATGGTTTGTGCAGATGTGGTTTAGGGGGACCATGATCTTCGTGGAATATCAAGCCCAGGGATCTTCTGCGTTGGGTTTTTCACAAGGTGTGTCAGTTCTTTTGAACTTACACTGATCATGTCGACTCTCTGCAGTGGCAATGTGAAACTATTAAAATAAAAAGCGATACAATTTTTTGAAGTTGATTCTTACACGTGCAATTCAATACATGAATTGTCAGCTGAATAATAAATATTAATCGATTTAACCAATGTATCGCGCTGTTACTACTAACTAGCACAACTCTTTATAACGATCACAGCATGTATAAAGTAAACTTTTAACTACAAATATATATTCCTGAAGAAATGATGGTTTATTCAAACTGTGTGCAATATCAAGCAACTTCGGAATGATTTCTGAAGCACTGCTGCAATGTTTGGTGCACTGCGATACTAACGCGGCGATCCGAGTTGGATTCCTAGCCATGGCTAACGTCAGTGGTGACTGATATCTGAACAAGTCCTGAACCTAATCCGCGCCCCCTTCACCAAGCGTGGTAAAGTTTGGTGCAACAACCCCCATGACCAAAGCAACGTGGTGAGGCCTTCATCAGACAGTGGACTGCCAGAGGGGTGTAACACACACAATCATCAGTTTGTCTCGACAATCACTTGCCTTGAACATTGAATCCTTAAGTTACATTACCAATGGCATATTGGTGTGGCTCTCTGACCCTTTGATGTGAAAGATTAAAGAACCCCAAGTGTCTGTCGCCGACTCAACAATTTTGAGGAGCGACCCGTGGCGGTCAGGCAGATCACGAGGTGAGCAGAGAGGTGAGGAGGAGGGCACTTTGGAGGGGGCTGCCAAACCTCGAGTCACGAGCACACAGCGCCGTCTCGTACAAGACGGCGCACCGATGGGCACCGCCGCTGCTGCCACCGGGCTTGGCCTTCTGCGCCAGTTTTACCAGGTTGGCCACGGGGCCGTGCCCAAGGTTGCGGCAGGAATGCACGCCGTAGTGCTGCCCCACAGCACAGTCCACGGCCGGCAGCTGCAGAGCACACAGCCAACAACAGAGACCTGGAACCCTCTCTCTTTCGTTTGGAGGCGGCCGGGTTGCTAGCAGCCCTTTTCCACTGGCGCATCCGATCCGTGCCAGCGCGTAGCACCCCCACGGAACGGGTGGTTTTCCATTGGCTATTTGCTCTGCCGATATAAAATCAAACTGTATACGCCGCCCTTACAAGACCTCTCAAAATGGACCAGGGGCCAAACAGGTCCAGAGGTGGTGCTAATAATAAAGTGTTCATTGCGTACGACGTGAACAGCGTTAATGTGACTGCACAAATTTATGGAAACATGGTCGAGTGGTGGTTCTCGGTTCAAGCCCAGCATCCGCCCGGGTTAATGTTGCCGGTTTATTCACCATAAACAAAGAGATCTGTTTCACAATGTATGATAATAATCCTGTGACACTGTATTAAAAAAATAGAATTGGCCACGTGTAACCGCATCATGTTCCAAATTTTCCAAATCAGATCAAATACTTGCAAATTACTTTATCGGGGAAAAAACCATGTAGGAAACTCAAACATCGCTCCCAATTGGCAGACATGTCCATTCACAGGCCGGTAGTGCGTGCACCACGTGCCAAATAGGAACAGCTGCCATTGGGGGGGGGTCTCCTCGGGTAGACTGCCGCAGAGCAATGGAATGGTTGAGATGAGACGTTGCTGTAAGGCGCTTTGAGTTGAAGAGTTTATTTCCGCGAGCGCCCTAAATCTCCAAATCCTTATCCCCATCTCTGAGCCGCCCCTCTGGCCCCTACTGGGGCCCGTGTCTCACCGCTGCGGTGTCGAGGCTGCCGCACTGGTGGATGAACTCCATGCAGCTCGTCGCGCTTTGGACAGAAGCTTCCCGCTGTGGCTCCAGATCCACCCAGGGCAGAGATCACAACCCCAGTCTCGTCCAACAGCTACCACAGACACAACAAATCCGTCAACATCAGTTGGTTGACACCGAGGCGACCGCAAGGCAAACACCAGCTTAAAGCTAAACGATACGCATGGAGCTGCATCTCACAATGCAGTGCACGAAAACTGATTAAATATTACAGATTTAAGTTTGCAAATTAACACAAAATTCGTTCTCAATTTTAGTTTTCCAAATGCACTATCGACGTAATGTCAAGAGACAAATAAATCATCCATTCGTAAATCTCGCATAGCCGTGCAGGCCCTGTGTCATAAAATGTGGGGGGTGGCCTTTTATCTTGTACACAATAGGAGCCAACACTTTCACATTAGCTGTGTTATAAGATTGTGCGGCGCACGAGAGTCAAGCTGAAATTGTTATTCTCAAAGATGGAATTAGGAAAATGAAGTGCAAAACTCAAGTTTAATGAGACTGTAATTTTGTGCAGTCGCTGGTGACGGGGCTCGGACGATCGACTTGATAAGACTTGAGACCTCGGTTTCAACCCAAGCGGTCAAAATCCAGATTCAAGCCCAGAATCTTATTATTGCCAATGCACCGCTTTGATCTCTGAGCCACCTGGCCACTTTGCATATATAGTGTTATCATATATTTTATCTGAATGTCACCGCTGTACACTCAATTTTAACGGTGATTTTCAATATCTACCTTTGGGATGTTTGCCAAATTCACAGATATTTTTTAAGAGTGACAAGAGAAAACCCATGCATCTTACGTGACACTTTGTTGTGCTCTGCATTGGCAGTGATTACATAACGCTTAAACGTATTCGAGTTATCGACAAATGAGTTTTAAGTTCGTAATAATAAACTAATATTACCGCGCACAATTTTGGAAACAAACTTAACATTGAGCGCCACTCGGAGGCGGTAAGTACACTCAAACTTTGCACGGGCAGTGTCGTACACCTACTTGCTGTACTGCCTCTTACCAGCTGGAGGCGGGTGGGCTCACGCACGCCACGTACGCACCTGGGCGTCGCGATGGAGGATGTCCAAGAAGGAGCCGAGGCCCAGGCTGGAGAGGTCGCGCGAGTCAAAGTGCTCGGCAAGCTGCTTCTCCAGGCGTGACAGCGCGGGTAGGCCCAGGGGCTCTGCCATCTTACTTGCGTGGCTCAGCAGACGGACCAGATGCTCGGCTACCGCCTCTACGAAGGAGACAAGCAATGCCATTGTAGGAGAGGACAACGATGCTGTAACTCGCTCCAATAGGCTCAACAACTGCAACTCTCTCTCTGCCCCCCCACCCCCACGTCTCATCTACGGCCTCCCGATAAGTTTCATCATCACTCTCCAGATGACTCAAAAAACAAGTTTAACACGAAGGCCTTCGCGACCAATATTATCCATAATTGAGATTTTTGGGTTAGGTCACGTAAAAAGTGCATATTAACGCGTATTATTGAGTGCATGTTTACGTGATCTAACCCAAAAATCTAGATGATGGCCTAAAAAAACCACTGGCAGACTTCTCACTCACACCCGTATGCAAGACGATATCGCCCCAATATTCGAATTGTTCAACTATCCCCTGAACCAGTCCAGAATCAATTTCAAGTTCACACTCAGCATTCTGAAGGTCCTCCGTGGTCTGACCCCTTATGTACAATATAAGAAACTACATTTTATTCAGATTGTGCTTTCGATATCGTGTCATGAGACGGAGTATCCACTCGGATCTCTCACGGAGCAGCGGAACCCGTCCTATTGGAGAATGGCCCGCAGAAGAGAACATCACAAAGCTACCTCTGACATTGCTTCTAGTGACCTCTGGTCCACAGAGTAAAGGGAAGCACATTCCCACTCACTCTGTTGAGCCGATATTGGACTTGGTAAAATTAAGTGCATAGCCATTTATTGAGTATGTTTTGGGTTTTTTTGACAGTCATTAATGACCGAGCTGAGACCATCAACTGGCTGCACTTGACAAAAGCAAGTTTAATCACAGGTGGTTACCCAGATTCGAACCCAGGATCTCAGCGTTTCCAGCTCAATGCTAATAATCTCTCTCAGCCACCCGGGTCATCTCGATGTAAATTTGATAAACTGATGCGTCGTGATATGCCAAACTCTTACTAATGCATTAGTAATAATCGAGACGAGATGTGAAATAAGGTGTTTAGAGAAGCTACGACAATTCAGCGCACGTGCAATCCAGTAGACTCTTGATTATCCGTGTGCGGTTTATCTGATTTGCGGATTAACCACGCACATGAGATTTTAACTTATTAATAACTCATGGATTTTCCCTTAGGCCCAAATTAATAATCTAGAAATAGTTATACATTGTAATTCTTGGAAATGTTTGTTACAAGTCACGTGCTTATATCGAGCAAATATGTGCGCCCATGAATCCGAAATCTACGTGATCACCTCGACAGTACAGTAGTTGCATATCTTTACAACAGTGGGTGGAGTTTGATTGATGGTGATTGGCGTGGCTCTGCTATCCACTTAGAGGGCCGAGTCCTCTGCTCAGGAGCAGGAAAGTTTTATCACCGACCACGTGCATCGATCGGTCGATCGTTAGTTTGTCGCATAGAGATCCGCAGAAAATGGATATATTTGGATAATCCGAGATTTTTTATCATCCGCAGCCATCTTCCCCGTAATTAGCGCGGACAATCGAGAGTCTAATGTATATGCAAATTTGTCTCCTTACTCCCCGGAGGAGGCGGCGGTCTGGTGTCGGGAGTGCTGATGTTGCCGAGAAACGCGGCCGGTTTCTCCTTGACCACGAGGTCGCGAGGAGTCTCGAGGGAGCCACAGCACAGGGCCAACTGAAACAGCTTCTGGGCCAGCGTGTCCCCTTTCACCTGCCCCAAGAAGTCCTGCACACACTGTTGGTGGAAACAACAAAGGACCCAAACCACGTGCAGCCATATCACTCTGTTGGGACAAATAGAGGGTGACACATGCATAGATGTCCTACCGATTTCAATGCCCCCCTTACTTTTGTCTCAACGTGTGACTGAATTTTGTGAAAGCGATGGCCCTAAATATTATAGAGGAGAGTTAATTCAGTGGTAGAACAAGCCATTGATACTGGTGGAAGTATCGACAGACTTGAAACGTATGGCGATTATCACTCATTAAATAATTCCGAGAACAAATGTATTTTGGAAAATCTTTGACAAATCTAAGCAAATGCATGAACTTCCTCGCACGGTAATTTTGTTGCATTAAGTCCAGACGCCATGGCCCCACCTTCTTCAGCTTATTCACAAAGATGTCATCGGCGTTCTGGAAGACCTGCAGCACCATCTCGGCCGCCGGCTGTGTCGTGAACTGTTGGCGAAGATCGGCGCTCGTCCCTGGCAAGGGGAACGACTCCAACAGGTATTTCTTGATCTTGTGTGGCCGGCCCTCCACCTCCTGCTTGATGTCACACTCGATGCGAGCCAGCCCACGGTCCATCGCCTCCCGCTCGCCTTTCCGGGCCTTGCCGATCACCTCAACAAACAACACAATGTTAGCAACTGTGGCGGCCACAGGTGCAGGGCAGTGCTGTAGTTGCGATGATGGAACACGTGATGGACGAGTGGTTCAACAGCGAATGCAAGGTGTGCTGCTAATGCACGATTGCAATCGAGAGATGGGATTGGTGGATCATCCTAGCAGCAGTGGCTTTTGGCAAGCCATCGAACAAAGACAGTCACCGCATCACTCGCTATCAGATGGGCTTCTGCGACCAACTGGAATGCTCTTCCTTCCGATATTAGGAAGCCATTGGAGCTATGCACTTTTAAATCTAGATTGAAAACAATTTCTTTAGAACTGCTTTTTGTGTTCAGTTTGTTGTCCTCCACACCTCCGATTAGCACAGTTGGCTACGTACAGTGCGAAAGAAGTTCAACATATATACTTGTGGTTTTACCCAATCCAGTCATTTCTGAGTACTTGTTTAGATTTGCAAATTTTGATTCTGACGCCGGCACACACGTCCTCCTCATTCATTATTAACAACACGGGATTTTTTGTTTACATTATTTGTGAAGCATATAGAAATGCAGTTTTGGATAATACACCCGCAATATTAACTAGGGCGACTCCTGGGATCGAATCGCAAACCTCTGAAACAAGCGACAAATGCACAACCACTCGGGAAAGAAGATTTCTGTAAGGAGCGGTATATATTAACATGATGTACTTACACAAGCAGTCACTTCAGTGCTCTTGTCACAGCACTGCACCCACAAAACTGAAGTCGTGTTGGAAGTCTGTCTCAGACTGCATGACAAAAGGATACACCACATTCACTTGACAGGGAGACAGGTGTGAAACTTGTGTGCCTGAGCAACTGAGGATAGCTCAGCGTTGTGGCCGTGTAAGGCAAACGCAGGGGCGGGGGAATATTGGTAAAAGGCTGATGCAGTGTCACTCTCAGGTGTGAACACAGCGACACGTACGTTGTGGCTGTGTGTCAGCAATTCCAGAACGCATTTAATTCCGAAAGTAAACCCCCTCAAGGGTAACAACAATACATACTTGAGGCAGTCTTGATTTGAAGCTTTCGCCACTGCAGGAATCCACACTCTTTGGTTCTTTCGGTAAAGTCACGTAAAATCGAGGAGAAGGCCGCTTTCCTACCTTACAGTTACACGCTAATTTCTCACGTTAACATCACTAGCCCTGGACACTTCTTTATGACCCATGGGCTACACACATTTCAAACCATTTAAAACAGTCTGCCTCAGTAGCACACCAAGGCTTTATCACCTGATGACGGACGCTTGTGTCGCGCCCGAAACGTCGTGATTTATTTTATTTTATACCTACGTGACTTTACCGAAAGAACCAAAGAGTATAACTTGAGGCATCCAATAATAATACAATTCGCAGTCAACAAGCGACGCAATGCATACACACGTACACACACACACACGCTCGTACACGCAGGCACGGCACGTAGGGAAATGCCCAGAGGTATGCTGGTGATACGGATGCCCAGATCGTGAATATCCGGAGCCCCGTATCGTTCCATGAGATGCTTCAGCAAGTCCGGCACCTTGAAGCGTGCCATCACTCCTTTGCCTCGGGAGCTGCGGCTCTTGGCCACGAAGGTCCTAAACTCTCTCGCAAACAACAACAACAACACGAGCGGGTTACGCAGAGCGCATGCTAGGGGAGCAACGACGACGCATTGATTCGGACGTGATCATTCATCCTGAAGATTGCGATATGCACACCGGATCGCGTGCGTAAGAATTTATGTTTTAGATTTGTATACGTTGCGTGTCATTGTTTCACATTGTCCAACACCCACCCACTCCAGTCACTAGAGCCGGCTGTGTTCACGTTTTAAAACAAGGCGTTGAATCTAGAATTTATTCACGTGCCCTCAATCGCGATAATCGATTGATTCGCGACATGGGTGGCTGGGGTGGCGCGTATCGCTTCTGTTTATGTCTGCAAGGAATCACTTGCTGAGCCTTAGTATCATTTCAAATACCAAACAAATTCATGCATCAGTAGCACTGGGGCCTTGAAAAAGGAAAAAAATCCGATAAGCGACGTTTCGGGCAATGACCCTTCTTCATATTGCATAGAAAGGCCAGGGAGATTGAGTGAACAATAAGAATTGGAAACTGCACTTCATAGTGATTACCGTGTTTCAAACGTTATTAGGTAACCATTCATATGCACCTTATGGTGGGACCCCGGGGTCCCATAAGTCCCCGGCTCTTGCATAAACATTATATTATATATATTATATAATATAAACATTATATTATATATAATGTAAACATTATATTATATATAAACATTATGTTATAATGTAAACATATTATATATTATATATAATGAAAAACATTATATTATATAATGTTTACATTACATAATATAATAAATATAACGTTTAAATTATGATGTAAACATAAACTTTGCTCTTTTTCACCAATGGGTTTGAAGGATGGTGGCAGGTGTTGTCTTGTTAAACTACGCCTTTAAAACTGAAAACTACTTACCTACATAAGCTCTATTTAAATACACTATCGAAAACATAATTTACTCCCCTCTGCCAATCATCGTGTTTCTCAGTGTGGATTTGTGAACACACTTGTTAAACAATGCATAAAATAGTACGCGTTTTCAATGCGCTGTTCATATTGTAAAATGTGTTTATACCAATGTGACTCTACAGCAGTTGCACAGCCGCACTTTTATATAATTCAGGTCAAAGCCAGATAAACAGTGGAGGATAAACATCGCATGAAGGCGGGGCAATTGTTGTGCAATCATTTCAGGTCAAATTTACAGGTGCGTTTTATTCATGCCACACAGGTAGAGAGTTGAGAGTGAAACCTGGCCCACTGGCATCGTGAGTCATGGATCATGAGTCACCCGGACTTGTTGTGTTTGTTTATGGTTGCTATACAAGCCATCAAATCTACACCACGAAGAGAGTTGATGAACAAGTAGGAGAGTGTGTAACTGGATTACATTCATGTGCACAGGCGTTTCAGATGTGAATATAAAATAAATAAGGTCGACTCAAACGCCACTCTTTAGGATTTGGCACACTCAACATTTTAATTGATAAATTAAGACCAACAAACAATAATCAAATGGGTCATGCATCGATGCACCAATTGTGGTTACGGACTGCTTAAGAAGAAAATGATGAATGCAGATTCGAAGCGAGTTTAAACATGAATCTACACCATTTAAATATATTTTAAACAACCCGTTGCAAACATGACAGTAATTTGAAATGTAGCACTGTACATCAGAACAATTTGAAAGACGTTAGAGATTTGAAACTGTCCAAAAAGAAAGGAGGAAAACAAATGTGTTTTTACATAATACAGGTTTTTTTAGGTAAGATCACGTAAATATAAAAATGTCGGAAAACCCACCACCACCCGAAACAGCCAATTAGTAAGGTTTGTCACTTAAACAGAACATGCCAATTCGTTACTAGTACAGCACACCGGTTGTGTGTTAGAGAGCAAAGCCACAACATTAACAATCTGAGTACGTCGTTTCGCCAGTAATTACAACCAGCGTCATCAGGAGGCAGCCAGATTTGTGGATTTTTAAATGTAGATTTATTTAAATCTAAATTTAAAAACATATAGAGAAACTGGAACATTATTATTACAGAATTTGGTGGGACATATGTCGAAAAGAGAATGACTCCAGCTTAGCTTGCAAGAACTAAGAGACATAGTGTGGCCATGCGGCCTTAATAAGAGAGACTGACTCCACCTTAGCTTGCAAGAACTAAGAGACACAGTGTGGCCATGTGGCCTTAATGAGAGAGACTGACTCCAGCTTAGCTTGCAAGAACTAAGAGACACAGTGTGGCCATGTGGCCTTAATGAGAGAGACCGGCATACATATATTAACGGACATCGAATAAAGTGGTCCCATTAGATTTACAATTAGTCTGAATCTTTAGTACACATTTAATGCCTAGGAATATAAAACATGTTGTAAGAGAATACAGGTCGCTTAAACAAATTCAAATATTGCTTACTACAACCAAAGCTCTTTGAAGAGTCGTAATTTAAAATCAAATGGCAGAGCAAAAGATTTTAATAAATTTCACTGCTCAAGAAAGTAGTCCGCTCAGAAAGCGCGTTGTGATGGAGCGCGTTCCGCGTTGTGCGAGAAGCGTTCCCTAAAGTAAAGAAAACGTGTTGTAGTGAAAACGCGTTATCGTGTGAACACGCGGGACAGACCCAGGTGTTGTGGGTTAACTCCCCGAGATAAACTTTCTTCCAACTTTGTGTTTTATACGCCCGGTGCTCCGCCAATAATTGTTGTGAGCGTCGCTCCTCTGCCCTCTGTTGTTCATGGAGAGAGACTGCACCCTAGTGCCCAGTATCATCCTCCGCGAGCCTCTTCAAATTGCTGATCTTGACACCGCTGGAAGCAGTCATCGGCCTTGACCTCACCTCACAACAGTGCAATTTTAACAGCTCAACATCAAAACACAATGATGGGTCGCTTGCACCAATCGCACAACATCCCAGCATTGACTCTCAGCTGTTACTTGTGTAGAGGGGGTCACGTGTGTCACCATAATTGCCCTAATCCTACAACTCGTGCTGGGTAATATTTTCCTTGCCATATTACCTGTGACACACATAATGAGGACAACCGGTAAGTCAAATGAAACCAGATGTGGGAAACCTGTTCTTTATAATATTATTAATAAGCAATTTGAACACGACTTTTAGAAACACCGATGCAGCTATACACGTGCCAGAATGTCCAGAAATTCGGTTGATACTAATAGGGTTTATTTGCCAGTATTGTACATTATTTAAATTACATTTGTTTGGGCGGCAGGGTGGTGCAGTGGTCACGCCCGTGCATGACATCTTCTGAAGGACTGCCTGGCTTCGCTTTCCTCATTCTGGTCCCTTTCTCTGTATGGGTTTACTCCCATAGCAAAACAACAACAACATACAATGTAACTGGTACTAGCCAAACATCCAAATTACTCCTGCGAAAAGTTAGCAGGCCCCTCCTGAAAAAGAGTCTTGAAACTCAGTGAGGCTTTCCCAGGGAAACAAGCCTACTAACAACATTGTTTCACTGCATGTGAAAAATAAAGATTTTCAGTATTAAATCTCAGTGGCTTTTTTCATTGAAACATCAAGTTACGTTCAAGTGATAATTGTAACTGGCACACAGTATTCCTTCACTTTGGCGCGAGGAACTACAGATGAGGGAAGGCGGCAGTCAAATGGTGAGCAGCTGGCAACAAATCCCCCCCCACCACTCCTGCCCATGCTCTGTTGTCCTCTTTATATAAAGATGTTATCGGCCAATTAATTAGACTTTGTACCCTTTGGTTGTTTAGGTAAAGTCGCGTAGGTAGAACAAATAATAATGGATCACGACGTTTCGATCGCCACACAAGCAATCCACGATTTTTTTTAATTAGTTTTTTCTACTTACGTGACTTTACCGAAAGAACCAAAGAGTAAGGATTCCTGCAGTCACGACAGCTTCAAATCAAGATTAATGAGTGTTTACATGTGGGAGGAAATCGGAGCACCTGGAGAAATCCAAGCAAATGCTCTATCACAAATCTACAGATGGAACAGGCGGAGTCCACATTATTCCACACCGCCTTCTCTACCTCCTTGACGACCAAGGGGTGGGAGTTGTCGCAACATTTTTGTGATCCACCAACCCTCACCTCCACGTAGTCGTTGATTACAGGGATATATAGCCACCACAACCATCCGGCTAAAGTAGCTGTAATGCACGTCTAAAATTCTACAAAAGTTGATGGGGTCGTAGGTCAATTGGTTTGATTTCTATGCGCATTAACCAGTCTCTAACGTATGCACATTTAGATTCGCATTCGGCCGCCAATGGAACAGGTGGTGTCCAAAAGCAAAGTGGATGTACTGATTGTATCTTCATTGCGGGACTCATCCAGCAGTGGATTGACATGGGTTTCAGGTATCCACGTGTGGACGGGCAATAAACACTGGGGCCACCTGGCGGTAAATGTTTGCCGGTGCACATTGGGACCGGCTCACACGTCACTGGCCCCAGGCAGCCCCCAGCCACTGGCGTGCAACACAGCGAAGGGAATCTCCCACCAATGAGGACCACGCACAACCCAGGGTGCAGTCCTAGAACTTGGACTCGCAAACACAACAAAACCCATAGCCGCCAACCCACACGGTTTACTCGTATTCTGTTGGGGGAAAGTGAGTTTTCAGGTCCATACGGCAGACGGCCGTTTCAATACGGGCAACATTTTTGTTAAGTTTATTTGTGTGTTTCTCCCTTGTCATGGGACTTTGTAGGATGGACGTTGGGATTTATAAGGGGCACGGGGTGACCAACAAGGTCTGAATTGGTCTGTAATAAGGTAGGCACTGATGAGGGGTTGACAGCGATGCAAACCCCACACAATACAAAACGCCAAACGGCCAGTAACAATAAAAAATAATAATACATAACTGTCCAATGAGTAATTAGATAATTAAGATCAAAGAAACGCATTCCTTAAATTGATCAAGTTTATTGTTGCAAGAGTTTGGGAAAACAGGAAGACCGGGTGTGGATTCCAGAGTGGAGCAGTGCAAACTGATAAATCTGAAAAGAAGAGTGAGGTGACCTGCATGGTGGTGAGCGGGTGGGTGAGTAAATGGGTGAGTGTTTGAGTAAACGAGTGGAGGAGTGTGTGATAGGGTGATTGAGTCAGTGACCGGATGAGTGGGTGACTGGATGCGTGGGTGACTGAATGTGTGGGTGATTAGATGAGTGGGTGACTAAATGAGTGGGTGACTAGATGAGTGGGTGACTGGATGAGTGGGTGATAGGGTGATTTAATTAGTGACTAGATGAGTATGTGATAGGGTGATTGAGTGGGTGACTGGATGAGTGGGTTATAGGGTGATTGCGTGGATGACTGGATGAGTGGGTGACTGGATGCGTGGCTGATTTGATGAGTGGGTGATAGGGTGATTGAGTGGGTGACTGAATGAGTGGGTGACTGGATGAGTGGGTGATAGGGTGATTGAATTAGTGACGAGATAAGTGTGTGATAGGGTGATTGAATTAGTGACGAGATAAGTGTGTGATAGGGTGATTGAGTTAGTGACTGGATGAGTTAGTGACTGGATGAATGTGTGATAGGGTGATTGAGTTAGTGACTGGATGAGTGGGTGACCGAGTTGTTTAGTTGAGTGCGTTGTTGTGAACTGCAGTGAGGCGCGGTGGTTGAACGCGGAGTGGATGAGACGAAGCGGTCAAAGTGTCTGGTAGACCGAGTCCCTTAACGTGGGTGGAGGGGGAAATCAACGAGGGGAAGTTCACTGCAACATTCACCACGGTGGTGCTAGTAGTCGCAGCGAAAAAAGAGTGATACAGGGCTGACTGAATGAAGGTTGAGGCGAGGATGCAAGGTGGTGTAGAGGAGGCGAAGAGGAGGGTAGAGGAGGTGAGGTGGTGACGAGGCGTAGAGGAGGGTGCCCCGCTCTTGGCGTTGATCTTGGTGAACACGTGTCCGCGCCCCGTCTCGTAGCTCTGCCCGGTGCTGATGCAGCCTCCACCGGCTGCAGCGCCCAGCGGCCTCGCCGAGTCCGTGCCCAGCTCCGCTCTGAGCAAGCTCTCCATTGCACGCTGTCTGCTCGCAGCGACAAACACAACGTTAAACTCCCCCCCCCCCCCACCCCGTCCCGTGTGGCCTCTAACACAGGGGTCCTCAACCCCCGGGTTGCAAGAGCACTTGCTTCAAGTACATTAAAACCCACTTTTTGGTGTAGATATGTAGATGACACTTTGGTTGTCTGGCGACATGGGAAGAATACACTTAATGAATGAATGTCTAAATCATCTCAATTCACAAAAACCGGCCATCCAGTTCACCATGGAAATGGAGGTGAATAACACACTCCCTTTCCTGGATATTTTGCTCGGACGAGGCCTAAATGGTAAAGTAACACACACAGCGTTTACCGAAAGGGAACACATACTGATGCCTATCTGAATGCAGATTGGCATCATCACCCCGCACAGAAATCCTTTCTCAACAAGATGCTCATACATCTGGCTAAAACAGTGTCAGATGGTCAAAGTCTGAGGAGAGAGATTAAACATGTCAAAGAAACGCTACGATTGAATGTCTACAATAATGCTCAAATTAACAGAGCAGTGAATTCTAAACCAAGATCAAACAGCAATACTGCTGAATCAGGTTATTAAACAATTAAAATACCATATATCGTGGGAGTAACTGACAAATTAGCTAGTAGTCGCAGCTAAAAAAAAAAGTGATACATTAATGACAGGGCTGAATGAATGAAGGTTGAGGCAAGGATGCGGGGTGGTGTAGAGTAGGCGAAGAGGAGGGTAGAGGAGGTGGTGAGGTGTTGAGGTGGCGTGGTGAGGAGGTGAGGTGGCGTGGTGAGGAGGTGAGGTGGCGTGGTGAGGAGGTGAGGTGGCGTGGTGAGGTGGCGTGGTGAGGAGGCGTAGAGGAGGCGAGGAGAAGGGTAGAGGCGGTGAGGTGGTGAGGAGGCGTAGAGGAGGCGTAGAGGAGGGTGCCCCGCTCTTGGCGTTGATCTTGGTGAACACGTGTCCGCGCCCCGTCTCGTAGCTCTGCCCGGTGCTGATGCAGCCTCCACCGGCCGAAGCGCCCAGCGGCCTCGCCGAGTCCGTGCCCAGCTCCGCTCTGAGCAAGCTCTCCATTGCGCGCTATCTGCTCGAAGCAACAGACACAACGATAAACTCCCCCCCCCCCGGTCCCGTGTGGCCTCTAAATACTTATTTCCTTAGGAGAGGTGATTTATCGGACGAGGCCTAAATGGTAAAATAACACACACAGCGTTTACCAAAAGGGAACGCATACTGATGCCTATCTGAATGCAGATTCGCATCATCACCCCGTACAGAAAACCTCTCTCATCAAGATGCTCATACATCTGGCTAAAACAGTGTCAGATGGTGAACGTCTGGGGAGAGAGATTGAACATGTCAAAGAAACGCTACGATTGAATGTCTACAATAATGCTCAAATAATTAACAGCAATGAATGCTAAACCAAGATCGAACAGCAATACTGCTGAATCAGGTTATTAAACAATTAAAATACCATATATCGTGGGAGTAATTGAGCAATTAGCTCGAGTTTTGGAAAAGCAAAAAGCTAAACATCTAAGTAAGATTTGGCACGGTACACAAAATTCAAAAAATAGTATCTTGTACTTAAGATGAATTGCCTAAGTTGTCAACGGATGGTGTGTATCGGATTAATGGCTTATGTGGCAGATGTTATATTGGACAGATGGGATGTAACATTAGCGTAAGACTAAAGGAACACCAAATAAATATTAAACACTCTCAAACATAACTGTCGGAAGTTGCAGTACATGCTTGCCAACAAGAACACTTCATGTATTTTGATAACGATGAAGTGTTGTGTAAAACTCATTATTACTGGCCAAGACTAATTCGAGAATCCATTGAAACTGAGAAAATTTGTATTATTTTAACCTCTCTGACAACTACAGGCTTAGTGCGGCCTGGAAGCGTATTATTAAGTAATTGTGATTGTAAGATGAGGAGATGAAGGCAGAAGAAGACGTGGGGCGATGTGGTGATGCGGTCGAACGTGGTGGCCCGAGGAGCGGAGGGAGAGATGGCGCGGGACGGGGCGGTGTGGAGAAGGTGGCAAGGATGGCGGACCCCACGTGAGTGGAACAAACGCGTGGAAGAAGAAGACATCTCACATTTATCATTACTTATAGAGGAAACATACTAATTTAATTATTACTAATCAATTATATAATTTCAATAATCCCCCTCCCCGCCTCTGATTTCTGTACCTGATGGGTTCAGTGATGACATCGCCTTTCTCTATTTAAGACCGGAAGCAGGTGGATGGCTTCACTATTCTGGCAAATCGCCCGATGATGCTGGATGTAATTACCAGTGAAACGTCGTACTCATCTTGTGGATTTACTTTCCAAAACACCGGTGGGCTGAAGTAGTAACTAAGTGGAGTTTTGTTTACGTGACAAATTCCTTACTAATTGGCTGTGTCAGGTGGTGTAGGGTTATGACACATTTATACTTACACGATCTAACCCAAAAACCTTTGTTATGAAATTAGGACAATTTATTAAATATATTGTATACCAGAAAATACAGCAATTGACTAAACATATACGGCAATAGATGTAACCTCGCAGCAGTGAACGTGACGAAATTTCATCATGGAAATGTCCGCTGCACAAAACCTTGAGTTCATCGCCCTACACGTGGTACCTCAGCCTCAGGATGAAATAAATCATCAGGGAGTTCTCCGTGAGCATCGTGCGCGCTCCAAATCCAGAGTTGAGCCATGGTCTCGGCACCCAGCCAGCCGCCTTCTCTTCTTGGGGCAGTTGGAGTCCAGCGCGCTATCGAAGGGCACGTGGTGAACGCTCAGGACGTGTCTCTTGAGCTTCGACTTCTGCGTCGCTCCGTACGAGCAGTCACTGCACGGGAAGGGCTTTTCATCTGGAACACAAGACATCCACCGTTGAGCACACGCACGCGCTAATACATAATTTATTTATCACCGTGCAGTGGATGCCATAGCATTACTATGTATATGGGACGTTTTATCAATCACGGTTGCTGACCCCAGGCCCAAAGGCCCAAAGGCCTAAAATGCCAAATGGCCAGCAACAAATACCTCCAATTAGCACGGTTGGCTACGTATGGTACGAAAGAAGTTCAACATGCGTGCAAATAGTAGAAAAGCAAGATATTGATTTCCTGAAAAATATCAGAAGAACACATTTTTGGGGCTTATTTTGAAGCCCCAACATTTTGCACTTCTTCGTGTGGTTGATGTTGATGCAGAGCAGCTCATTAATTACACAATAATTACCTGCAATAGAACGAGTAAATACACATGGAAGTTAGGTGTTAGTACAATGAAGAGGAAATTCCCATTGTGGAAATGACTCGGTCTATACATTCAAAAATGTTCCCTAAATTTACCCACTTGTTTAAGCAAAATTTACCCCGGTTAAGAAATAGATACTTTTTGGAATTTGTCAAGCAATGTATTTTACACAGTTTCCTTCCAATGGTGCTATTGGCTCCATGTCATGAGATGAAGTATCCCTGTGCAACTCTCACACAGCAGTGAACCACCTCATGTAAGAGAACAGCTCGTGGAAGGAGATATCATTGCACTACTCATGACATCCCTTCGTGACCGTTTTTTATCCACTAGGAGGTTATTGCAATTTCCTACACATCACGCGACATCAGAAGTGTTTGCTGGAATAAGTGTTTGGTAACTGGATAAGACCATCAATGAGAAGCCAGTTTAATCATGGCTCGGTGACTGAAACCCAGAGTTTCACGGTTTAACCCAACATCCGAGCAGCACCACATCAGATCTCTAGACTCCTCAGTGCAGGCATACAGATATGGTCAACATATGCGTACATTAACTAATTTGTGAAATTATCAATTACATCCAAATGAAATGTAGTGTGTGCATTACTCGGACGTACCTAAAGGTGCCAGGTTGGGTTCATCCACCTTGGGGATGCTCTGCTCCATGCAGCCTCCTGCTTCCGTGCAGTCCATCCTCTTGATGTCCGAATTCTGGCTGTTGCTACTGCTGCAATTGGTGACGCTGGTGGTGGTCTTCTTTCTTTTAATGGGCTTAGGTCTACTTCGCTTTTCCTTCTTCTTCTTCTGCTGCAAGGCCATCAACACTTTCATGCTCGTCATAGGATCGAGAGCAGCGTATGGTTTATTCTCACTGACTGGTGAAGCAGTTTGTTGACGTGGAACTAGGCCAAAGCATTCAAGAAAATTGGATTTCATGTCATTTATCTTAACGCCGCTATCTTTTGTCGAAGTGTAATCATGTTCAGGTTTCGGTCTGTACAAGAACTGTGCGTGAAGACTTTCATGAGTTTTCAGGATTTCAATAGGACTTAAAAATCCGCAGACTGAGCACATCTCATAGGGCGACGGTGGATTCAACACCGCATTGGCAAAACTGCCGTTATTCACCAAGCCTGGTGCACCCTTTATCATATAATCCTTCTCATGGGTCTTAAAATGCCTTTTTAATTTTCCTAGCTGATCAAACCTTTTTCCGCATATGCCGCACCATTGATCACGGGTCTCCTTGTGTGTTCTTACGTGGGCTTCTAGGCACCATGCCAGCTGGAATTTTTTCCCACAGACGTCACAAGAGATAAGTGTTTTCGTTCTTGTAATTCTACCGGATTGAGGTGGGGTTGAGATGGGTGCTGGTGAAGTGCCATCAATGGTGAAGGCAATTCTCCCAGCACCACCTTGACTCACAGCGGAGTTGCTCTCGCACATCTGAAACAAAAGACAAAGGTCACGCGCATGACACCCGTGTCACGAGTGTACTCACACAGGCATACTTAAGGTGACATAAGATTCATATATACTACAACTCATTATACCAGAACTCCACAATATTGCAGTTCCTATCATGTACGATTTTACTCCTCTTATCCACCCAAATAAGATTTTGTTTAACAACAA
This sequence comes from Petromyzon marinus, assembly GCF_048934315.1. Lineage (NCBI taxonomy): Eukaryota > Metazoa > Chordata > Hyperoartia > Petromyzontiformes > Petromyzontidae > Petromyzon > Petromyzon marinus. Next base: position 119,855 of record NW_027423667.1, on the reverse strand, counting down.
TGACGAACTACCTCCATTTTCCTAATGTTACCCACCAAATAGGCCTTTCTGTATATACACACCAACAATATAATGATGGCACCACACGTTCACTCCACTATTCACAACACTCTGACTCGCAATCTCCATATAAGATTGTAATATCATTTCTGTACGAGGGCCCGTCAAAAAGTTTTGAGAATGGACACTTTTTTTTACAAACAACTACGTAAAATAGTCTTCAAAAAAAGTACAGTATAGTACTATTAATGGCACTTATAACTGAACGTCATTATCTCTCATGCTAATTATTACAATGTTAACTAGTTATGCAGGAAAGCTTCATTGAGTCTAAGTACTGCATTTTCAGAAAGGTCCCATTGCATTGAGATGTTTGTGTGAGTGGAACCCAGAGAGACCCCACCTTGCATATGGGGAAATAACACAACTTCACACAGATGGATTCAACCCACAAGCTCAAAGCATTCCTTGTTTAACAAAGTATTCAGTGTAATGTTTAATATAATTTATTTGGTAATATATAGTATCGTAATTGTATAGTCAATATATAGCAGTGTGGTATACAGTAGGGTTGGTAAAATAATACAGTGTAATATTATTATAATCTAAGGTATAGGGTAGTGTATAGTAACGCTGCGTATAATTCAATGTTGGGGTCTGTCTATGGCAGTTTATAATAAAACATTATTTGGAGGCATATTATAATAATTTTTGCGACATAGAAGTGTAATGTATAATGATGTATTGTTAGTAGCTCAGCTTAGTGGAGAATATATTGAGTACATGATTATATTGATGTAGTTTATATTTAGTTCTTTCACATCGGTTTGTTGTATGATAGTTGGGTAGTTGCAGTTCTTTAGCGTCAATATACTAAATGCCTCTGTTGATATATAAACTCTGACTTTAACATAGCTACTTCCGTGACAAGTTACATGCTAATTCCTCGCATTAACATCATGCTAATCTCCCAGTTACATGCTAATTTCTGACGTTAACATCCTGCTAATATCTCACATTAACACATCTACTTCAATGCTAAATTATTCTGTTGATATGTAAACTCCTTTGTCAAGGTGCTCTGCTCCTCCCACCCAGCTTAAAATACGCTGCCAAGCTTAGCAGTGTTCATTGGAGCGCTGTCTTTCCGACAGTTCTGTTTCTTCACCTGAGGAAGGCTACTTGTGTTGTGGCCGAAACGTCGTGAGAATTTTATTGTTTAATTTTAATTATTTTATTATTTCCCTTCGACGTGACTTTACCGAAAGAACCAAGAAGATGAATCCCTGCAGTCACGAAAGCTTTCAATCGAAATTTATTCAAATCAAGTTGTTTTCTTTTTACCACAGTACTTTATGGAATCCTGAAGAATAAATGCATTTTTAGAAGTATTAAACTACACTTGAAGATGTGTGAGAATGTAATTCTGCAGATGCAAGCACAGGCAAACTCGTATCTGCATATACAAGTTTCTGGGCCTCCTCACTTCACCAAACCCGCATTGACCGGCATGGTGAAGTATGGTTAAACAACTCCCACGAACGACATGGTGTGGGGGAGGCCTCTATCAAAACGCTGGATCGACAAAGGGCTGATACATGTCACGACATTGTACGTTAAGATCGTTCTCTCGTCAGCACAAGCCGTCTATGTGGACAATAGAGGGCACGGCACACGTGTACACGATGTTTGTGTGCGTATATTCAGCGTGTGTATCACGTAATAATTATTTAAGGTCGCGATTATGCTCAAAACGAACCAAATGTATAACATCACGAATAACTTTGGAGGTCTCCAGAGCCTGAACAATATTTGAAGTAGACACTGACCCTTGTCACGAGTTCTTATGAACTATAAACTAAACTATAAACTATTTCTATTTAACCAGGTAAGGCCCACTGAGCTATATAACTCTTATCAGAAGCGACCTGGACACAAATGATAGCTCAACGAAAGTGGCTTATCATGTGGACATTTATAGCAGTCAAGTACTCTAAACTCACGTTTCTAAATGTGGAGGGGAAAACCGAAGGACCAGGAGAAGAATCTACGCGACCACAGGGGAAAAAAATAAACAAATACAGAGCAGGCGTAAGGGTCTGGATGGAACCTCCACGCTGCTGTAGGCCTAGCGAGGTAGTTAACATCTCGACATCGCGGCGCCCCTTATTAAAAGCTTAGCCATGTCTAGCAAGGTTATTAACTCATTTCACTCGACTCACGGCACCACAAGTAATGTATTAAACAAATAAAACAATAATAAAGTAGAGAGGCGCTACTTACATTTAACAATGTTGTTGTTAACTTTAAAAGGAGCGCGCTTCTGTCTGGCTTGCAGTCCGGCGATCGCGGTCTCCACTTCCTGGATAAGCCACGCCCGTCGCGGCTATGCCCCGCCCACTGTCGTGCAAGCCACGCCCCCGCGGATCGGGCCAAGCTCATCCCATGGTGAAAGCCCGACAATAAGAATCTTTATTTACAGACAGTCCTCGACTTACGAACGCCCAAATTACAAACAGCCGCCCTTCAGAACCAATTGGCATGAAATATAAATTATTTTATATCGCCTGAAAACGCGAACTCGCGCTTGTGAGTGAGTGCGCGTGCGTGAGTGTGAGCAGGGGGCACAGGTGGTGCATCAGCCAGTCATCTCAGTCATCTCAGTCAGTCGACCCGTGGCACCACCTGGGTCCGCCCCGTGACCTCCTGCCAGCGGGCGTTCGACACTTCACGTGGCCTCAAGGTGCACATGGCCTGGCACAAGCGTCGTGGTGACGTCACCGCCACTTAGTGGCGAATGGCGGTTGTTGTTGTTGTTGTGAGACAGTGAGAGAGTGTGAGGTCGACTCAGCCTCAGATGAGTTCCTGGTGCGGTGTGGAGTGAACATCGCTACTGGGGGAGACAAAGGCGACCGTGGAGGAGAATCCTCCAGGTGCTCACTGATACACTCACCAACTTTACCTCACCAATTACACCTCACCCACCTCACCACCCCAATTACACCTCACCAACCTAACCTCACCAATTACACCTCACCAATCACACCACACTCACCTCACTCACCAAACACCAACTCCACTAACCGCACAAATGCCACTCATTACACCTACTACACTCATCTCACCCACTACATTCACCACACCAACCACTACATTCACCACACCACCCACTACATTCACCACACCAACCACTACATTCACCACACCACCCACTACATTCACCACACCAACCACTACATTCACCAAACCAACCACTACATTCACCACACCAACCACTACATTCACCACACCAAGCACTACATTCACCACACCAACCACTACATTCACCACACCACCCACTACATTCACCACACCACCCACTACATTCACCACACCAACCACTACATTCACCACACCAACCACACAGTCACCACACCACCCACTACATTCACCACACCAACCACTACATTCACCACACCAACCACTACATTCACCACACCACCCACTACATTCACCACACCAACCACACAGTCACCACACCACCCACTACATTCACCACACCAACCACTACATTCACCACACCAACCACTACATTCACCACACCACCCACTACATTCAATACACCAACCACTACATTCACCACACCAACCGCTACATTCACCACACCAACCACTACATTCACCACACCAACCACCACATTCACCACACCACCCACTACATTCACCACACCAACCACACAGTCACCACACCAACCACTACATTCACCACACCAACCGCTACATTCACCACACCAACCACTACATTCATCACACCAACCACTACATTCACCACACCAACCACACAGTCACCATACTGACTGCACCCATCTCATCCACAGCACCAACCTCACTCATCTCACCAATCAAAACTCATCTCAACGACCGCAATTCACCACCTTCCATGCTGCCATCTACATCAGTGGCCAGCAGATGGCAGCATCTACAGGCCACATTCTTGGCCAGTCGATGGCAGCATGGAACGGAGGTTACCGAGCAATCTATAAACGTACGATATTTATTTTGGCTCTCTACGAGGCGTGAGATCTCAGGTAGGTCTGGTTACTCACACGTACACATTATTTGGTGAGGAACTGGCAAGACGTCTCAAGCAGAATCCTAAAAATTAGAGACTCAACAAGGCATCTGTGGATGAAGTCAGGCCCGTGTCTGTCTGCTCGATTATTTCATATCTGTTAACCCCTTATCAGGGCCGAGCTTATTACAGACCAATTCAGACTTTATTGGTCACCCCGTGCCCTTATAAATCTCAACGTAGTGAAAACGCGTTATCGTGTGAACACGCGGGACAGACCCAGGTGTTGTGGGTTAACTCCCCGAGATAAACTTTCTTCCAACTTTGTGTTTTATACGCCCAGTGCTACGCCAAAAATTGTTGTGAGTGTCGCTCCTCTGCCCTCTGTTGTTCATGGAGGGAGACTGCACCCTAGTGCCCAGTATCATCCTCCGCGAGCCTCTTCAAAATGCTGATCTTGACACCGCTGGAAGAAGTCATCGGCGTTGACCTCACCTCACAACAGTGCAATTTTAACAGCTCAACATCAAAACACAATGATGGGTCGCTTGCACCAATCGCACAACACCACAGCATTGACTCTCAGCTGTTTCTTGTGTAGAGGGGGTCACGTGTGTCACCATAATTGCCCTAATCCTACAACTCGTGCTGCGTAATATTTTCCTTGCCATATTACCTGTGACACACATAATGAGGACATCCAGTAAGTAAAACGAAACCAGAGGTGGGAAACCTGTACTTTATAATATGATTAATTTCAGGCAATGTGAACACGACTTTTAGAAACACCGATGCAGCTATACACGTGCCACATTGTCCAGAAATTCAGTTGATACTAATAGGGTTTATATGCCAGTATTGTACATTATTTAAATTACATTTGTTTGGGCGGCAGGGTGGTGCAGTGGTCACGCCCGTGCATGACATCTTCTGAAGGACTGCCTGGCTTCGCTTTCCTCATTCTGGTCCCTTTCTCTGTGTGGATTTACTCCCATAGCAAAACAACAACATACAATGTAACTGGTACTAACCAAACATTCAAATTACTCCAGCGAAAAGTTGGCAGGCCCCTCCTGAAAAAGAGTCTTGAGACTCAGTGAGATTGCTTGTGTGGCGATCGAAACGTCGTGATCCATTATTATTTTTTCTACCTACGTGACTTTACCGAAAGAACCAAAGAGTAAGGATTCCTGCAGTCACGAAAGCTTCAAATCAAGATTAATGAGTGTTTACATGTGGGAGGAAATCGGAGCACCTGGAGAAATCCAAGGGCTTCAGGTGTCCACGTGTGGACTGGGGCCACCTGGCGGTAAATGTTTGCCGGTGCACATTGGGACCGGCTCACACTTCACTGGCCCCAGGCAGCCCCCAGCCACTGGCGTGCAACACAGCGAAGGGAATCTCCCACCAATAAGAACCACGCACAACCCATGGTGCAGTCCTATAACTTGGACTTGCAAACACAACAAAACCCATAGCCGCCAACCCACACGGTTTACCCGTATTCTGTTGGGGGAAAGTGAGTTTTCAGGTCCATACGGCAGACGGCCGTTTCAATACGGGCAACATTTTTGTTAAGTTTATTTGTGTGTTTCTCCCTTGTCATGGGACTTATAAGGGGCACGGGGTGACCAACAAGGTCTGAATTGTCCTGTAATAAGGAAGGCACTGATAAGGGGTTGACAGCGATGCAAACCCCACACAATACAAAACGCCAAGCGGCCAGCAACAACAAAAATAATAATACATAACTGTCCAATGAGAAATTAGATAATTAAGATCAAAGAAACGTGTTCCTTAAATTGATCAAGTTTGTTGTTGCAAGAGTTTTGGAAAAACAGGAAGACTGGGTGTGGATTCCAGAGTGGAGCAGTGCAAACTAATGAAGCTGAAAAGAAGAGTGAGGTGACCTGCATGGTGGTGAGCGGGTGGGTGAGTAAATGGGTGAGTGTTTGAGTAAACTAGTGGAGGAGTGAGTGATAGGGTGATTGAGTCAGTGACCGGATGCGTGAGTGACTGGATGCGTGGGTGACTGGATGCGTAGGTGATAGGATGATTGCGTGGGTGACTGAATGAGTGGGTGACTGAATGAGTGGGTGACTGAATGAGTGGGTGAGTGGATGAGTGCGTGATTGAATGGGTGACTGGATGAATGGGTGACTGGATGAGTGGGTGATTGGATGAGTGTGTGATAGGATGATTGACTGAGTGACTAGCTGAGTGTGTGATTGAATTAGTGACGAGATGAATGTGTGATCGGGTGATTGAGTTAGTGGGTGACTGGATGATAGGGTGATTGCGTGGGTGACTGGATGCGTGGGTGACTGGATGCGTGGGTGACTGGATGAGTGGGCGACTGGATGCGTGGGTGACTGGATGAGTGTGTGATAGGGTGATTGAGTTAGTGACTGGATGAGTTAGTGACTGGATGAGTGGGTGACCGAGTTGTTTAGTTGAGTGTGTTGTTGTGACCTGCAGTGAGGCGCGGTGGTTGAACGCGGAGTGAATGAGACGAAGTGGTCAAAGTTTCTGGTAGACCGAGTCCCTTAACGTGGGTGGAGGGGGGAATCAACGAGGTGAAGTTCACTGCAACATTCACCACGGTGGTGCTAGTAGTCGCAGTGAAAAAAAAGTGATACAGGGCTGAATGAATGAAGGTTGAGGCGTGGATGCAAGATGGTGTAGAGGAGGCAAAGAGGAGGGTACAGGAGGTGAGGTGTTGAGGTGGCGTGGTGAGGAGGCGTAGAGGAGGGTGCCCCGCTCTTGGCGTTGATCTTGGTGAACACGTGTTCGTGCCCCGTCTCGTAGCTCTGCCCGGTGCTGATGCAGCCTCCACCGGCCGAGGCGCCCAGCGGCCTCGCCGAGTCCGTGCCCAGCTCCGCTCTGAGCAAGCTCTCCATTGCGCACTATCTGCTCACAGCAACAGACACAACAATAAACTCCCCCCCCCCCTCCCCGGGTCCCGTGTGGCCTCTAAATACTTATTTCCTTTGGAGAGGTGATTTCTCGGAGGAGGCCTAAATGGTATAACACACACTGATGCCTATCTGAATGCAGATTCGCATCATCACCCCGCACAGAAAACCTCTCTCATCAAGATGCTCATACATCTGGCTAAAACAGTGTCAGATGGTGAAAGTCTGAGGAGAGAGATTAAACATGTCAAAGAAATGCGACGATTGAATGTCTACAATAATGCTCAAATTAACAGAGCAGTGAATGCCAAACCAAAATCGAGCAGCAATACTGCTGAAAGTGATCAGGTTATTAAACAATTAAAATACCACATATCATGGGAGTAACTGACAAATTAGCGCGAGTTTTGGAAAAGCAAAAAGCTAAAAATCTAAGTACGATTTGGCACGGTACACAAAATTCAAAAAATTGTATCTTGTACTAAAGATTGATTGCTTAAGTCATCAACGGATGGTGTGTATCGGATTAATGCCTTACGTGGCAGATGTTACATTGCACAGACGGGATGTAACAGCGCAAGACTAAAAGAACACCAAATAAATATTAAACACTCTCAAACATAACTGTCGGAAGTTGCAGTACATGCTTGCCAACAAGAACACTTAATGTATTTTGAAAACGATGAAGTGTTGTGTAAAACTCATTATTACTGGCCAAGACTAATTCGAGAATCCATTGAAACTGAGAAAATTTGTATTATTTTAACCTCTCTGACAGCTACAGGCTTAGTGCGGCCTGGAAGCGTATTATTAAGTAATTGTGATTGTAAGATGAGGAGATGAAGGCAGAAGAAGAAGACGTGGGGCGATGTGGTGATGCGGTCGAACGTGGTGGCCCGAGGAGCGGAGGGAGAGATGGCGAGGGACAGGACGGTGTGGAGAAGGTGGCAAGGACGGCGGACCCCACGTGATTGGAACAAACGCGTGGAGGAAGAAGATATCTCACATTTATCATTACTTATAGAGGAAACATACTAATTTAATTATTACTAATCAATTATATAATTTCAATAATCCCCCTCCCCGCCTCTGATTTCTGCACCTGATGGGTTCAGTGATGACATCGCCTTTCTCTATTTAAGACCGGAAGCAGGGGGATGGCTTCACTATTCTGGCAAATCGCCCGATGATGCTGGATGTAATTACCAGTGAAACGTCGTACTCATCTTGTGGATTTACTCTCCAAAACACCGGTGGGCTGAAGTAGTAACTAAGTGGAGTTTTGTTTACGTGACAAATTCCTTACTAATTGGCTGTGTCAGGTGGTGGAGAGTTATGACACATTTATGCTTACACGATCTAACCCAAAAACCTTTGTTATGAAATTAGGACAATTTATTAAATATATTGAATACAAGAAAATACAGCAATTGACTAGAAATATACGGCAATAGATGTAACCTCGCAGCAGTGAACGTGACGAAATTTAATCATGGAAATGTCCGCTGCACAAAACCTTGAGTTCATCGCCCCACATGTGATACCTCAGCCTCAGGATGAAATAAATCATCAGGGAGTTCTCCGTGAGCATCGTGCGCGCTCCAAATCCAGAGTTGAGCCGTGGTCTCGGCACCCAGCCAGCCGCCTTCTCTTCTTGGGGCAGTCGGAGTCCAGCGCGCTATCGAAGGGCACGTGGTGAACGCTCAGGACGTGTCTCTTGAGCTTCGACTTCTGTGTCGCTCCGTACGAGCAGTCACTGCACGGGAAGGGCTTTTCCTCTGGAACACAAGACATCCACCGTTGAGCACACGCACGCGCTAATACATAATTTATTCATCACCATGCAGTGGATGCCATTGCATCACTATGTATATGGGACGTTTTATCAATCACGGTTGCTAACCACAGGCCCAAAGGCCCAAAATGCCAAATGGCCAGCAACAAATACCTCCGATTAGCACGGGTGGCTATGTATGGTACGAAAGAAGTTCAACATACGTACAAATAGTAGAAAAGCAAGATACTGATTTCCTGAAAAATATCAGAAGAACACATTTTTGGGGCATATTTTGAAGCCCCAACATTTTGCACTTCTTCGTGTGGTTGATGTTGATGCAGAGCAACAACTATAATTTAACATTGAGGTGGTTGAGCCAGATTATTCTATTACAGCTCATTAATTACACAATAATTACCTGCAAAAGAATGAGTAAATGTGCATGGAAGTTAGGTGTTAGTACAATGAAGAGGAAATTCCCATTGTGGAAATGACTCGGTCTATACATTCAAAAATGTTCCCGGTTTAACCGGGAACATTTTCCCGGTTCCCGGTTCACGGTTTAACCCAACATCCGAGCAGCACCACATCAGATCTCTAGACTCCTCAGCGCAGGCATACAAATATGGTCAACATATGCGTACATTAACTAATTTGTGAAATTATGAATTACATCCAAATGAAATGTAGTGTGTGCATTACTAGGACGTACCTAAAGGTGCCAGGTTGGGTTCATCCACCTTGGGGATGCTCTGCTCCACGCAGCCTCCTGCTTCCGTGCAGTCCATCCTCTTGATGTCCGAATTCTGGCTGTTGCTACTGCTGCAATTGGTGACGCTGGTGGTGGTCTTCTTTATTTTAATGGGCTTAGGTCTACTTCGCTTTTCCTTCTTTTTCTGCTGCAAGGCCATCAACACTTTCATGCTCGTAATAGGATCAAGAGCAGCGTATGGTTTATTCTCACTGACTGGTGAAGCAGTTTGTTGATGTGGAACTAGGCCAAAGCATTCAAGAAAATTGGATTTCATGTCATTTATCTTAACGCCGCTATCTTTTGTCGAAGTGTAATCATGTTCAGGCTTCGGTCTGTACAAGAACTGTGCTTGAAGACTTTCATGAGTTTTCAGGATTTCAATAGGACTTAAAAATCCGCAGACTGAGCACATCTCATAGGGCGACGGTGGATTCAACACCGCATTGGCAAAACTGCTGTTATTCACCAAGCCTGGTGCACCCTTTATCATATAATCCTTTTTGTGGCTCTTCAAATGCCTTTTGAATTTTCCTGGCTGATCAAACCTTTGTCCACATATGCCGCACCATTGCTCACGGATCTCCTTATGCGTTCTTACGTGGGCTTCTAGGCACCATGCCAGCTGGAATTTTTTCCCACAGACGTCACAAGAGATGAGTTTTTTAGCTCTTGTAACTCTACCGGATTGAGGTGGGGTTGAGACGGGTGCTGGTGAAGTGCCATCAATGGTAAAGGCAATTCTCCCAGCACCACCATGACTCGCAGCGGAGTTGCTTTCGCACATCTGATACAAAAGACAAAGGTCACGCGCATGACACCCGTGTCACGAGTGTACTCACACAGGCATACTTAAGGTGACATAAGATTCATATATACCACAACTCATTATACCAGAACTCCACAATATTGCAGTTCCTATCATGTACGATTTTACCCTCTTATCCACCCAAGTAATATTTTGTTTCTAAACAACAATGACTATCTACCTACAATTTCCTAATGTTACCCACCCAATAGGCCTTTCTGTATATACACACCAACAATATAATGATGGCACTACACGTTCACTCCACTATTCACAACACTCTGACTCGCAATCTCCATATAAGATTGTAATATAATTTCTGTACGAGGGCCGATCAAAAAGTTTTGAGAATGGACACTTTTTTACAAAAAACTACGTAAAATAGTCTTCATTAAAAGTACAGTATAGTACTATTAATGGCACTTATAAGTGAACGTCATTATCTCTCATGCTAATATTACAATGTTAACTAGTTACCCAGGAAAGCTTCATTGAGTCTAAGTACTGCATTTTCATAAAGGTCCCATTGCATTGAGATGTTTGTGTGAGTGGAACCCAGAGAGACCCCACCTTGCATATTGGGAAATAACACAACTCCACACAGATGGATTCAACCCACAAGCTCAAAGCATTCCCTGTTCAACAAAGTACTCAGTGTAATGTTTAATATAATTTATTTGGTAATTTATAGTATCGTAATTGTATAGTGAATCTACAGCAGTGTGGTATACAGTAGGGTTGGTAAAATAATACATAGTGTAATATTACAAGTCTAATATTATTATAATCTAACGTATAGGGTAGTGTATAGTAACTCAGTGTATAATTCAATGTTGTGGTCTGTCTATGCCAGTTTATAATAAAAATATTATTTGGAGGCATATTATAATATTTTTTGCGACATAGAAGTGTAATGTATAATAACTTATTGTTAGTAGCTCAGCTTAGTGGAGAATATATTGAGTGCATTGATTATATTGATGTAGTTTATATTTAGTTCTTTCACATCGGTTTATTGTATGATAGTTGGGTAGTTGCAGTTCTTTAGCGTCAATATACTAAATGCCTCTGTTGATATGTAAACTCTGACTTTAACATAGCTACTTCCGTGACCAGTTACATGCTAATTCCTCACATTAACATCATGCTAATCTCCCAGTTACATGCTAATTTCTGACTTTAACATCCTGCTAATATCTCACATTAACACTGCTAAATTATTCTGTTGATATGTAAACTCTTTTGGCAAGGCGCTCTGCTCCTCCCACCCAGCTTAAAATACGCTGCCAAGCTTAGCAGTGTTCATTGGAGTGCTGTCTTTCAGACAGTTCTGTTGCTTCACCTGAGGACGGCTGCTTGTGTTGTGGCCGAAACGTCGTGAGAATTTTATTTTATTATGTTTTATTTTATTATTTCCCTTCTATGTGACTTTACCGAAAGAACCAAGAAGATTAATCTCTGCAGTCACGAAAGCTTTAAATCGAAATTTATTCAAATCAAGTTGTTTTCTTTTAACCACAGTACTTTATGGAATCCTGAAGAATAAATGCATTTTTAGAAGTATTAAACTACACTTGAAGATGTGTGAGAATGTAATTCTGCAGATGCAAGCACAGGCAAACTCGTATCTGCATATACAAGTTTCTGGGCCTCCTCACTTCACCAAACCCGCATTGACTGGCATGGTGAAGTATGGTTAAACAACTCCCACGAACGACATGGTGTGGGGGAGGCCTCTATCAAAACGCTGGATCGACAAAGGGCTGATACATGTCACGACATTGTACGTTAAGATCGTTCTCTCGTCAGCACAAGCCGTCTATGTGGACAATAGAGGGCACGGCACACGTGTACACGATGTTTGTGTGCGTATATTCAGCGTGTATATCACGTCATAATTATATAAGGTCGCGATTATGCTCAAAACGAACCAAATGTATAACATCACGAATAACTTTGGAAGTCTCCAGAGCCTGAACAATATTTGAAGTAGACACTGACCCAGTTACTATTAATAGCTCAGATGTGTAGGCTTTGAATTTAACATAGCCATTTCTGTGACCAGTCACAAGCTAATCACTCAGTTATTTCAATGCTAAATTCTCCTAGTTATTTCAATGCTAAATTTTCCAGTTTGATTTTTACTAGGTGCCTCTGTGAATGTGTATGCTTTGACTTTAACATAGCCATTTCTGTGACCAGTCACAAGCTAATCACTCAGCTATTTCAATGCTAAATTCTATGCTAATTCCTTTGTCAAGGGGTGCCTCTGTGGATGTGTATGCTTTGACTTTAACATAGCCATATCTGTGACCAGTCACAAGCTAATCACTCAGTTATTTCAATGCTAAATTCTCCTAGTTATTTCAATGCTAAATTTTCCTGTTTGATTTTTACTAGGTGCCTCTGTGAATGTGTATGCTTTGACTTTAACATAGCCATTTCTGTGACCAGTCACAAGCTAATCACTCAGCTATTTCAATGCTAAATTCTATGCCAATTCCTTTGTCAAGGGGTGCCTCTGTGGATGTGTATGCTTTGACTTTAACATAGCCATATCTGTGACCAGTCACAAGCTAATCACTCAGCCATTTCAATGCTAAATTCTCCTAGTTATTTCAATGCTAAATTTTCCTGTTTGATTTTTACTAGGTGCTTCTGTGAATGTGTATGCTTTGACTTTAACATAGCCATTTCTGTGACCAGTCACAAGCTAATCACTCAGCTATTTCAATGCTAAAATCTATGCTAATTCCTTTGTCAAGGGGTGCCTCTGTGGATGTGTATGCTTTGACTTTAACATAGCCATATCTGTGACCAGTCACAAGCTAATCACTCAGCCATTTCAATGCTAAATTCAATGCTAATTCCTTTGTGAAGGCGCTTTGTTCCTTCTCACACAGCTTAAAGGTCTCGATCTGAGCTTGGCTTTGTTCGCTCCAGCGCTGTCCTCCAGACAGTCTCGTCCCTTCACCTGATGAAGGCCGCTTGTGTTGTGGCCGAAACGTCGTGAGAATTTTATTGTGTTATTTTATTTGATCAATTTATTATTTTATTCTCATGCTACGTGACTTTACAGAAAGAACCAAAGAAGATGAACCAAGATTATGGCGTGTAGATGCTGCAAATTGAAAAATTAAAATAATAAATTGAAAATAATAAGCAAAAATCCAGATTCATATTCTTGGTTCTTTCGGTAAAGTCACGTATATTAAAAAATAATTAAATAAATTGAATGAAAAAAACGGAAATAATAAAATTACTTTTATTTGTAAATTTTCAATTGGCATAATCTACACGCCATATTCTTGGTTCTTTCGGTAAAGTCACGTATATTTGAAAATAAAAAGAAAATAATTAAATGAAAATCATGAATTGTTATTATTATATTTAAAGCTTTCGTGACTGCAGTGATTCATATTATTGGTTCTTTCAGTAAAGTCACGTAGAAGGGAAACAATAAAATAAAATAAATATTTTTTAAAATATTATTAAAATTTTAACTTTTCTTTTATTATTTATATTTTCTATCTACGTCACTTTACCCAAAGAACTAAGAATGTAGCGTGTAGATTCTACCAATTTAAAAATACAAAAAATAAATGGAAAATAATAAAAGCTTTTATTATTTTCAATTTATTATTTTAAAATCAAAATTTTGTTTCATTTTTTTTTTATCTCTGTGACTTTACCGAAAGAACCAAGAATATGAATGTGGGTTTTTTGCTTTTATTATTTTCCATTTCACACTTTTATTTTTATTTTATTTGATTATTTTTTTTTATTTTCTATCGACGTGACTTTACCGATAGAACCAGGAATATGGCGTGTAGATGCTGCCAATTTAAAAATTAAAATAGATTGAAAATAATAATCAAAATCCAGATTCATATTCTTGGTTCTTTCGGTAAAGCCATGTAGGTTGAAAATAAAAACAATAAAATTCAATAAAAAATACAAAAGATAAATGGAAAATAATGAAAGCTTTTATTATTTAAATTTATTATTTTAATTTGTAAATTTTTTTTAAATTGGCAGAATCTACACGCCATATTCTTGGTTCTTTCGGTAAAGTAACGTAGATTTGAAAATGAAAATAATAGAATTAAATGAAAAAATACTAAATCATGAATTATTTTTTTTACTTTTCTTTATTATTTATATTTTACCCAAAGAACCAAGAATCTGGCGTGTAGATGCTGCCACCTGCCAACGTTGTTGGCCACCAGATGGCAGCATCTACACGCCATATTATTGCTTCCTTCGGTAAAGTCACGTAGATAGAAAATAATAATACAATTAAAAAATGAAAATTATGAAAGCTTTTATTATTTTCAATTTATTATTTGTATTTTTAAATTAAATTATATTATTTTTATTTTAAAATCTACGTGACTTTAACGAAAAAAACAAGAATTCGGCGTGTAGATGTTGCCACCTGCCGGCCACCAACGTGGCGTGTAGATTCTGCCAATTTAAAAATTAAAATAATAAATTGAATATAACAAAAGCTTAAATAATATTAAAAGCTTTTATTTAATTGATTATTTTAAAATTGTATTTTTTTTATCTCCGTGACTTTACCGAAAGAACCAAGAATATGAATGTGGGTTTTTTGCTTTTATTATTTAAAATTTCACATTTTTATTTGATTTGATATTTTTTTTATTTTCTATGGACGTGACTACCGAAAGAACCAAGAATATTAATTCCTGAAGTCACGAAAGTTTTAAGTCACAATCTACACCCAACAATGGTGGCCAGCAGATGGCAGCATCTACACGCCAGATTATTGCTTCCTTCGGTAAAGTCAATACTGGTAGGAACGAAGTTGTAAACTGAGTGTACCAGCCTGCAATAGATTAATGTGTCCGTCCGTCCCCTTTCAATACTTTAACGAAGTGAAATCTCGTGCTGTTGGGTGTAAAATCAGCAATAGGCAGCGCAGAGACTTGCCCTACCAGCCCACCCTGCAGGGACCTGTTAATAAAATTAAAATAATAAATTGAAAATAATAAAAGCTTTTATTTGAAATTTATTATAAAATAATAAAACCTTTATTATTTTCAATTTATTATTTGTATTTTATTTTTTTGTATTTTAAAATTTCAAATAATAAATTGAAAATAATAAAGCTTTTATTAGTTTAAATATTATAATTTATATTTTTAAATTAAATTTTATTATTTTTATTTTCAAATCTACGTGACTTTACCTGAAGAACCAAGAATATGGCGTGTAGATTCTGCCAATTTAAAAATTAAATAATACATTTTTAATAATAAAAGCTTTCATTATTTCAAAATGTTTTGTATTTTTAATTTAAAAGCTTTTAGTATAGCTTTTATTATAATATCATAATATTATAATCAAAGCTTTTATTATAATCAAAGCTTTTATTATTTTAGGATTCTCCTCCACGGCGGCCTTTGTCTCCCCCAGTAGCGATGTTTACGACACACCGCACCAGGTACTCATCTGAGGCTGAGTCGACCTCACACTCTCTTACTGTCTCAAAACAACAACCGCCATGCGCCACTAAGTGGCGGTGACGTCACCACGACGCTTATGCCAGGCTATGTGCACCTTGAGGCTATGTGAAGTGTCGATCGCCGGCTGGCAGGAGGTCACGGGGCAGACCCAGGTGCCACTGGTCGACTGACTGAGATGACTGAGATTACTGGCTGATGCACCACCTGTGCCCCCTACTGTGCCAACTTGCTGAGCTTTAGCCACCCGACGCTCCGCTCGTTTTTCTGAGCGTCGCTCCTCCGCCCTCCGTTGTTGTTGGAGGGCGACTGCCTCCAACTGCCCAGTAGAGACACCGCTGGTACCAGTCATTGGCAAGTCCACTCAGCTCCACATCCTCCTGTACCACATCACTCATCTCTTCTCTAGTCCGTGCCACGCCCGTTTAGCTCCCTCGATCTGTTTGGGCATGCGGTGATTGGGCATGCGGGCTACATGGCCCAGCCAACGCAGCCTTGCCTGCTGGAGGAGCTCACCGATGGGACTTTG
The DNA here is from genome assembly GCF_048934315.1 of Petromyzon marinus. Taxonomy (NCBI): domain Eukaryota; kingdom Metazoa; phylum Chordata; class Hyperoartia; order Petromyzontiformes; family Petromyzontidae; genus Petromyzon; species Petromyzon marinus. The sequence goes on along the minus strand of NW_027423667.1, from coordinate 103,536 downwards.
TCCAGATCTTTCGAGGATTTGTGAGCTCCTCACACAATCCAGCCTGGTTAAACCCAGGATTGATCGTAGGCAGGCCAGCCTAAATGTTTCTAACCGGTGAAGATGCTGCATTAGGGGGGTCCACGTTTTGCAAGCGTAGAGAAGGGAGGGAATGACTGTGGCCGAGAAGAACCGAAGCTTCATGCGGAGCGACAGACCAGGTAGCTTCCACACAACGTTACACAACCGATGAAAAGATAATGCCGCTCGACTAATTCGGAGTGAGACCTCTGCTGTTAAACCGGAGCCGATCATGAGCACACTGCCCAGGTATGGAAAACTCTCCACTCTCTCCCCAACTGCCCCATCACCGATTGGGAGTTGTGGGGGTTGAGTGCCCGATGGCACAAAATACCCAGGCAGGTGCTTCGTTTTGGTGGGGCTGATGGTAAGGCCCCACCTCTTAGTGGCACACTCCAGTTTCAGCAGCAGCGCCTCCAACTCCTCCTCTGAATGAGCAGCAATTACCAGGTCGTCGGCATACATAATGTGGTTGACCAATAGGGAGACATCCCTTGACCGCACCTGGGCATCGATCAGCCTCCCATTGTATCTGTACCAGACGTAAATTCCTCTGGTACAGCTACTGAAGGCTTCACGAACTATGTGGTCGAAATAGATGTTAAATAATGTTGGAGCCAGAGGACATCCCTGTTGCAGGGAATGGCTCTGACTCCCGGCTATGTAGTTTTACTCGGGTCTGCTCACCATCATGAAGGTCCTTAATGAGTGTGAGCAGAGGGTCAGGGACTCTGAAAGCACGAAGAACAACCCAGAGCCCAGGCCTACTGATGGTATCATAGGCCTTAACCAGGTCAATAAAGCAGAGATGTAGGTCTAGTTGGAATTCCCTCCACCTCTGCTGTAGCAGACGGACAGAAAATATGACATTTTTGCAGGACCGCCCTTTCTTGAAACCGCATTGGGGCTCCGCAAGCCTCTCCTTAGCGTACCTAGCAAGGCGATGTTGAATAATCCTTGCCAGGACCTTTCCCGGCACACTGAGGAGTTAGATGCCCCTGTAGTTGTTACAGTCTGTGCGGTCCCCCTTCTTAAAGAGGGGGACCGCCAGGGCATCCTTCCAATCCTGCGGAACCCGTCCAGTGGCCCAGACTGTTGTTATGATGTCATGTAGGGCAGTCTACGCACAAACGCCACCCTCCCTCAGCATTTCGCTTTGGAGATCATCTCTGCTCGGTGCCTTTCCTGTTCTCGGACTCTGGATCGCCCTCAGTACTTCCTCAATGGATGGTACCTCAGCCAGCCACTCACAGGGGGTGACTTCCTCCTCTAATATTTGAGGTACCGCATCCTCAGCAGGGTCATCCCCACTTTGTCCCATGATGTTTTCCAGGCTGAGGGATTCCCCCTCCCCCAGGACCTCACAGAAATGCTCAGCAAATCTGCAAACCTGTCCCTGGGGGTCGGAGATTGGATCACCCTTCGTTCCCCTAATGGTGGTGTAGTGGGTATAAATTGACGAATAAAGTTCTGATGAGGTAACACGATATTTATTGTCTTCCTTACAAGTCTCTAACACAAAGGGTATATCGGTCCCTTTACCCGATACCTGGGGAGGTATGGCCTCCGGATTATGCGGGCCCTATCACTGGGGACCCCGTTACCCTTCCTCCGGCTGGGACCCTAGGAGAGGCTATTTGGCCTGACCGTACCCGGTCCGTGGGTCCTGACCACTGGCCTCACTGAGCTCCGGCCCTTAGAAGGACAATGGTGCTTGGGGTCCAGAGTCCTATCTTCAGCCCAGGTCTTCGTTCTTCAGCTTGCAGATGACTGAGCCAGACCTCTGAGAGGTCCGGCTTATGGTTCGTGGCTTGCTCCGCCCTAGCCACGCTTCCCTTCTAGAACGTTCTGGAAGGTGACATCATCCCCCGGTTCCCCCCTCCCGGGGCCCCGGGGAATGTGTTCCAGGATCCGTTTGCTAGGGTTTGTCGTTGGCCCCTTTTTGGGCCATGGACATTAGCCCTGGCGTGATAGCGCTTCCGCCCCCTATTGACGATAAGGGGAAGCTACCAGCCCACAGAGTGGTGAGTGACGATTACCCCTACAATGGTAATAGGTGTGGCGCTGTAGGTTACTTTTTTGATGGAGTTAAATAGGGATTTGTGATCGCGGGCCATTGAGGCAGACTCCATCTCCTCAGCAACCCGCGATCACCACCCATCCTTGCAGCGCCTCACGGCTCTCCGAACCTCCGAGCGAAGGCTGCGGTAAGCCTCCTCATTCTCTGACGTGGGATGCTGTAGACGATTAGAGTGAGCCTGTCGCTTTTTCTCAACAATCCTGAACACCTCCTCTGTCAGCCAGGGTCTCTGGGGAGGTCTGGACCGCGTACACAAAGCAGTCATTGCAGCTGCATGAGTCACAGGCTTAAACCTCACCCATTTACCCTCGACATCAGGAGGAGTGGGGGACGATGCTGTCTCACTCACACTCACTCACAGCGCGAGGCCGACTCATTACATCTCGCGGAGGATCACGCTGCTGAACAAAAAAATTTCCGCGGTTTCAGTTTGCAAGCGCGAGTTCGCGTTTTAAGGCGATGGGGGCCGTCCATAAATGACGTCACACACCTGGGGAGGGGGGGTCAGACATTTGTGACGAGGAGGGGGGGTTTGAGAAATGTGACGTCACGTCAAAATGCGCAACTTTAAATAAATATAGACGACACGTTCTATTTAGTTAAATAGACTTTTTAATAAATGTTTTCTCCTACAACATCAGAGTGCAGCGCCACATTAAATACAATGACAATAGTTTAAAGCGATTTGAAGCATGTTTTATTTTCAAAATGAAAATATGGTTTGGGGGGGGGGGGCAGAGCTTTGTGACGTCATACTTGAGGGGGGGTCTGACTTTTTGTGACGCCGTGTGATGAGGGGGGGGGGGTCAAAAATCGTCTAAAATCGCGTGACGTCATTTATGGTCGTGATATATTATTTTTTATTTTATTTTTCCTACCTACGTGACTTTACCGAAAGAACCAAAGAGTACTTATTTTGGTGGATAAGGAGTAAAATAGAAGATGGTAGGATCTGCACTATTGAGGAGTTCTGTTATAATGAATCTGTTGTAATGAATCTTATGTCACCTTAAGTATGCCTTTGTGAGTACACTCGTGACACAGGTGTCATGCGCGTGAACTTTGTCTTTTGTTTCAGATGTGCGAGAGCAACTCCGCTGCGAGTCAAGGTGGTGCTGGGAGAATTGCCTTTACCATCGATGGCACTTCACCAGCACCCGTCTCGACCCCACCTCAATCCGGTAGAGTTACAAGAGCGAAAAAACTCATCTCTTGTGACGTCTGTGGGAAAAATTCCAACTGGCATGGTGCCTAGAATCCCACGTAAGAACGCACAAGGAGACCCGTGATCAATGGTGCGGCATATGCGGACGAAGTTTTGATCAGCCAGGGAAATTCAAAAGGCATATGAAGACCCACGAAAAGTATTACATGATAAAGGGTGCACCAGGCTTGGTGAATAACGGCAGTTTTGCCAATGCGGTGTTGAATCTGATAGAGCCACTGGAATCCGATAGAGTCACTAGAGTGAGAAAACGAATCTCTTGCGATGTCTGCAGGAAAACATTCCAACTGGCATGGTGCCTAGAGTCCCACATGAGAATGCACAAGACCGGTGGTGAAAGATGCCACATCTGCGATCAAAGCTTTGATCAGCCCTACAAACTCAGAAGGCATATGGAGACCCACGGAAATAACTCAAGGGGCGCACGTGGCATGGTGAATGACGGCAATTTTGCCAATGCTGTGTTGAAGGTGTGTCAGAGCTACTCGGCTGCGAGTCATGGTGCTGAAAGAATTGGCTTTGCCATGGATGGCACCAGCAGCTCCAGCAGCAGCAGCTTGTCGAGTCCTGGTGGTGAGGTGGCAGAGTTGCAGACAATGCCACCTTCTGCAAAGGGCGCACCTGCATGCAACGAAGTTATTGCTATCACAGCAACCGCGCATGGAACGAAGGCGCCTGCTGGGAAATGCCACGCCTGACCAGCGCCCGTCTCGACTCCACCTCACTCCCATAGTCACTAGAGTGAGAAAACAAATGTCTTGCCAAGTCTGTGGGAAAGCATTCCAACTGCCATCATGCCTAGAGTCCCACATGAGAACGGACAAAGAGACCCCTGACCAATGGCATCTGCGGTCGAAACTTTGATCAGCCAGGCAAATTCAAAAGGCATATGGAAACCTACGAAAAGGACTATTTGATATTTCTTTGCTGTTCTATTACTGAAGCTATCAACAGAAGGTGTGTACCGGAATAATTGCACTTGTGGCAAATGCTATGTAGGGCAAACAGGACGAATGATCAGCACGAGACTAAAAGAACACCACAGAAATATGAAATGCTCACAAATACAACTGTCAGCAGTAGCAAAACACGCGTGCCCACAAGGACACTCAATTGATTTTGATAATGTTGAAGTTCTGTGCAAAACTAGTTACTACTGGCCAAGACTAATTACATAATCTATCTAAATTTAAAGAAATAAAAATAATTGTAATCGTTTGGATAGCTACCGACTTAGTGCTGCATGGAAGAGAATCATCAAATTACCGTTTGTATGGCTATTTTAGTACACACAATGGACACTAAGTACAAGATGAATGGGCTAGCATAATGTGCATGTATAATGTACGTTGATTCATTAATCCCCCCCCCCCCACTTTGCGCTCAAAGAGAGCACAAATGTTGTCATCACATCTACGCCTCTATATAAGGAATTAAACAGGTGGACTTCTCCCAAATCTTGCTGTTGCCTGATGAAGCTAGTTGTAATTACTGAAACGTCGTACTCCGATGGTAAATGTTGTAGCTTGGCTCTCCAACACACCACACATCGGTGTGCTGTACTAGTGATGAATTGGCATGTTCTGTTTACGTGACAACCCTTACTAGTTGGCTGTCGGGTGGTGGCGGCTTTAACGACACATTTATATATTTACTTGATCCAACCCATAAAACCTGTATTATGGATATTTGTCGCGAAAGCCTACGTGTTAAACTCCCATGTATTTTTACGTCTATTGCTGTATTTTCTTACGTGCAATATATTTAATAAACCATCTTAATTTATTCATATTTTTGTTCATAGTTATATCATTGTTGCGCGTGCGGTGTGGTCAGTGGATATTGTTCAGTGGATCAAACCGAGACGAATATTTTTGCAGCAGCTGTGGCTGCACATTGCAACAGCGCATTCCGAATGATGTAGAACGCATCGCCCAGAATCTGTATCTGTGTGCAAACACCAGGTATGGTTGGTAAGAAACACGTTTGGTTTTAAATGAATAGAACTCGAGCTTCAGCCATATTGTTCATTATAGACCCCACTTTGTAAGAATTAATCACGCAAACCTTGCGCCTGATTCATTTTAGTCGCTGTGCTCATGAGCAACAGGGCATTTGTGGCAAGGTGTTAATGTACCACAGATTAGCACGGTTGGCTACGCACACTGTGAAAGAAGTTCAACACATATTCTTTGGGTCTTTCCGTAAAGTCACGTAGATAGAACAATAAAATAATAAAAATAAAGTGAATAAAAAAGTAAAATATATCACGACGTTTCGATCGCAACACAAGCAATCGTCATCAAGAGAAAAATGATGACGATTGCTTGTGTTGTGATCAAAACGTCGTGATATTTTAATTATTATTTTGTATTCACTTTATTTTTATTATTTTATTGTTCTATCTACGTGACTTTACCAAAAGACCCAAAGAATATTAATTCCTGCAGTCACGAAAGCTTTAAGTCAAGATTCAAGTTCAACACACATTTATACATTTTGGAAAGCAAGTATCCTTGCACGTACAATGCACTGGACCGCATGTTCGTGTTAAGTGAGTCAGGGGCTTTGTCACTGCCTACCCCATGATATAAATAATCTCAGGGAATTCAATTGCAAGTGTGCAATCTCCCTTCCGGTGGGCATCGAGGATGAGTCATACAGTGGCTTGCCAGGAGGCAGTGGATCACAACTGTGGAATCCTTTCCATCTGCACGGGATAGAACGTTGCCCCCTTGCTCACATTCGTTCGTTTTCTGCGAGTGTACTGGTTTCCCCCCACATGTAAACACTCAGTAAGTGGCTGCAAATATCGGAATGTAAAGAGAACCGCAGAGCTTGGGCGATTGTTGGGAGTGCCGGCTCACTGCCTGGCTGCTGTCTCCCCGCTCGTCTGTGGGAGACATATAGAGGTACTGAATTAGATTTATATTCTCTACATAACATGATTCCTATATACACAAAGCACTCACCGCGTGGAGTACAGCAAGTGATATTCCACGAAATAAAAAAGAAACGTACGTGACCAAAACAGAAGCCAATGGGTACAGCTGTGCATACACGTACACACATATACACGATTCCTACTGATGGTTGGAACGATTCACCACTGCCGGAGAGTCAAGGAATTGTCATGATTCAGGATCATAAATGCAAACTGTCCCCGTTCTCAAATCTGAGTACGATTTAAAAGGTCATAGAACGCCTTTGTCGGAAGTAATTACTTCCCCATGTCACTGCGATGGGCAGATTCATGCCGTTGCAGTCGGCTTACACATTGTCAGTAGACCCCCCATACGCAAGCGTACGCATGTGGGTTAACCCCTCCTCCCCCCTCCATGCATACATACTAAATGGATGCCCCCTAACAGCTACACCACCACTCCCCACACGAGACAAACACGTGACTCTCGGTGTAAATGGAGCCGAAGCGCGAATAAACGTGCCGATGCCCCAAGTACAGTTGCCACCATTTCCACGACAGAGAAAACCCAGACACATTTCTCAGCGAGCCGAGGTCTATTGTTAAAACTGTGCAGTTCACGGTGATAAAATTCAACCATAGCCATACCCGGGGTACCAGATGTCGACACAAATCAATTCCTGCTGCCACCCGAACACTGTCCGGGGGTCAAACGCAGACAGGTGGCAGCCCAGTCGCGAGGCCACATCTGCACCGACTCACGGTAAATGTGTGCAGGGCCAGCAGGAAGAGCCCCGGGATCTCGGAGCGCAGCCACTGGTTCCACGCGCTGTCTTGGTCCACGTCCTCGCATGACGACGACGACACTTCAAAATCACCTGACCGGAAGGAGGGGGGAGGGAGAGTAAGAAGGTACGAAGGGGAACCTTCTAACACTTTCACAGCGACGCGTTCTTCGCGTGCGTCACCCTGCAGCCAACCTCTCTGCTCTCGTGTGTGAACGTGGGTCAGTTTGGTTTAATCGTTCAGAATGAATGGGGCATGACCCTGGCCCTTGTGCAATTTATTATTTTCCATGAGATAATACCAAACACATCATTCATGTGTGTGTGTGGCCTGCAAGCAAAACCTACATGCTCTCGAGTCATATATCGGGAGCAGTCACAGGTGGGAAAGCATTGCCGAATTCCTAGAAAGGCTCAGCTCTCTCCAACTTATGTTGAAAGCATTTATGCATTAGTTCTGCCCGTACCTCTTTGTGCCTGTGTAGTGGGCAGGCAAGTGTGGTGGAGCAGCAGGTCCAGCACACGGGGTGTCCAGCAGAGGAGAGGAACTCCCCGGGGCCGTGGCCGGGGAAGCAGAGGTCGGCGGCGCTGGGAGCGGCGTCAGTTGCGCGGCGTCTGTGGGAGAAGGCACAGGCCTCTGCTGAAGATTATCATCCGCAGACACATCACACGGCTTGGCAGACACGTCACACACTCGGCCCTGTGATTGTGGAGGTGAGACAGGTTCGCGCGTGGCAACGAATGGCTTGTCGCTGGACAAACATCGACGGCAACATCGGGAGAACGCGGCACGAACTCGTGCAGAGTTTCTGGCACCGTATGAATTTACACTCCTTGTAGGTATGTGCGTTGAACCTCGTTCGCGCCATACGTCAGCCAGCCGTGCTAATCGGAGGTGCAGATGGATGCAATCGAAGGACGTGGAGCAGAGGTGTCAAAATGAAAAAAAATAATAATACAAAAATTACACAAGTCCAGGGGACTTCACCAAGGCCGTGTTATCCCAGACTCTGACAGAGCACAAAGGAAGATTGGCAATGACAAAAAATGGCTTCATAACTTTCATTGTCAGATGGCACACTTGCATCTTCAGTCTTCAGTCGGCGTCAGTAATTTAAGAATGCACGCATGATGCGTGACACCAACTAAAATGGCATCGATGCTGACTAATCACATCCTCTCCAAGATGTGGAACTCAAGAGAAGAGGATAGCCTCTGCCAAACAGGACTACCCTTGACAATTGAGTTGTCGCCTGGGTAAAAATAAAATGAACTTGTAGATTTCAACTTGAAAATCCAAACCATCGCACCAACAGTAATGGACGGAATCCTATATGAGGCGCACACTGCAGTAGCTTCAGGTGGACTCTGGTACCTGCTTTAACGTCTGTGTGAGAAGCATCTTCTCCCACTGAAATTCAAACAAAGTTTACAGTTAGACAGGACATGTTTTAAAACATCCGCAGTAAAATTCAAGTATGTATACGATTAAAGTAAACTATTTTTTATTTACCAGGTAAGGCCCATTGAGAGCTATATAGCTCTTTTTCAGAAGCGACCTGGCCACAAATTATAGCTTAACGAAGTAGCTTATCACGTGGAAATTTATAGCAGCCAAATACTCTAAACGCATTACTTACAAATAGCTCACAAAGCGGTTATCCTCCCACTACCCTTGGGTTATCTCCTGTCTCGGTCCAGCCGAGACAGTCTGTGAATTGGCATCTGTGTTTGGGTGGCATGAATTAATTTGTACCGAGATCTGGTACCGGTACTGTGCTGAACTTTACTACTGCATGGTTGTTGACAGACCTAGACCGACTGAAACATAGGTCTGGGTTTGATCTCCATAGTGGAAAAGGTGGTAACCCGAAAACGAACCCAAACCCTTCCACATTCAACGATAAACACTTTCAAACCGAGTTCGCTCGGAAATGACCCCACTAAACCGCACGTATGTAAACGTTTGACTTCAGTGCTTCCTCCGCCGCGTGCGAACGATGAAGTGCACGGCCTCTCGTGATGATGACCTCACACCCGCATGGCTGCACGAAAGGCGGTGCTGACGAGCCTGAGGCAGGTGGAAGAGGCAAAACGAGGAGGCAAGATTAGAGTGCTGTAGTCGGTGGGGTATAGTGGGGCCTATTTCCGAATGATTGATTTATGTGGAAATGAAATTGGTCAAGAGTCCGTTACTTTGTAAACATTAGCATGTATCTACTTTAATACCAAGTCTGCAGGGGTGGGAAAGATGAGGTCTGTTCATTCTGGTGGGCAAAGATAATTTAGACACTCCAAGTTAAGTCTGGTGGCATACGGGTGAAATGCACCTTACAAATGTAAATAATTATGATTATTAATCCATCTTCTTCTTCACTCCCACGGTGTTTCCAACCAGGGTTAGGCCATGTAATGATCTGACGTGCTGTACACTTGTACAGTGTTACTGAATTATTGTATCATTATGAATTCAGTGCCCCTTCTGCGACCTTTCCCTAGATCCCCCTCTGGTGTATAACCTGGCCTGCTGACGTCAGGGCTGTATGCCACTACACAGGGACTCCTCTACTTACGAACATTTGACTTACGAACATACAGAGATATGATCAAACTTGTCCGTATGTCCAGTTTCCTGTTTGGACCGAGAGTCGCAAGTTCATGGTGGCATCTACATCTGCAGAACGTGAAGAACCTGAGGCAACTTTTAAAGCCATTCCCCGTGTTTAGTGTACAAGCCGTAAAACGTGTTTGAAATCGACGGGAGTAAAGGTGGACTCACGAACAAATCGACTTACGAACAGACCTCTGGAACCGAACTCGTTTGTACGTACAAGAGTCTGTATATGGTGGTCACTCTGAACAACACAAACCCAGCCTCCTTTTTACTATTTTTGGTCCATTAGGACATTACCAGACACATCTTTCTGTGCTAACGACCACACAATACACATTAGACGAGTCATAACAGGTCACGTTTAATAGTCTAAACTTGTCTGGAGTAAGTCGCATACGGAAGACATTTCTGTTTAACACGTAGGCTTTCGCGACCAATATTATTCATAATAAAGGTTTTTTGGGTTAGATCGCGTTTATTTATAAATGTGTCGTAACCCTCCACCACCCGACACGGCCAATCAGCAAAGAAAAGTGTCACGTTGACAAAAGACAAATAATTCACTACTTCAGCCCACCGGTGTGTTGAAGAGTTAATCCACATTTACAGTTTGAGTACTCCACCACCCGACACTTTTCTTTGCTGATTGGCCGTGTCGGGTGGTGGAGTACTCAAACTGTAAATGTGGATTAACTCTTCAACACACCGGTGGGCTGAAGTAGTGAATTATTTGTCTTTTGTCAACGTGACACTTTTCTTTGCTGATTGGCCGTGTCGGGTGGTGGAGGGTTACGACACATTTATAAATAAACGCGATCTAACCCAAAAACCTTTATTATGAAGGAAGACATTTCTGCACATTTGCAGAATTACATGTCTATGACAAAGGAACCATGTCTATTGCATTAGACAGGGGTGCTTGATCATGTGTGGATGCAGATTCCCGCAGCAATAGAGGGAATAGGTTGTTCGCAGCGCCACTGATTAATCAGAATCCGAATCTATTTTATATCCTGGAGGAATCCGATGAGCTATGATGATCTTTTTCACATATGTCCAGTAGGGGAGGGTCAGCGAGCTATTTCCAAAACCGATGAGAGGCAAGATGGAGAAAATGTAAGCAAATTGCTAAAAATACAAAGTACATACATTCCTGCCAATTTGTCAACAAATGCAAGCTTGGGCAAGGTAGCAACACAACAACCACAGCTCCAGACCACGACAAGACTCCACAAAGTCCCTCAATTGCATTGCATTAAAATTGAACGTTTAATGAACGATATTTGAAATAGCGTTACCAAATGACAATATTCCCTTCGAATACCTGACTAATGACTGAGGCTAAGACGCTTGCAGTAATGTTCAAATATGCATCACAAGCCATTCAGAAGTGGTAGGCCTCACGTGACCACAGGGCACCACAGTGGCAATATGTTAACTACCTCGTCTGGTACGCAGGAGGCCGTGGATTCAATCCGGACCCTGTCGCCTGCTGTATATTTTGAGGTTGCATGTCTCTCTCACTACATTTAGAATAAACATCACGCGTTTAGAGTATTTGGCCTCTATAAATTTCCACGGGATAAGCCACTTCGTTGAAGATAACATTTGTGATAGCCAGGTTGCTTCTGAAAAATAGCTCCATAGCTCAGTGGGGCCTCAAACTGGTAAAATAAAAAATATTGTTTATGTTCTTGGTTCTTTCGGTAAAGTCACGTAGAAGGGAAACAATGAAATAATAAAAATATAAAACAATACAATTCTCACGACGTTTCGACTGCAACACAAGCAATCATCATCACCTGATGATCATCATCACCTGATGATTGCTTGTGTTGCAGTCGAAACGTCGTGAGAATTTTATTGTTTTATATTTTTATTATTTTATTGTTTCCCTTCTACGTGACTTTACCGAAAGAACCAAGAATATGAATCCCTGCATTCACGAAAGCTTTAAATCAAAATATAGTTTAGTTTAAAAGTTATAGTTTGAGAACGGCGGTCCAATGGGAGGGAGTGAAGGGGTATTGTGAGGAGGCGTCATCGGGAGTGGAAGCTGCTGGTGGGAGCATGGGAGGTGTGGGGAGTGTGAGGTGCATCGGCATTGTGAAGAGGGAAGGGGTGAGAGTGTTGTAAGCGATGGGGCTGGGGGAGGAGTGGTGGATATGACGATGTGGAAGCTGTGTCGGTGATGAGGTGTGTGCTTGAAGTGAGGATTACATGGGGAGCGGTGCCGAAGTGGTTAGCGCACCGTGCGACGGGATCCGGCGACCCGAGTTCTATTCCAACTCACGGCCAACATCGGTGACGAGTATCTGAACCAATCTCGGTCCCATCCCAGGTCTATTCTGCCTTAAAATGAATATCCAGGTTCGGTGAATGTGAGGAGACAAAGGCGGCCAGGCGTGGTGCTGGCCACCCATCCCATCTCAGCGTGTCGACCCCATGGCACCTGGGTAATGGAGGTGGTGATGAAGATGGTGACGACGGTGATGATGATGTTGATGACGATGGTGATGACGAGTCACTCACTCAGACTCACAGAGCCACACTCAGAGACTCACAGTCACTCACTTAGACTCACAGAGCCACACTCAGAGACTCACAGTCACTCACTTAGAATCACAGAGCCACACTCAAGAGACTCACAGCCACACTCAAGAGACTCACAGTCACTCACTCAGACTCACAGAGCCACAGACTCACAGCCACACTCAGAGACTCACAGTCACTCACTCAGACTCACAGAGCCACACTCAGAGACTCACAGAGTCACTCACTCAGACTCACAGAGCCACACTCAGAGACTCACAGAGTCACTCACTCAGACTCACAGAGCCACACTCAAGAGACTGACAGAGTCACTCCGAGAATCACAGTCACTCACACAGACTCACACTCACTCAAGGAGACCCACAGACTCACTCACAGACTCACTCACACAGACTCACAGAGTAACTCACACACAGACTCACACTCACATACTAGTTCTGACACACACACAGACTCGCAGAGTAACACGCACTCAGAGACTCACAGAGTTACGCTCAGTCACTCACTCAGGGACTCACAGTCACTCACTCAGAAACTCGCACGCACTCACAAAGCCACACTCAGAGATCCAGTCACTCACTCAGAGACTCAGAGCCACACTCAGAGACTCACGCTCAGTCACTCACTCAGAGACTCACAAAGTCACTCACTCAGAGACTCAGAGCCACAGACTCACAGAGCCACATTCAGAGACGCACGGAGTCACTCACTCAGAGACTCACAGAGTCACTCACTCAGAGACTCACAGAGTCACTCACTCAGACACTCGGAGACTCACTCGGACTCACACAGACTCAGAGTAACTCACACACTCACAGACTTACACAGTAACTCACAGTCACTCCCACTCAACTCAGTCTCACCGGGTAACACACTCACAGACTCGGAGTAACTCACATGAACTCACAAAGTAACTCACTCACACAGGCTAACAAACAAAAACAAAGATCCCCAGTGAACCCTTAACAGACTGTAGGGGCAAGTGCTGTTAGCGAGCACCTACGAAGGCCGGCACGGCACACGAGGGGGTGGGTGGCCAGCACCATGCCCGGCCGCCTTTGTCTCCCCTATTGGCGATGTTTACACACCGCAACCAGGTACTCATTTGAGGCTGAGTCGACCTAGGGGAGGCCCAGGATTGGTTCAGATAATCGTCACTGGTCTTGGCTGTGAGCGGGAATTGTAGAGCAACGCGCTAAATGCTGCACTACCGCTCCCCCAAACACCGATGCGTCCGTGTGTTCACACACATGAATCATTTGGATGTAGAATAAATGTCCGTAGGCTTTCAGAATTCCCTAGAATTATTGTCTTTGTACGCGGCTCCATGGTCAGACATAACTGTTTATAATGCCTTCCTGCCTCATTGACTATCTTTTGAGTTGAGCGGCAACCGTGTATGGTTACTCCGTGCGGCTTCGCCTCAGTCAAGCACGTGTGCTCCCGTTCAAGGGGCCAATCAGGGAATGGGTCACAAGCAGGAAGAAACTGTAACCGTTCACGTTTTGTGCCGTCACACAGCGGAGACCTCCTCCAGAAGCTGGACGAGACCTATGGCTTATACGCTGCGACTTTTGTCCGTCAGTATGGAATTAGTGCCTCAGTTCGTGCAGTTGTAGAAAATGAGAACACTCTTGTAAACCTTAGTAACAGGATTTCGAGATATCTTATTCTACACTGCAACAACACATGCCACGACTTGCTATTTCATAAACACAGATAGCCAAAACTTGCATAGAAATACAACTTTTCATGTGGATCTCTGTTTGCTCTCAACAACCAACGCTCCGCGGAACATTTAATATTTTCTAATTTGCGTTAAACAACGACCACTGCCCTAAGCAACAATTCCGAATGCCAAAGCTAAATGATGGGCGTAGCAGTGTAGTAGTTCGCAAACTGCACTCAGAAGTTAATGACCCGAATTCGATTTCTGGCCACGGCTAAAACAAGGGTTTGGGCGATATCTGAACCTGTCCTGGATCCCATTGCCTTCAAAAGCCCCCTAAGCAGCATGGTGAGGTATGGCCATACAACCGCCTTGATTAACACGGCATGGGGTAGGGAGATCTTCAAGCATGATTACATTTTCAAAGGGCAGTAAGTGTTCAACAAAAATGAGTACATGAAATCTTTGAGTAAACTGCCATGAACCAATTCAACAAGACGCAATCTCACCGACACACCACGAGTTTCACTGACAACCACTGTCTTTTTTGCAGGCAAACATCTTGGTCAAAGACCACATCAGTGGCAATATCAGGCTCACGGATTTTGGCCTCAGCATCAGCGAGACCTGCCCAAGTGAGTGATCTAGCTGCCCTGTGTGTGTGTACGTGTGTAGCAGCATGTGTGTGTGTGCGTGTCACAGTGTTTGTGGGGAGCGGTGGTGTTAACGGTTAGCACGCTGCGCTACGAGCCTGTTTAAGCTATATGGGGGGTCTTTGTCTTCGTGCTGTGGTGGCGTGGTGGTTAGCACCGCTTAAACAAAGCGTGGTAGTGACACTGATACCCTTCAAACGTTACATTTCGTCAATCATTTGGCCAGGATTTCAACTCTCAACCTCCCAGTTTTGAGGAGGGTAGTTGTCAAACAAGAGCCAGTAAACCAGTAACAATTTTCATAATCGATTGCTGGTATTGAAAGTCTGGAGCCAGTAGCCAATCCCATTGGAATTTTCGTCGCGGATGGCTGATTTACGTGTGATTTACATGTGATTTACGTTTGCAAATGTACAGATCGCATGGCAGCCCTAAGTTCCTATGTCCTCATTCCTCACTTAACCTTTTCCCGTTCCGAGACGTCTGCACATTACAGGGTGGTGGTAGGTGTCCCCAGTTCATCACTGAATCTTGAAACGCGCAAAGCGGCTCGGCGTTAATTTTATTCAGAGAGGCGTCGCAGCGCCGTTGCTTTTAAAGAAGTTGTTACTCACCGCAGAGAACTCTCGCGACATGACAGCTGCACTCTATGATAGCTGGCACCAGTGTAATGAAAATAATTTACATTTCTAAGTGCTACCCAGCTGATACACGCATTTACGTGGGCGATCTTTGTCATTGTGCGTATTTTGAGTGCCATACGTGACTGCGTGTGCATACCCTCATCTATTCTGCACTTCACAAGTACAGGTGAATAATGTGCAAGTGCCACCTTGTTTGGTCACCTGTATGTCCGTGTGCTGCTAGGAGCTTGGTGTCTTGGCTCGATGTGGTACATGGCCCTCGAAATGTACTTTGGGCTCCCGGTCACATGCAGCGCGGACATGTGGTCACTCGGATGTGTGGTGGCCGAGATGCTCCTCGGGAACCCGCTCTTCAAGACAAGCTCGGAAGACCACATCGGCTATTTCATCCAGGTATCTGACGCGTAGGAAAACACCATTGCATATATATCCAGTTGGTTATAAGGTCCTGCTGTTGAGCTACAAGGCTGTCAGTGGGTTAGCCCCACAATACTTACAGGAGCTGATCCACTCATGTACACCAATGAGGTCCGTGAGATCTTCTGATCTCCTACTCAGTTTTCTGAGGTCAAGTCTCAATTCCTGGGGGCGATCGGGCTTTTTGCCAGTGCAGCTCCGAGACTATGGAACACGTTGGCCTCTGATAACAAGACAGAATTTTTAAAGCTATTTAAATCTCGCCATGGAAACTCACCTCGGTAAAATGGTCTATTCCCCATAGTTTTGGTCGTCTCATTTCCTCGTTTTGGTCGTCTCATTTCCCTGCTTTCCATACACCGGGCGCATTGGGATCATCGGATTAAATGCGCCTTACAAATATTAATTATTATAATATATACATACTGATGAATTATATTATTATTGTAACAAACCTCGAGCCCGATACGGCACCACCAAACCGGGCGTCATATTTCCCATAGGACCGTTCCAACTGCGCCATATAAAGGAGGAGGGAGGGTTTAATTCGAATTTGAACCAACGATGGAGTCCACAATAAACAACAACAGCAGCAGCAGCAGGGGGTTGGTTATGACTGATGGCGCACGACGATCCACCAGCGTACAGACCCGCTGTGCGATGGCTCATGCGACAAAGCTGGTTACGTGCAGGGCTGTCGTCATCCTCTGGGCCTTTCACTGGTCACAAAATGTCGCTCAGCTGCCGGTACACGGGAGAGGAGTGGACGTGTTCACTGCGTGATCACGCACCATTTGCATGAGTAAAGAAGTAAAGAGAGATTTCGGGTTCATCGGTAATACCAGATAATCAGAGCGTCAGGCTGATGTCCTTCGGAATGATTACTATTGTTATGATTATTGTAGTTTGTTGTTAATCCCCGAGGCTTTCAGAGCCTGTGTTGGAGAGCAACGAAGCCGCACGTAGTAACCACGTCATCAATTAAAGACCAAATATGTATGCTTCGCCTGATGATAGAGATAAATATCTGCAAACAGTATGTACAAGAGCAGGCAAAGTTCATTGTACATCGACGTTCCAATGAGACAAAGTGCAGCGTATGTACGCTCTGTTCACTCGAGCGACGGACCTCATCCAACTCATCCCTCTTGTGATCTTGGTTTCAGATGTTGGGACTCCCACCCAAAGCCATGATTGACGCCTCGACCCACAACATTATCTCTTTTGGTGAGTGGACAGGGGGGGTGGTGAGGTGGTGGTGTTGGAGTTCGTAGCTGTTGCTGCTGCTGCTGTCACTGCCCGGAGAGTCGTGGCCGTGCAGCCGCGTGTCTCGTGCTCTGTGCTTGAATAGAAAGGCATGGAAACTGCTTCGCGTAATTTAAAAATGAACTGTGCTTTATTTGGGTTTAAAAGTCACAACGGTCTTGGCAACGTACTTGTCAGTACGTGTTGAATTAGTGCGACAGCAAGGAGTCTTATAAAAAAAATACTTTAAAGGAACGGTAATGTTTAGGTAGCACAGTAAATTTGGAAAACCCATAGGGATTTGCAATCCAAAAGAGGACGTGTGTATTAATTACATGGAATTCTGGCCATCACATTTTTCATGAAGATGAGTGGCCGTTTTTTTTATTTCAGCATGACTTAGCACAATTTTTAAAAATTGTGTGGCAGATGCGACGGTTTCCTAAATCAGCATAGAGCAGTTCTACCATAGTATAAAACAACCACAGAGGACAACCCTCCACACAAACTGTGGGTCCTTGATTGAGAAATATATTATGCTTAAAAGCACGCTTGTACAACAAATTACCATCCTCTCCAAGTGATGCAAATAATAATATAATTCTAAAATAAACATCAAAGTGTCTCCTTGCTCAAACAAGTATCAGGAGGTTCTCGTCTCCTCCGGTGGCCCAGAGTTGAGAGTGGGACTTTCACTTTCACGCTTAGGAGTCATCTTTTCCACACGACTACTGCAAACGTCTCACAAACGGTTACAAATTTTATCGACCCTGGAGGGATGACAGGCTGTAGTCGACCGCCAACATGGAATCATATTTGCAAACATCGCAATTGGAGGGTTAAGGACCGCCGCCGCATTGTACTGATCGCCACAACTAATTCAGTGTTTCTCTCTTTTTCTCTCTCCGATAAACAGACAAAAAGAATCGCCCCGTCGTCAACGGGAAACGGATCGTCCCGTGCTCCGTGTCTTTGAAGGCGGTTCTGGGAACCCGCAATCAAAAGTTCATCAATTTTCTCCGCGGGTGCCTTCAGTAAGAGACTTGTTACTCTTGTCTACATTTCACCTCGTACAAATGATTAAATATAAATCACTTTGCGTCTTCCATCAACATTACTGGAAACGATCTTAGACCTCACGTGTCGTTTGGGCTAGGACTACAAAGTTTTGTGTCACACCGGGCATCGTTTCTTCATCTCGTCGCTTTTTATAATAAATATCGTTTCTGACAAAAGTGTTGAGGATGGAATTGCTCATTTCACCCCAGACCACGATTCAATGAAGCGATAGGAATAGGTTTTACCCTTTTAACTGGCACAAAAACTGACACCTTTATTCAAGGCATCATGTTTGCAATGTTTGCCTCCTTGGCAGGTGGGATCCCCAACTTCGCCTCACACCCACGGAGGCCCTCAACCACCCATTATTGTGGGGCGGCAGGGCCGTGCCACCACAAGCGAACTTCCCGCCTTGCCCAGCCATGGACACGGAGCCGGTGGCGGCCTGCAGCCTCTCGGCAGTCCTCCGTCTCAGCCAGGGAGATTGCCAAGTCCCTGCTGCAAGCGAGCAGACTTCGAAGTCCACTTGGTCAAATCAGAATACTGCAGGCTCAGTTTCTGTGAGCGAGTGGGATTCGAACTCGGATTGGGGAATGAAGTCGGAGCGGGGAGTGGAGTCGGTGGGTGACTGCGTGGTAACACGCCTGTCTGAAAAATTCCCCAATCAAAGTGGTAGCACCAATGACGTCATCGCGGAGGAGAAGGAGATGGAGTCGGCCACGAGACAAGAGTGAGTCTCCACGCAGAAGTGCACCTTGAGAAAAATATGTATTGGGGAGGTCATTCAGACAAAGTGTCTCCTGATATAAATTAGCATATAGCAAACACCATTGATCATCATAAATTAGTTATTTGAGTAAATCACACATTCCTATAGCAAGGGCAAGTCTATTCATATTACAACCACTGTTGATTCCCACAATGTGGTATTCACGATTGAGAGGAAGTAAAAAATATTGAGGACACATGAGATTTGGGTTCTGTATCAGATGAGACAAGTTCTGTATTGTAAGAACGGGGAATCTGTTTCATGAGGAGTTGTGAAATGAGGATTCTGTAATGGCATTCACCTCTTTAGTTCATCTCACTTGAAGATGTAAATATCCCAGGGCTCCACAGGATGTAATATCTTATCCCTAACCTCATCTCCACCAAACTGCAGCTAAATGCATTCCTAGTAAAAAAAATATATATCTTAATTATAAATATATGAATTGCACTGCATTCCACTTGGAGGTGCTGCGGTTAGAGCACTCCACGATCACTGCACGCTTGCGAGTTCAAAATCCAGGTCAAGAAGGTTAACAGCTTATTTATCAACCCGAGCTATAGTCAAATAATGAATCCCATTTTGTGGGAAGTCAACAGCGGTCATCCAATTATACACCACCATTGGCTCCTGTTATAGGAATGTAGCATTCCGCTACTGGCCATAGTGAGAGATGTGTGGCATCCTCCTACCTCGCATTTGAGTGGCCGAACACATATGAGGTGCAGTACAGCAACCAGTGTAAGCACAGCCGAGAATGCACGATGGGGCAGACGGTGGCATAATGAATAAGCGAATGTGTGTACGTTGAAATAATTTTGCACCCGTACGTAGCCGATTGTGCTAACCATAGCCGACCGTGCTAACTGTAGCCGACCGTGCTAACGATGGCGCGTGCGTCCATTTGCCAGGCGGGGCCCTGCTCTCCAACCAGGCAACAACAACAACGAGGAGGATGATGATGATGCCGTCGACAAGATTGGGCCAAAGGCGTCACGCGGGCCTGCACGGAGATTCTCCCGCCTGAGGCGGAATATTCGGGGGATTCTGCGATTCATTCGGGAGCACTGTTTCTGTTACCGTGACGATACCGCTGAATAAATCCTGTCATGCGGCTGGGCCCTCCCTGCCCTGTGTACATATTTTTCAATGTTACTGTCGTTTTTGTCTCACTTCTTTCTGGTCTAATGACTCCAAGACTCACGGTTTAAACTGAAGATCCCAGTGGTCCTCAAAAATATTTACGGGGACTCCTTCACTTACAAACATTCAATTTAGAAAGTCTCAGAGATACGAAGAAACCTGTCCATATGTGCAGTTGCCTGTTTGTACCGAGATTCATAAGTTCAACCGCCACGCAATAGATGGTGGTGGTGGCATCTACATCTACACAACGTGAAGAACCAGTGGCGTCTACGTCTACAGGAGATTATACAACTCTTAAAGCCATTCCCTGTGTTTAGTGTACACGCCGTACAACATGTTTGGAATCGACAGGAGTAAAGTTGGACTTACGAACAGACTTCTGGAACCTAACTCGTCCGTAAGTAGAAGAGTCCCTGTATATGGTGGTCACTCTGAACAACGCAGACCCAGCCGCCTTTTTACGATGTTTGGTCCATTAGGACGTTACCAGATGCATCTTTCTGTGCTGACGACCACGCGATACACATTAGACGAGTCACAACAGGTCACGTTTAATACTCTAAACTTGTCTGGAGTAATTCTCATACGACAGACTTTTCTGCACATTTGCAAAATTACATGTCTATGGGAAAGGAACCATGTGTATGGCATTACAAAGGGTGCTTGGTCGTGTGTGGATGCAGGCTGTTGGCAGTGCCACTGATTAATCAGAATCTTTTTTTTATCCTGGAGGAATCCAATGAGCTATGAAGCTCTTTTCACATATGTCCAGTAGGGGCGGGTCAGCGAGGTATGTTCAAAAACGATATGAGAGGCAAGACAGAGAAAATGTAAGCATGTTGCTAAAAATACAAAGTACATAGATTCCTGCCGATTTGTCAACAAATGCAAGTTTGGGCAATTCAGCAACACAACAACAGCACCAGACCACGACAAGACAACGCACAGTCCCTCACTTACATTGCAAATTAAAATCGAAAGTTCAATGCACGATATTAGAAACAAAGTTACTAAATGGCAATATTCCCCTCGAATACCGAATGAACGAGGCTAAGCCGCTTGCAGTAATGTTCAAATATGCATCGCAAGCCATTCAGAAGTGGAAGGCCTCACGTGACCACAGGGCACCACGGTGGCTGGGAGATGTTAACTACCTCCCCTGGTACGCAGGAGGTCGTGGGTTCCATCCCAACCCTCACGCATGCTGTATATTTGTCTGCTATAAATGTCCACGTGACGATAAGCCACTTCGTTGAGCTATCATTTGCGATGGCCAGGTCGCTTCTGAAAAACTGCTATATATGCTCAGTGGGCCTTACCTGGTAAAATATAAATAGTTTGTCAATTAGTAAATAAATGAAGTATATAAGTTCCAATTTCATTCATGCATACATTTCCAAGCTTGGGAAAGGCAGTAAAACAAGAGCAAAAACAGCCACAGTCCACACCAGGAAAACATACAGTGCGCGGTAAAATTGTACTTTAAAATTGAACTGTGGATACTTTGTTAAGAATACAAAAAATAGTTTAGTTAAAAATAATTTGGTTGGTAAGGACCTGGGTAGTGATCTGCGATTATTGAGTGGGGGTTTGGGAGTCGCTGACTGGGAGGAGTGAGAACGGGTGAAGCCGGATCTGCCACGCGTTGCGCTCACCAACAGCAACAAACGAAGAGACGGAGAGAGGAGCTACCCCGGGTTTACATCGCCACGACTCACGACGCACACAACACACACGGCACATGCCCAGGGGGAGGAGGGCGATGACCACCCCACAGTGCGATAGCTACGACTCCCCTTTCAATTAGTGAGCCATCCTCACACAACCACTGCACGGAGTGTGCAGCGTTATCAATGAACACGGCACTACCACTGCACGGAGTGTGCAGTGTTATCAATGAACACGGCACTACCACTGCACGCGAGCAATCGGCTGCTTAGTGAGTTACACGGCACGGTACGGAGCTATTAACGCGACACGAACCACAGCGTGTTCCCGGGGTACTCAACTACCTTAGTTTCTCAACTACCGGGATTACTCAACTCAATATTTCAAGAGGCGCAATGCACTGTGGTGAATACGAGACAGTGGTCCTTCATAAATAACATCACCAAACAGTCTTTAAAGAGCAGCATGCGGCACCGGGAGACGCAGATTGCCAACCCCTGAGCTATTCTATTCCAGCGCATGAGGGCAACATGTTCAGGAGCCATAAGCCAATGTCTGAGGTCTGCTGGTCACGACGAGAGGGCTTCAGGAGAAACTTCGTGTAGGGTTACTATTCCTACTCCGTTGAAGGAGCACAGACGACTGTGGTTCACAATATCGTGCATAGTTTGGGTTGCATGGTCACAATCACACTGTGGCTTGACTTTAATTTTCTATTGCGTCGTTTCACGTTGTACGATCTGTTCTGGATGACCACAGTCAAACACTGGAGAGTTTAAAATTTTCCATTTGTGCATCAGGTATCCGCAGCTGCCATGGTTTGTGCAGATGCGGTTTAGGGGGACCATGATCTTCGTGGAATATCAAGCCCAGGGATCTTCTGCGTTGGGTTTTTCACAAGGTGTGTTAGTTCTTTTGAACTTACACTGATCATGTCGACTCTCTGCAGTGGCAATGTGAAACTATTAAAATAAAAAGCGATACAATTTTTTAGAAGTTGATTCTTACACGTGCAATTCAATACATAAATTGTCAGCTGAATAATAAATATTAATCGATTTAACCGATGTATCGCGCTGTTACTACTAACTAGCACAACTCTTTATTACGATCACAGCATGTACAAAGTAACATTTTAATAAAAAATATACTTCCTGAAGTAATGATGGTTTATTCAAACTGTGTGCAATATCAAGCAACTTCGGAATGATTTCTGAAGCACTGCTGCAATGTTTG
Organism: Petromyzon marinus; assembly: GCF_048934315.1. Lineage (NCBI taxonomy): Eukaryota > Metazoa > Chordata > Hyperoartia > Petromyzontiformes > Petromyzontidae > Petromyzon > Petromyzon marinus. The sequence continues at coordinate 80,790 of NW_027423667.1, read as the reverse complement.
GTGCACTGCGATACTAATGGCTAAAGTCAGTGGTGACTGATATCTGAACCAGTCCTGAACCTAATCCCCGCCCCCTTCACCAAGCGTGGTAAAGTTTGGTGCAACAACCCCCATGACCAAAGCAACGTGGCGAGGCCTTCATCAGGCAGTGGACTGCCAGAGGGGTGTTACACACACAATCATCAGTTTGTCTAGACAATCACTTGCCTTGAACATTGAATCCTTAAGTTACATTACCAATGGCATATTGGTGTGGCTCACTGACCCTTTGATGTGAAAGATTAAAGAACCCCAAGTGTCTGTCGCCGACTCAACAATTTTGAGGAGCGACCCGTGGCGGTCAGGCAGATCACGAGGTGAGCAGAGGGGTGAGGAGGAGGGCACTTTGGAGGGGGCTGCCAAACCTCGAGTCGCGAGCACACAGCGCCGTCTCCTCGTACAAGACGGCGCACCGATAGGCACCGCCACTGCTGCCACCGGGCTTGGCCTTCTGCGCCAGTTTTACCAGGTTGGCCACGGGGCCGTGCCCAAGGTTGCGGCAGGAATGCACGCCGTAGTGCTGCCCCACAGCGCAGTCCACGGCCGGCAGCTGCAGAGCACACAGCCAACAACAGAGACCTGGAACCCTCTCTCTTTCGTTTGGAGGCGGCCGAGTTGCTAGCAGCCCTTTTCCACTGGCGCATCCGATCCGTGCCAGCGCGTAGCACCCCCACGGAACGGGTGGTTTTCCATTGGCCATTTGCTGTGCCGATATAAAATCAAACTGTAATACGTCGCCCTTACAAGACCTCTCAAAATGGACCAGGAGCCAAACAGGTCCAGAGGTGGTGCTAATAATAAAGTGTCCATTGCGTACGACGTGAACAGCGTTAATGTGACTGCACAAATTTATGGAAACATGGCCGAGTGGTGGTTCTCGGATCAAGCCCAGCATCCGCCCTGGTTAATGTTGCCAGTTTATTCACCACAAACAAAGAGATCTGTTTCACAATGTATGATAATAATCCTGTGACGCCGTATTAAAAAAATTGAATTGGCCACGTGTAACCGCATCATGTTCCAAATTTGCCAAATCAGATCAAATACTTGCAAATTACTTTACCGGGGAAAAAACCACGTAGGAAAATCAAACATCGCTCCCGAATGGCAGACATGTCCATTCACAGGCCGGTAGTGCGTGCACCACGTGCCAAATAGGAACAGCTGCCATTGGGGGGGGGGTCCCCTCGGGTAGACTGCCGTAGAGCAATGGAATGGTTGAGATGAGACGTTGCTGTAAGGCGCTTTGAGTTGAAGAGTTTATTTACGTGAGCGCCCTATATCTCCAAATCCTTATCCCCATCTCTGAGCCGCCCCTGTGGCCCCTACTGGGGCCCGTGTCTCACCGCTGCGGTGTCGAGGCTGCCGCACTGGTGGATGAACTCCATGCAGCTCGTCGCGCTTTGGACAGAAGCTTCCCGCTGTGGCTCCAGATCCACCCAGGGCAGAGATCACAACCCCAGTCTCCTCCAACAGCTACCACAGACACAACAAATCCGTCAACATCAGTTGGTTGACACCGAGGCGACCGCAAGGCAAACACCGGCTTAAAGCTAAACGATACGCATGGAGCTGCATCTCACAATGCAGTGCACAAAAACTGATTAAATATTACAGATTTAAGTTTGCAAATTAACACAAAATTCGTTCTCAATTTTAGTTTTCCAAATGCACTATCGGCGTAATGTCAAGAGACAAATAAATCATCCATGCGTAAATCTCGCATAGCCGTGCAGGCCCTGTGTCATAAAATGCGATGGGTGGCCTTTTATCTTGTACACAATAGGAGCCAACACTTTCACATTAGCTGTGTTATGAGATTGTGCGGCGCACGAGAGTCAAGCTGAAATTGTTATTCTCAGAGATGGAATTAGGAAAATGAAGTGCAAAACCCAAGTTTAATGAGACTGTAATTTTGTGCAGTCGCTGGTGACTGGGCTCGGACGATCGACTTGATAAGACTTGAGACCTCGGTTTCAACCCAAGTGGTCAAAATCCAGATTCAAGCCCAGAATCTAATTATTGTCATCGCACCGCTTTGATATCTGAGCCACCTGGCCACTTTGCATATATAGTGTTATCATAAATGTTATCTGAATGTCACCGCTGTACACTCAATTTTAACGGTGATTTTCAATATCTACCTTTGGGATGTTTGCCAAATTCACAGATATTTTTTAAGAGTGACAAGAGAAAACCCATGCATCTTACGTGACACTTTGTTGTGCTCTGCATTGGCAGTGATTACATAACGCTTAAACGTATTCGAGTTATCGACAAATGAGTTTTAAGTTCGTAATAATAAACTAATATTACCGCGCACAATTTTGGAAACAAACTTAACATTGAGCGCCACTCGGAGGCGGTAAGTACACTCAAACTTTGCACGGGCAGTGTCGTACACCTACTTGCTGTACTGCCTCTTACCAGCTGGAGGCGGGTGGGCTCACGCACGCCACGTACGCACCTGGGCGTTGCGATGGAGGATGTCCAAGGAGCCGAGGCCCAGGCTGGGGAGGTCGCACGAGTCAAAATGCTCGGCAAGCTGCTTCTCCACGCGTAACAGCGCAGATAGGCTCGGGGGCTTTGCCATCTTACTTACGTGGCTCAGCAGACGGACCAGATGCTCGGCTACTGCCTCTGCGAAGGAGACAAGCAATGCCATTGTAGGAGAGGACAACGATGCTGTAACTCGCTCCAATAGGCTCAACAACTGCAACTCTCTCTCTGCCCCCCCACCCCCACGTCTCATCTACGGCCTCCCGATAAGTTTCATCATCACTCTCCAGATGACTCAAAAAACAAGTTTAACACGAAGGCCTTCGCGACCAATGATTATCCATAATAGAGATTTTTGGATTAGGTCACGTAAATAGTGCATATTAACGCGTATTATTTAGTGCATGTATACATGATCTAACCCAAAAATCTAGATGATGGACTCAAAAAACCACTGGCAGACTTCTCACACCCGTATGCAAGACGATATCGCCCCAATATTCAAATTGTTCAACTATCCCCCGAACCAGTCCAGGATAAATTTCAAGATCACACTCAGCATTTTGACAGTCCTCCGTGGTCTGATCCCTTATGTACAATACGAGAAACTACATTTTATTCAGATTGTGCTTTCGATATCGTGTCATGAGACGGAGTATCCACTCGGATCTCTCACGGAGCAGCGGAACCCGTCCTATTGGAGAATGGCCCACAGAAGAGAACTTCACAAAGCTACCTCTGACATCGCTTCTAGTGACCTCTGGTCTACAGAGTAAAGGGAAGCACATTCTAACCCACTCTGAACGTGAGAGTAATGTCCGTCACATGAAAGTTGAGCCGATATTGGACTTGGTCAAATTAGCAGGAAAGTGTTATCACCCAGCACGTGCATCGATCGGTTGATCGTTAGTTTGTGGCATAGAGATCCGCAAAAAATAGATATCTTTGGATCATCCGAGATTTTTAATTATCCGCAGCCATCCTCCACGTCATTAGCGCAGATAATCGAGTCTACTGTATATGCAAATTTGTCTCCTTACTCCCCGGAGTAGGCGGCGGTCTGGTGTCGGGAGTGCTGATGTTGCCGAGAAACGCGGCCGGTTTCTCCTTGACCACGAGGTCGCGAGGAGTCTCGAGGGAGCTACAGCACAGGGCCAACTGAAACATATTCCGGGCCGGCGTGTCCCCTTTCACCTGCCCCAGGAAGTCCTGCACACACTGTCGGTAGAAACAACAAAGGACCCAAACCACGTGCAGCCATATCACTCTGTTGGGACAAATAGAGGGTGATACATGCATAGATGTCCGACTGATTTCAATGCCCCCCCTTACTTTTGTTTCAACGTGTGACTGAATTTTGTGAAAGCGATGGCCCTAAATATTATAGAGGAGTGTTAATTCAGTGGTAGAGCAAGTCTTTTGATAATGGTGGAAGTATCCACAGACTTGAAACGTATGGCGATTATCACTTATTAAATAATTCCGAGGACAAATGTATTATGGAAAATCTTTGACAAATCTAAGCAAATGCATGAATGTTCTCGCAAGGTAATTTTGTTGCATTAAGTCCAGACGCCATGGCCCCACCTTCTTCAGCTTATTCACAAAGATGTCCTCGGCGTTCTGGAAGACCTGCAGCACCATCTCGGCCGCCGGCTGTATCGTGAACTGTCGGCGAAGATCGGCGCTCGTCCCTGGCAAGGGGAACGACTCCAACAGGTATTTCTTGATCTTGTGTGGCCGGCCCTCCACCTCCTGCTTAATGTCACACTCGATGCGAGCCAGCCCACGGTCCATCGCCTCCCGCTCGCCTTTCTGGGCCTTGCCGATCACCTAAACAAACAACACAATGTTAGCAACTGTGGCGGCCACAGGTGCAGGGCAGTGCTGTAGTTGCGATGATGGAACACGTGATGGACGAGTGGTTCAACAGCAAATGCAAGGTGTGCAGCTAATGCACGATTGCAATCGAGAGATGGGATTGGTGGATCATCCTAGCAGCAGTGGCTTTTGGCAAGCCATCGAACAAAGACAGTCACCGCATCACTCGCTTTCAGATGGGCTTCTGCGGCCAACTGGAATGCTCTTCCTTCCGATATTAGGAAGCCATTGGAGCTATGCACTTTTAAATCTAGATTGAAAACAATTTCTTTAGAACTGCTTTTTGTGTTCAGTTTGTTGTCCTCCACACCTCCGATTAGCACAGTTGGCTATGTACAGTGCGAAAGATGTTCAACATATATACATGTGTATTCTTAGTTTTTTCGGTAAAGTCACGTTGAAGAGAAACAACAAAATAACAAAATATATATAAAACAATAAAAAATTCTCACGACGTTTCGACCATAACTCAAACGGTCATCATCAGGTGTGTCGGTTTGCATAAATTTATTTAGAAAACGGCATATTTATTTATATATATAAAAATAACGTTTGCGTCACGCGCAACGATGGCAGTTTGCCAGGACTAGTCCATCTATTTTTTGAAAAGAGGAGGGGGGAGACGAAATTTGTTTTTATGTATGCTGTCTGAAAGGCACTGTAAGCGTGAACAATCAATCAAGAACTGAAATGATTTATCAAATCTTTCCAATGATTGCTAAGATAGAATCCATCTTCTCGGTTGAAATTGTCTCTGTGTTTGTATATGTGGATAGCCTCATGAACGAATCTCTCATGGAAGCCAGATGGCTTACAAAGAACCTCCGTCTTGGAAAAGTCAATGGCATGTGAGCCTACTGAATTAGAACAATGATCTGCTACGGCCGAGGTGTTGGTCCTACCGTGTTTAAGGTCTGCTTTATGTTCACGAATGCGGTCCGAGATATGGCGTTTGGTTTCTCCAATGTAACTACTACCACAGAGGCAACTTAGTTTGTAGACACCAGGGTATTGTATGTCCGGAATCACATCTTTTACAGACGGAACCAGATCACGGATTTTATGTAATGTGTTGAAACGGACCTGGATCTTGTGTTTATTCAAGATTTTGGAGATCTTTTTTGTGATCCCAGCAATGTAGGGTAAAGTGATGGTTTTGAAAGGCTCCTCAAGAGGGTTCTTCTTCATGGTTTGAGTGATAGCTTTGCGGATTGTATAGTCGGAGTAACCATTAGCCCTAAGAGCTTGGTGTACGTGCTTGAGTTCACTGCTTATGTGTTCCTGGTCGGATATGCATTGGGCTCTATGATACAGAGTCTTGATGAGAGAATTCTTCTGTGATGGATGGTGGTGGGAATCCGGTTTCAGATAAGCATCCGTATGGGTAGCTTTCCTGTAGACAGAGTGGCTCATTGAACCATCAGGTCTCTTTTTAATTAGGACATCCAAAAAAAGGTATCTTGCCATCTATTTCGACTTCCATGGTAAATCTGATGGCTGGGTGTATGGAATTGATGTGGTCGAAGAATTTGTCTAGAGCAGGCCGGCCATGTGGCCAGATGACAAAAGTGTCATCCACGTACCTCTTCCATAAGGTTGGGCGCAGAGTGGCAGTCTGGATGGCGTCAGTCTCAAATTTCTCCATGAAAATGTTAGCTATAACTGGAGAAAGGGGGGAGCCCATTGGGGTGCCCTCAGTTTGTTTGTAGAAAGTTCCATTCCAAGTGAAGTATGTATTGGTTAAACAGTGTCTCACCAGGGGGGGTACCTCAGTGTTTAGTCCTTGATGAACCAAGTCTTCAATGATTGCAATGGTGTCAGGTACAGGAACCTTGGAGAATAAGGAAACTACATCAAAACTGACAAGCAGGTCGTCTGGGGACAGGGAAATACCCTTGATTGTTGATACCAGGTGAGTAGAATTTTGTACCGCAGAGGTGGTCTTTCCAGTGAAAGGACGCAGGATTTCAGACAAAAAACGAGCTAGTTTGTAGGTGGGGGAGCTGATAGTAGAGACTATGGGACGAAGAGGTGTATCAACTTTATGTATTTTTGGTAAGCCGTATAATCTTGGTGGCCTGGCAGCAGAAGGTTTCAACGAAAACTGTTTAGATTGATCAATTAATGCGGTTGAATCAGAAATTATTTTGTTGGTTTGTGTGACGAGGCTGTTGGTGGGATCTCTTTTTATTTTTGTATAACTACCATCGTCGAGTAATTCTTTAATTTTGTTGTTGTATTCTATTTTATCCATGATAACAGTAGCATTGCCTTTGTCAGCTGAGAGAACTACAATATCATTCCTCTTTTTTAATTTATATAATTCAAAACGCTCATCTTTGCTGAGGTTGCTAGCTGGCATCTTAGCGTTTTTGAGGGTTGCAGCGATTTCAGATCTTGCTACGTCTGCAGCGATGTGACCCAGGCCCCTGAGAGCAACGTCTACTTGGGCAATTATATCATTAACTGGTATGTGTTTAGGTGTGACTGCAAAGTTTAGACCTTTAGCTAAAACGGATTTCAGACCATCGGAAATAGAACTGTTACTGCGATTAATTACGACTTTATTAACGTCTAACTTTTTGGTGTGTGGGTCCGGTCTTTTGTTTAAGAGGAGGTTAAATTTGGAAATCAGGTTTTCCTTACATTTGGTCGACATAGTAGCAGCTGAAGAGGCAGTCATATTGTCTACATGTTCCCAATCTGATGTGGACATTATTGCCGTCAATGATAAGTGTGATTTGTAGAGTGTCTTGTCTAACTGATCTAGTTCTGTGCGTATAAGTCTGATTTTTTCTGAGATAAGAGCTAAGCTAGTTTTGAAAAGAATTCGTTTCGCATTAGAAGAAGTCACAGTAGCAGAGGTGAGTGTAAATGCGATTGGTATTACCCCAGAGTCGCGGCATCTCTTCAGGAAGGTGAGAGACTCGATCAGCTGAGCTTTCTTATCCCGGAGTTTGTTGAAAGATCTTAAAGTTATGTGAAAACCCTCCCCGTAGAGGCGATTAAATTTTGATTTAAAGCTTTCGTGACTGCAGTAATTCATATTCTTAGTTTTTTCGGTAAAGTCACGTTGAAGAGAAACAACAAAATAACAAAATATATATAAAACAATAAAAAATTCTCACGACGTTTCGACCATAACTCAAACGGTCATCATCAGGTGTGTCGGTTTGCATAAATTTATTTTGAAAACGGCATATTTATTTATATATATAAAAATAACGTTTGCGTCACGCGCAACGATGGCAGTTTGCCAGGACTAGTCCATCTATTTTTTTTGAAAAGAGGAGGGGGGAGACGAAATTTGTTTTTATGTATGCTGTCTGAAAGGCACTGTAAGCGTGAACAATCAATCAAGAACTGAAATGATTTATCAAATCTTTCCAATGATTGCTAAGATAGAATCCATCTTCTCGGTTGAAATTGTCTCTGTGTTTGTATATGTGGATAGCCTCATGAACGAATCTCTCATGGAAGCCAGATGGCTTACAAAGAACCTCCGTCTTGGAAAAGTCAATGGCATGTGAGCCTACTGAATTAGAACAATGATCTGCTACGGCCGAGGTGTTGGTCCTACCGTGTTTAAGGTCTGCTTTATGTTCACGAATGCGGTCCGAGATATGGCGTTTGGTTTCTCCAATGTAACTACTACCACAGAGGCAACTTAGTTTGTAGACACCAGGGTATTGTATGTCCGGAATCACATCTTTTACAGACGGAACCAGATCACGGATTTTATGTAATGTGTTGAAACGGACCTGGATCTTGTGTTTATTCAAGATTTTGGAGATCTTTTTTGTGATCCCAGCAATGTAGGGTAAAGTGATGGTTTTGAAAGGCTCCTCAAGAGGGTTCTTCTTCATGGTTTGAGTGATAGCTTTGCGGATTGTATAGTCGGAGTAACCATTAGCCCTAAGAGCTTGGTGTACGTGCTTGAGTTCACTGCTTATGTGTTCCTGGTCGGATATGCATTGGGCTCTATGATACAGAGTCTTGATGAGAGAATTCTTCTGTGATGGATGGTGGTGGGAATCCGGTTTCAGATAAGCATCCGTATGGGTAGCTTTCCTGTAGACAGAGTGGCTCATTGAACCATCAGGTCTCTTTTTAATTAGGACATCCAAAAAAGGTATCTTGCCATCTATTTCGACTTCCATGGTAAATCTGATGGCTGGGTGTATGGAATTGATGTGGTCGAAGAATTTGTCTAGAGCAGGCCGGCCATGTGGCCAGATGACAAAAGTGTCATCCACGTACCTCTTCCATAAGGTTGGGCGCAGAGTGGCAGTCTGGATGGCGTCAGTCTCAAATTTCTCCATGAAAATGTTAGCTATAACTGGAGAAAGGGGGGAGCCCATTGGGGTGCCCTCAGTTTGTTTGTAGAAAGTTCCATTCCAAGTGAAGTATGTATTGGTTAAACAGTGTCTCACCAGGGGGGGTACCTCAGTGTTTAGTCCTTGATGAACCAAGTCTTCAATGATTGCAATGGTGTCAGGTACAGGAACCTTGGAGAATAAGGAAACTACATCAAAACTGACAAGCAGGTCGTCTGGGGACAGGGAAATACCCTTGATTGTTGATACCAGGTGAGTAGAATTTTGTACCGCAGAGGTGGTCTTTCCAGTGAAAGGACGCAGGATTTCAGACAAAAAACGAGCTAGTTTGTAGGTGGGGGAGCTGATAGTAGAGACTATGGGACGAAGAGGTGTATCAACTTTATGTATTTTTGGTAAGCCGTATAATCTTGGTGGCCTGGCAGCAGAAGGTTTCAACGAAAACTGTTTAGATTGATCAATTAATGCGGTTGAATCAGAAATTATTTTGTTGGTTTGTGTGACGAGGCTGTTGGTGGGATCTCTTTTTATTTTTGTATAACTACCATCGTCGAGTAATTCTTTAATTTTGTTGTTGTATTCTATTTTATCCATGATAACAGTAGCATTGCCTTTGTCAGCTGAGAGAACTACAATATCATTCCTCTTTTTTAATTTATATAATTCAAAACGCTCATCTTTGCTGAGGTTGCTAGCTGGCATCTTAGCGTTTTTGAGGGTTGCAGCGATTTCAGATCTTGCTACGTCTGCAGCGATGTGACCCAGGCCCCTGAGAGCAACGTCTACTTGGGCAATTATATCATTAACTGGTATGTGTTTAGGTGTGACTGCAAAGTTTAGACCTTTAGCTAAAACGGATTTCAGACCATCGGAAATAGAACTGTTACTGCGATTAATTACGACTTTATTAACGTCTAACTTTTTGGTGTGTGGGTCCGGTCTTTTGTTTAAGAGGAGGTTAAATTTGGAAATCAGGTTTTCCTTACATTTGGTCGACATAGTAGCAGCTGAAGAGGCAGTCATATTGTCTACATGTTCCCAATCCGATGTGGACATTATTGCCGTCAATGATAAGTGTGATTTGTAGAGTGTCTTGTCTAACTGATCTAGTTCTGTGCGTATAAGTCTGATTTTTTCTGAGATAAGAGCTAAGCTAGTTTTGAAAAGAATTCGTTTCGCATTAGAAGAAGTTACAGTAGCAGAGGTGAGTGTAAATGCGATTGGTATTACCCCAGAGTCGCGGCATCTCTTCAGGAAGGTGAGAGACTCGATCAGCTGAGCTTTCTTATCCCGGAGTTTGTTGAAAGATCTTAAAGTTATGTGAAAACCCTCCCCGTAGAGGCGATTAAATTTTGATTTAAAGCTTTCGTGACTGCAGTAATTCATATTCTTAGTTTTTTCGGTAAAGTCACGTTGAAGAGAAACAACAAAATAACAAAATATATATAAAACAATAAAAAATTCTCACGACGTTTCGACCATAACTCAAACGGTCATCATCAGGTGTGTCGGTTTGCATAAATTTATTTTGAAAACGGCATATTTATTTATATATATATAAATAACGTTTGCGTCACGCGCAACGATGGCAGTTTGCCAGGACTAGTCCATCTATTTTTTGAAAAGAGGAGGGGGGAGACGAAATTTGTTTTTATGTATGCTGTCTGAAAGGCACTGTAAGCGTGAACAATCAATCAAGAACTGAAATGATTTATCAAATCTTTCCAATGATTGCTAAGATAGAATCCATCTTCTCGGTTGAAATTGTCTCTGTGTTTGTATATGTGGATAGCCTCATGAACGAATCTCTCATGGAAGCCAGATGGCTTACAAAGAACCTCCGTCTTGGAAAAGTCAATGGCATGTGAGCCTACTGAATTAGAACAATGATCTGCTACGGCCGAGGTGTTGGTCCTACCGTGTTTAAGGTCTGCTTTATGTTCACGAATGCGGTCCGAGATATGGCGTTTGGTTTCTCCAATGTAACTACTACCACAGAGGCAACTTAGTTTGTAGACACCAGGGTATTGTATGTCCGGAATCACATCTTTTACAGACGGAACCAGATCACGGATTTTATGTAATGTGTTGAAACGGACCTGGATCTTGTGTTTATTCAAGATTTTGGAGATCTTTTTTGTGATCCCAGCAATGTAGGGTAAAGTGATGGTTTTGAAAGGCTCCTCAAGAGGGTTCTTCTTCATGGTTTGAGTGATAGCTTTGCGGATTGTATAGTCGGAGTAACCATTAGCCCTAAGAGCTTGGTGTACGTGCTTGAGTTCACTGCTTATGTGTTCCTGGTCGGATATGCATTGGGCTCTATGATACAGAGTCTTGATGAGAGAATTCTTCTGTGATGGATGGTGGTGGGAATCCGGTTTCAGATAAGCATCCGTATGGGTAGCTTTCCTGTAGACAGAGTGGCTCATTGAACCATCAGGTCTCTTTTTAATTAGGACATCCAAAAAAGGTATCTTGCCATCTATTTCGACTTCCATGGTAAATCTGATGGCTGGGTGTATGGAATTGATGTGGTCGAAGAATTTGTCTAGAGCAGGCCGGCCATGTGGCCAGATGACAAAAGTGTCATCCACGTACCTCTTCCATAAGGTTGGGCGCAGAGTGGCAGTCTGGATGGCGTCAGTCTCAAATTTCTCCATGAAAATGTTAGCTATAACTGGAGAAAGGGGGGAGCCCATTGGGGTGCCCTCAGTTTGTTTGTAGAAAGTTCCATTCCAAGTGAAGTATGTATTGGTTAAACAGTGTCTCACCAGGGGGGGTACCTCAGTGTTTAGTCCTTGATGAACCAAGTCTTCAATGATTGCAATGGTGTCAGGTACAGGAACCTTGGAGAATAAGGAAACTACATCAAAACTGACAAGCAGGTCGTCTGGGGACAGGGAAATACCCTTGATTGTTGATACCAGGTGAGTAGAATTTTGTACCGCAGAGGTGGTCTTTCCAGTGAAAGGACGCAGGATTTCAGACAAAAAACGAGCTAGTTTGTAGGTGGGGGAGCTGATAGTAGAGACTATGGGACGAAGAGGTGTATCAACTTTATGTATTTTTGGTAAGCCGTATAATCTTGGTGGCCTGGCAGCAGAAGGTTTCAACGAAAACTGTTTAGATTGATCAATTAATGCGGTTGAATCAGAAATTATTTTGTTGGTTTGTGTGACGAGGCTGTTGGTGGGATCTCTTTTTATTTTTGTATAACTACCATCGTCGAGTAATTCTTTAATTTTGTTGTTGTATTCTATTTTATCCATGATAACAGTAGCATTGCCTTTGTCAGCTGAGAGAACTACAATATCATTCCTCTTTTTTAATTTATATAATTCAAAACGCTCATCTTTGCTGAGGTTGCTAGCTGGCATCTTAGCGTTTTTGAGGGTTGCAGCGATTTCAGATCTTGCTACGTCTGCAGCGATGTGACCCAGGCCCCTGAGAGCAACGTCTACTTGGGCAATTATATCATTAACTGGTATGTGTTTAGGTGTGACTGCAAAGTTTAGACCTTTAGCTAAAACGGATTTCAGACCATCGGAAATAGAACTGTTACTGCGATTAATTACGACTTTATTAACGTCTAACTTTTTGGTGTGTGGGTCCGGTCTTTTGTTTAAGAGGAGGTTAAATTTGGAAATCAGGTTTTCCTTACATTTGGTCGACATAGTAGCAGCTGAAGAGGCAGTCATATTGTCTACATGTTCCCAATCCGATGTGGACATTATTGCCGTCAATGATAAGTGTGATTTGTAGAGTGTCTTGTCTAACTGATCTAGTTCTGTGCGTATAAGTCTGATTTTTTCTGAGATAAGAGCTAAGCTAGTTTTGAAAAGAATTCGTTTCGCATTAGAAGAAGTTACAGTAGCAGAGGTGAGTGTAAATGCGATTGTTTTTTATTGTTTTATATATATTTTGTTATTTTGTTGTTTCTCTTCAACGTGACTTTACCGAAAAAACTAAGAATATGAATTACTGCAGTCACGAAAGCTTTAAATCAAAATTTAATCGCCTCTACGGGGAGGGTTTTCACATAACTTTAAGATCTTTCAACAAACTCCGGGATAAGAAAGCTCAGCTGATCGAGTCTCTCACCTTCCTGAAGAGATGCCGCGACTCTGGGGTAATACCAATCGCATTTACACTCACCTCTGCTACTGTAACTTCTTCTAATGCGAAACGAATTCTTTTCAAAACTAGCTTAGCTCTTATCTCAGAAAAAATCAGACTTATACGCACAGAACTAGATCAGTTAGACAAGACACTCTACAAATCACACTTATCATTGACGGCAATAATGTCCACATCGGATTGGGAACATGTAGACAATATGACTGCCTCTTCAGCTGCTACTATGTCGACCAAATGTAAGGAAAACCTGATTTCCAAATTTAACCTCCTCTTAAACAAAAGACCGGACCCACACACCAAAAAGTTAGACGTTAATAAAGTCGTAATTAATCGCAGTAACAGTTCTATTTCCGATGGTCTGAAATCCGTTTTAGCTAAAGGTCTAAACTTTGCAGTCACACCTAAACACATACCAGTTAATGATATAATTGCCCAAGTAGACGTTGCTCTCAGGGGCCTGGGTCACATCGCTGCAGACGTAGCAAGATCTGAAATCGCTGCAACCCTCAAAAACGCTAAGATGCCAGCTAGCAACCTCAGCAAAGATGAGCGTTTTGAATTATATAAATTAAAAAAGAGGAATGATATTGTAGTTCTCTCAGCTGACAAAGGCAATGCTACTGTTATCATGGATAAAATAGAATACAACAACAAAATTAAAGAATTACTCGACGATGGTAGTTATACAAAAATAAAAAGAGATCCCACCAACAGCCTCGTCACACAAACCAACAAAATAATTTCTGATTCAACCGCATTAATTGATCAATCTAAACAGTTTTCGTTGAAACCTTCTGCTGCCAGGCCACCAAGATTATACGGCTTACCAAAAATACATAAAGTTGATACACCTCTTCGTCCCATAGTCTCTACTATCAGCTCCCCCACCTACAAACTAGCTCGTTTTTTGTCTGAAATCCTGCGTCCTTTCACTGGAAAGACCACCTCTGCGGTACAAAATTCTACTCACCTGGTATCAACAATCAAGGGTATTTCCCTGTCCCCAGACGACCTGCTTGTCAGTTTTGATGTAGTTTCCTTATTCTCCAAGGTTCCTGTACCTGACACCATTGCAATCATTGAAGACTTGGTTCATCAAGGACTAAACACTGAGGTACCCCCCCTGGTGAGACACTGTTTAACCAATACATACTTCACTTGGAATGGAACTTTCTACAAACAAACTGAGGGCACCCCAATGGGCTCCCCCCTTTCTCCAGTTATAGCTAACATTTTCATGGAGAAATTTGAGACTGACGCCATCCAGACTGCCACTCTGCGCCCAACCTTATGGAAGAGGTACGTGGATGACACTTTTGTCATCTGGCCACATGGCCGGCCTGCTCTAGACAAATTCTTCGACCACATCAATTCCATACACCCAGCCATCAGATTTACCATGGAAGTCGAAATAGATGGCAAGATACCTTTTTTGGATGTCCTAATTAAAAAGAGACCTGATGGTTCAATGAGCCACTCTGTCTACAGGAAAGCTACCCATACGGATGCTTATCTGAAACCGGATTCCCACCACCATCCATCACAGAAGAATTCTCTCATCAAGACTCTGTATCATAGAGCCCAATGCATATCCGACCAGGAACACATAAGCAGTGAACTCAAGCACGTACACCAAGCTCTTAGGGCTAATGGTTACTCCGACTATACAATCCGCAAAGCTATCACTCAAACCATGAAGAAGAACCCTCTTGAGGAGCCTTTCAAAACCATCACTTTACCCTACATTGCTGGGATCACAAAAAAGATCTCCAAAATCTTGAATAAACACAAGATCCAGGTCCGTTTCAACACATTACATAAAATCCGTGATCTGGTTCCGTCTGTAAAAGATGTGATTCCGGACATACAATACCCTGGTGTCTACAAACTAAGTTGCCTCTGTGGTAGTAGTTACATTGGAGAAACCAAACGCCATATCTCGGACCGCATTCGTGAACATAAAGCAGACCTTAAACACGGTAGGACCAACACCTCGGCCGTAGCAGATCATTGTTCTAATTCAGTAGGCTCACATGCCATTGACTTTTCCAAGACGGAGGTTCTTTGTAAGCCATCTGGCTTCCATGAGAGATTCGTTCATGAGGCTATCCACATATACAAACACAGAGACAATTTCAACCGAGAAGATGGATTCTATCTTAGCAATCATTGGAAAGATTTGATAAATCATTTCAGTTCTTGATTGATTGTTCACGCTTACAGTGCCTTTCAGACAGCATACATAAAAACAAATTTCGTCTCCCCCCTCCTCTTTTCAAAAAATAGATGGACTAGTCCTGGCAAACTGCCATCGTTGCGCGTGACGCAAACGTTATTTTTATATATATAAATAAATATGCCGTTTTCAAAATAAATTTATGCAAACCGACACACCTGATGATGACCGTTTGAGTTATGGTCGAAACGTCGTGAGAATTTTTTATTGTTTTATATATATTTTGTTATTTTGTTGTTTCTCTTCAACGTGACTTTACCGAAAAAACTAAGAATATGAATTACTGCAGTCACGAAAGCTTTAAATCAAAATTTAATCGCCTCTACGGGGAGGGTTTTCACATAACTTTAAGATCTTTCAACAAACTCCGGGATAAGAAAGCTCAGCTGATCGAGTCTCTCACCTTCCTGAAGAGATGCCGCGACTCTGGGGTAATACCAATCGCATTTACACTCACCTCTGCTACTGTAACTTCTTCTAATGCGAAACGAATTCTTTTCAAAACTAGCTTAGCTCTTATCTCAGAAAAAATCAGACTTATACGCACAGAACTAGATCAGTTAGACAAGACACTCTACAAATCACACTTATCATTGACGGCAATAATGTCCACATCGGATTGGGAACATGTAGACAATATGACTGCCTCTTCAGCTGCTACTATGTCGACCAAATGTAAGGAAAACCTGATTTCCAAATTTAACCTCCTCTTAAACAAAAGACCGGACCCACACACCAAAAAGTTAGACGTTAATAAAGTCGTAATTAATCGCAGTAACAGTTCTATTTCCGATGGTCTGAAATCCGTTTTAGCTAAAGGTCTAAACTTTGCAGTCACACCTAAACACATACCAGTTAATGATATAATTGCCCAAGTAGACGTTGCTCTCAGGGGCCTGGGTCACATCGCTGCAGACGTAGCAAGATCTGAAATCGCTGCAACCCTCAAAAACGCTAAGATGCCAGCTAGCAACCTCAGCAAAGATGAGCGTTTTGAATTATATAAATTAAAAAAGAGGAATGATATTGTAGTTCTCTCAGCTGACAAAGGCAATGCTACTGTTATCATGGATAAAATAGAATACAACAACAAAATTAAAGAATTACTCGACGATGGTAGTTATACAAAAATAAAAAGAGATCCCACCAACAGCCTCGTCACACAAACCAACAAAATAATTTCTGATTCAACCGCATTAATTGATCAATCTAAACAGTTTTCGTTGAAACCTTCTGCTGCCAGGCCACCAAGATTATACGGCTTACCAAAAATACATAAAGTTGATACACCTCTTCGTCCCATAGTCTCTACTATCAGCTCCCCCACCTACAAACTAGCTCGTTTTTTGTCTGAAATCCTGCGTCCTTTCACTGGAAAGACCACCTCTGCGGTACAAAATTCTACTCACCTGGTATCAACAATCAAGGGTATTTCCCTGTCCCCAGACGACCTGCTTGTCAGTTTTGATGTAGTTTCCTTATTCTCCAAGGTTCCTGTACCTGACACCATTGCAATCATTGAAGACTTGGTTCATCAAGGACTAAACACTGAGGTACCCCCCCTGGTGAGACACTGTTTAACCAATACATACTTCACTTGGAATGGAACTTTCTACAAACAAACTGAGGGCACCCCAATGGGCTCCCCCCTTTCTCCAGTTATAGCTAACATTTTCATGGAGAAATTTGAGACTGACGCCATCCAGACTGCCACTCTGCGCCCAACCTTATGGAAGAGGTACGTGGATGACACTTTTGTCATCTGGCCACATGGCCGGCCTGCTCTAGACAAATTCTTCGACCACATCAATTCCATACACCCAGCCATCAGATTTACCATGGAAGTCGAAATAGATGGCAAGATACCTTTTTTGGATGTCCTAATTAAAAAGAGACCTGATGGTTCAATGAGCCACTCTGTCTACAGGAAAGCTACCCATACGGATGCTTATCTGAAACCGGATTCCCACCACCATCCATCACAGAAGAATTCTCTCATCAAGACTCTGTATCATAGAGCCCAATGCATATCCGACCAGGAACACATAAGCAGTGAACTCAAGCACGTACACCAAGCTCTTAGGGCTAATGGTTACTCCGACT
The DNA here is from genome assembly GCF_048934315.1 of Petromyzon marinus. Classification (NCBI taxonomy): domain Eukaryota; kingdom Metazoa; phylum Chordata; class Hyperoartia; order Petromyzontiformes; family Petromyzontidae; genus Petromyzon; species Petromyzon marinus. Next base: position 63,558 of record NW_027423667.1, on the reverse strand, counting down.
ATACAATCCGCAAAGCTATCACTCAAACCATGAAGAAGAACCCTCTTGAGGAGCCTTTCAAAACCATCACTTTACCCTACATTGCTGGGATCACAAAAAAGATCTCCAAAATCTTGAATAAACACAAGATCCAGGTCCGTTTCAACACATTACATAAAATCCGTGATCTGGTTCCGTCTGTAAAAGATGTGATTCCGGACATACAATACCCTGGTGTCTACAAACTAAGTTGCCTCTGTGGTAGTAGTTACATTGGAGAAACCAAACGCCATATCTCGGACCGCATTCGTGAACATAAAGCAGACCTTAAACACGGTAGGACCAACACCTCGGCCGTAGCAGATCATTGTTCTAATTCAGTAGGCTCACATGCCATTGACTTTTCCAAGACGGAGGTTCTTTGTAAGCCATCTGGCTTCCATGAGAGATTCGTTCATGAGGCTATCCACATATACAAACACAGAGACAATTTCAACCGAGAAGATGGATTCTATCTTAGCAATCATTGGAAAGATTTGATAAATCATTTCAGTTCTTGATTGATTGTTCACGCTTACAGTGCCTTTCAGACAGCATACATAAAAACAAATTTCGTCTCCCCCCTCCTCTTTTCAAAAAATAGATGGACTAGTCCTGGCAAACTGCCATCGTTGCGCGTGACGCAAACGTTATTTTTATATATATAAATAAATATGCCGTTTTCAAAATAAATTTATGCAAACCGACACACCTGATGATGACCGTTTGAGTTATGGTCGAAACGTCGTGAGAATTTTTTATTGTTTTATATATATTTTGTTATTTTGTTGTTTCTCTTCAACGTGACTTTACCGAAAAAACTAAGAATATGAATTACTGCAGTCACGAAAGCTTTAAATCAAAATATATACATGTGGTTTTACCCAATCCAGTCATTTCTGAGTACTTGTTTAGATTTGCAAATTTTGATTCTGACGCCAGCACACATGTCCTCCTCATTCATTAATAACACGGGATTTATTTTTTTACATTATTTGTGAAGCATATAGAAATGCAGTTTTGGATAATACACCCGCAATATTAACTAGGGCGACTCCTGGGATCGAATCGCGAACCTCTGAAACAAGCGACAAATGCACAACCACTCGGGAAAGAAGATTTCTGTAAGGAGCGGTACAGTAAAATAGGCCTCAGCCTTCAATACGATATATTAACATGATGTACTTACACGAGCAGTTACTTCAGTGCTCTTGTCGCAGCACTGCACCCCCAAAACTGAAGTCGTGTTGGAAGTCTGTCTCAGACTGCATGACAAAAGGATACACCACATTCACTTGACAGGGAGACAGGTGTGAAACTTGTGTGCCTGAGCAACTGAGGATAACTCAGCATTGTGGCTGTGTAAGGCAAACGCAGGGGCGGGGGAATATTGGTAAAAGGCTGATGCAGTGTCACTCTCAGGTGTGAACACAGCGACACGTACGTTGTGGCTGTGTGTCAGCAATTCCAGAACGCATTTAATTCCGAAAGTAAACCCCCTCAAGGGCAACAACAATACATACTTGAGCCAATCTTGATTTGAAGCTTTCGCGACTGCAGGAATCCACACTCTTTGGTTCTTTCGGTAAAGTCACGTAAAATCGAGGAGGAGGCCGCTTTCCTACCTTACAGTTACACGCTAATTTCTCATGTTAACATCACTATCCCTGGCCACTTCTTTATGACCCATGGGCTACACACATTTCAAACCATTTAAAACAGTCTGCCTCAGCAGCACACCAAGGCTTTCCCACCTGATGACGGACGCTTGTGTCGCGCCCGAAACGTCGTGATTTATTTCATTTTATACCTACGTGACTTTACCGAAAGAACCAAAGAGTATAACTTGAGGCATCCAATAATAATACAATTCGCAGTCAACAAGCGACGCAATGCATACACACGTACACACACACACACGCTCGTACACGCAGGCACGGCACGTACGGAAATGCCCAGAGGTATGCTGGTGATACGGATGCCCAGATCGTGAATATCCGGAGCCCCGTATCATTCCATGAGATGCTTCAGCAAGTCCGGCACCTTGAAGCGTGCCATCACTCCTTTGCCTCGGGAGCTGCGGCTCTTGGCCACGAAGGTCCTAAACTCTGCCGCAAACAACAACAACACGAGCGGGTTACGCAGAGCGCATGCTAGGGGAGCAACGACGACGCATTGATTCGGACGTGATCATTCATCCTGAAGATCGCGATATGCACACCGGATCGCGTGCGTAAGAATTTGTTTTTGATTTGTATACGTTGCGTGTCATTGTTTCACATTGTCCAACACCCACCCACTCCAGTCACTAGAGCCGGCTGTGTTCACGTTTTAAAACAAGGCGTTGAATCTAGAATTTATTCACGAGCCCTCAATCGCGATAATCGATTGATTCGCGACATGGGTGGCTGGGGTGGCGCGTATCGCTTCTGTTTATGTCTGCAAGGAATCACTTGCTGAGCCTTCGTATCATTTCAAATGCCAAACAAATTCATGCATCAGTAGCACTGGTGCCTTGAAAAAGGGAAAAAATCCGATAAGCGACGTTTCGGGCAATGACCCTTCTTCATATTGCATATAAAGGCCAGAGAGATTGAGTCAACAATAAGAATTGGAAACTGCACTTCACAGCGATTACCGTGTTTCAAAAGTTATTAGGTAACCATTCATATGAACCTTATGGTGGGACCCCGGGGTCCCATAAGTCTCCGGCTTTTGCATAAACATTATATTATATATAATGTAAACAATGTATTATAATGTAAACATTATATTATATATTATATATAAACATTATATTATATATAATGTAAACATTATATTATATATTATATATAATGTAAACATATTATAATGTAAACATAAACTGTGGTCTTTTTCACCAATGGGTTTGAAGGATGGTGGCAAGTGTTGACTTGTTAAACTATGCCTTTAAAACTGAAAACTACTTACCTACAGTAGCTCTATTTAAATACACTATCGAAAACATAATCTACTCCCCTCTGTCAATCATCGTGTTTCTCAGTGTGGATTTGTAAACACACTTGTTAAACAATACTTAAAATAGTACGCGTTTTCAATGCGCTGTTCATATTGTAAAATGCGTTTATACCAATGTGACTCTACAGCAGTTGCACAGCCGCACTTTTATATAATTCAGGTCAAAGCCAGATAAACAGTGGAGGATAAACATCGCATGAAGGCGGGGCAATTGTTGTGCAATCATTTCAGGTCAAATTTACAGGTGCGTTTTATTCATGCCACACAGGTAGAGAATTGAGTGTGAAACCTGGCCCACTGGCATCGTGAATCATGGATCATGAGTCACCCGGACTTGTTGTGTTTGATTATGGTTGCTATACAAGCCATCAAATCTACACCACGAAGAGAGTTGATGAACAAGTAGGAGAGTGTGTAACTGGATTACATTCATGTGCACAGGCGTTTCAGATGTGAATATGAAATAAGGTCGACTCAAACGCCACTCTTTAGGATTTGGCACACTCAATAACATTTTAATTGATAAATTAAGATCAACAAACCATAATCAAATGGGTCATGCATCGATGTACCAATTGTGGTTACGGACTGCTTAAGAAGAAAATGATGAATGCAGATTCGAAGCGAGTTTAAACATGAATCTACACCATTTAAATATATTTTAAACAACCCGTTGCAAACATGACAGTAATTTGAAATGTAGCACTGTACATCAGAACAATTTGAAAAACGTTAGAGATTTTAAACTGTCCAAAAAGAAAGGAGGAAAATAAATGTATTTTTACATAATACAGGTTTTTTGGGTAAGATCGCGTAAATATAAAAAAAATGTCGGTAAACCCACCACCACCCGACACAGCCAATTAGTAAGGTTTGTCACTTAAACAGAACATGCCAATTCGTTACTAGTACAGCACACCGGTTGTGTGTTAGAGAGCAAAGCCACAACATTAACAATCTGAGTACGACGTTTCGCCAGTAATTACAACCATCATCATCAGGAGGCAGCCAGATTTGTGGATTTTAAAATGTAGATTAATTTAAATCTAAATTTAAAAACATATAGAGAAACTGGAACATTATTAATACAGAATTTGGTGGGACATATGTTGAAAAGAGACTGACTCCAGCTTAGCTTGCAAGAACTAAGAGACACTGTGTGGCCATGTGGCCTTAATGAGAGAGACTGACTCCAGCTTAGCTTGCAAGCACTAAGAGACACAGTGTGGCCATGTGGCCTTAATGAGAGGGACTCACTCCAGCTTAGCTTGCAAGAACTAAGAGACACTGTGGCCACGTGGCCTTAATGAGAGAGACTGACTCCAGCTTGGCTTGCAAGAACTAAGAGACAGTGTGGCCATGTGGCCTTAATGAGAGAGACTGACTCCAGCTTAGCTTGCAAGAACTAAGAGACACAGTGTGGCCATGTGGCCTTAATGAGACTCACTCCAGCTTAGCTTGCAAGAACTAAGAGACACAGTGTGGCCATGTGGCCTTAATGAGAGAGACTGACTCCAGCTTAGCTTGCAAGAACTAAGAGACACAGTGTGGCCATGTGGCCTTAATGAGAGAGACCGGCAGAACAAAGTTGACGTTGGAATGAAGACAAATGGATGAGGAAGGACACGGACTGTGTTTCACGCATCGCAGAGTGCGTCTCGAAACCTTACCACGCCTACATATATTAACGGACATAGATTACAGTGGTCCCATTAGATTTACAATTAGTCTGAATCTTTAGTACAAATTTAATGCCTAGGAATATAAAACATGTTGTAAGAGAATACAGGTCGCTTAAACAAATTCAAATATTGCTTACTACAACCAAAGCTCTTTGAAGAGTCGTAATTTAAAATCAAATGGCAGAGCAAAAGATTTTCATTAATTTCACTGCTGCCATTATAACATTAACGAACCTGTGGTGGGCCCATTGCTTGCATATTAAACACTCAACACGAGTCATTGTTATTGACTTCTTGCCGTTTCAGTGGCACATATCGCACAATATATACACAATTTTGCCATCTTCTTTGGTTATTTCGGTAAAGTCACGTAGAATAAGATAAAATAATAAATTGATAAAATAAAATAATAATATTCTCACGACGTTTCCGCCACAACACAAGTGGCCTTCATCAGACAGTCTCGTCCCCTTCACCTGATGAAGGCCGCTTGTGTTGTGGCCGAAAACGTCGTGAGAATATTATTGTGTTATTTTATTTTATCAATTTATTATTTTATTCTCATTCTACGTGACTTTACCGAAAGAACCAAAGAAGATGAATCCTTGCAGTCACGAAAGCTTTAAATCGAAATTTTGCCATCGTCTGTTTTGCAAAATATCGTCGCCAGAACATTTATCTTAAGTGCATTATTCCTGACCAAATGTTAACGATTAACAAAAGCGCAATAATTAAGGTTGCGCATAAAAACCTCACACGAGGCGAAAAATCCCTCAAGGGCCCATAAACTACAATCGCGTTTAAACACATAAACTGTACGTATATATCAATGCACACATTGTGTAGCAGCAGCATGATTATTATTAAACTCACCTTTAATAACGAGGCACATAAACACGAGTAAAAGTGTCAATATTAATGTGCCACTGTACACGACGTGACGTAGCTGAGGCCCCGCCGCCCCCCACGGTGAACGGTGACGCAACGCGTACAGTGCCCGCGTCACGGATTGGCGCCTCGCGTGCACAGAGCGAGGCAGCAGCAGCAGCAGAGCCAGAGGGGGGGCGGCGTTGCCTAGGCGACGTCGGCACCCTCACGATCGACTCCACGGACAAGCTGTGTGTCACGTGGTGACGCCCACACCACCAACACCACCCGCCCCTTACTGGACGTCTGTGAACAAGAGCTTCATAGCGCTTCGGATTTCTCCAGGGTCGATACAGCGTGCGCGGCACCTGTACGCGGCGAGTCCTCGTTTAACGCGGTAGATGCGTTCCTGAAAAGTGCCGCGTTAAGCGGAAACTATTTTCCTCCCGTAAATAATAATAATGTCCACGCACGGTAAGATGGGGGTCCAAATAACTTGAGGGGACGCCGCCGCGTTACCGTCTCATCTCGCTCAACCGCGCAGCTCAAGAAAGTAGTCCGCTCAGAAAGCGCGTTGTGACGGAGAAAACGCGTTGTAGTGAAAACGCGTTATCGTGTGAACACGCGGGACAGACCCAGGTGTTGTGGGTTAACTCCCCGAGATAAACTTTCTCCCAACTTTGCGTTTTATACGCCCGGCGCTCCGCCAATAATTGTTGTGAGCGTCGCTCCTCTGCCCTCTGTTGTTCATGGAGGGAGACTGCACCCCAGTGCCCAGTATCATCCTCCGCGAGCCTCTTCAAAATGCTGAACTTGACACCGCTGGAAGCAGTCATCGGCCTTGACCTCACCTCACAACAGTGCAATTTTAACAGCTCAACATCAAAACACAATGATGGGTCGCTTGCACCAATCGCACAACACCACAGCATTGACTCTCAGCTGTTACATTTTGATTTAAAGCTTTAGTGACTGCAGAGATTCATATTCTTGGTTCTTTCAAATTTTCTTGTGGTTTTCACACCTGATGATGATTGCTTGTGTTGCAATCAAAAGGTCGCGAGAATTTTATTGTTTTATATTTGTATTATTTTATTGTTTCCCTTCGACGTGACTTTCCCAAAAGAACCAAGAATATGAATCCTAGCTGTTTCTTGTGTAGAGGGGGTCACGTGTGTCACCATAATTGCCCTTATCCTACAACTCGTGCTGCGTAATATTTTCCTTTCCATATTACCTGTGACACACATAATGAGGACAACCGGTAAGTCAAATGAAACCAGAGGTGGGAAACCTGTTCTTTATAATATTTTTAATAAGCAATTTTAACACGACTTTTAGAAACACCGATGCAGCTATACACGTGCCACATTGTCCAGAAATTCAGTTGATACTAATAGGGTTTATTTGCCAGTATTGTACATTATTTAAATTACATTTGTTTGGGCGGCAGGGTGGTGCAGTGGTCACGCCCGTGCATGACATCTTCTGAAGGACTGGTACTAGCCAAACATCCAAATTACTCCTGCGAAAAGTTGGCAGGCCCCTCCTGAACAAGAGTCTTGAGACTCAGTGAGATTGCTTGTGTGGCGATCGAAACATCGTGATCCATTATTATTTTTTCTACTTACGTGACTTTACCGAAAGAACCAAAGAGTAAGGATTCCTGCAGTCACGACAGCTTCAAATCAAGATTAATGAGTGTTTACATGTGGGAGGAAATCGGAGCACCTGGAGAAATCCAATCAAATGCTCTATCACAAATCTACAGATGGAACAGGCAGAGTCCACATTATTCGACACCGCCTTCTCTACCTCCATGACGACCAAGGGGTGGGAGTTGTCGCAACATTTTTGTAATCCACCAACCCTCACCTCCACGTAGTCGTGGATTACAGGCATACATAGCCACCACAACCATCCGGCTAAAGTAGCTGTAATGCACATCTAAAATTCTACAAAAGTTGACGGGGCAAATGTCGTAGGTCAATTGGTTTGATTTCTATGCGCATTAACCAGTCTCTAACGTATGCACATTTAGATTCGCATTCGGCCGCCAATGGAACAGGTGGAGTCCAAAAGCTAAGTGGATGTACTGATTGTATCTTCATTGCGGGACTCATCCAGCAGTGGATTGACATGGGTTTCAGGTATCCACGTGGAGACGGGCAATAAACACTGGGGCCACCTGGCGGTAAATGTTTGCCGGTGCACATTGGGACCGGCTTACACGTCACTAGCCCCAGGCAGCCCCCAGCCACTGGCGTGCAACACAGCGAAGGGAATCTCCCACCAATGAGAACCACGCACAACCCAGGGTGCAGTCCTATAACTTGGACTCGCAAACACAACAAAACCCATAGCCGCCAACCCACACGGTTTACCCGTATTCTGTTGGGGGGGAGTGAGTTGTCAGGTCCATACGGCAGACGGCCGTTTCAATACGGGCAACATTTTGTTAAGTTTATTTGTGTGTTTCTCCCTTGTCATGGGACTTATAAGGGGCACGGGGTGACCAACAAGGTCTGAATTATTCTGTAATAAGGTAGGCACTGATGAGGGGTTGACAGCGATGCAAACCCCACACAATACAAAACGCCAAACGGCCAGTAACAATAAAAAATAATAATACATAACTGTCCAATGAGTAATTAGATAATTAAGATCAAAGAAACGCGTTCCTTAAATTGATCAAGTTTATTGTTGCAAGAGTTTGGGAAAACAGGAAGACCGGGTGTGGATTCCAGAGTGGAGCAGTGCAAACTGATAAATCTGAAAAGAAGAGTGAGGTGACCTGCATGGTGGTGAGCGGGTGGGTGAGTAAATGGGTGAGTGTTTGAGTAAACGAGTGGAGGAGTGTGTGATAGGGTGATTGAGTCAGTGACCGGATGAGTGGGTGACTGGATGCGTGGGTGACTGAATGCGTGGGTGATTAGATGAGTGGGTGATTGAGTGGGTGACTAAATGAGTGGGTGACTAGATGAGTGGGTGAGTGGGTTATAGGGTGATTGCGTGGATGACTGGATGAGTGGGTGACTGGATGCGTGGCTGATTTGATGAGTGGGTGATAGGGTGATTGAGTGGGTGACTGAATGAGTGGGTGACTGGATGAGTGGGTGACTGAATGAGTGGGTGACTGGATGAGTGGTTAACTGGATGAGTGGGTGATAGGGTGATTGAATTAGTGACGAGATAAGTGTGTGATAGGGTGATTGAGTTAGTGACTGGATGAGTTAGTGACTGGATGAATGTGTGATAGGGTGATTGGGTTAGTGACTGGATGAGTGGGTGACCGAGTTGTTTAGTTGAGTGCGTTGTTGTGAACTGCAGTGAGGCGCGGTGGTTGAACGCGGAGTGGATGAGACGAAGCGGTCAAAGTGTCTGGTAGACCGAGTCCCTTAACGTGGGTGGAGGGGGGAATCAACGAGGGGAAGTTCACTGCAACATTCACCACGGTGGTGCTAGTAGTCGCAGCGAAAAAAAGTGATACAGGGCTGACTGAATGAAGGTTGAGGCCAGGATGCAAGGTGGTGTAGAGGAGGCGAAGAGGAGGGTAGAGGAGGTGAGGTGGTGAGGAGGCGTAGAGGAGGGTGCCCCGCTCTTGGCGTTGATCTTGGTGAACACGTGTCCGCGCCCCGTCTCGTAGCTCTGCCCGGTGCTGATGCAGCCTCCACCGGCCGCAGCGCCCAGCGGCCTCGCCGAGTCCGTGCACAGCTCCGCTCTGAGCAAGCTCTCCATTGCACGCTGTCTGCTCGCAGCGACAAACACAACGTTAAACTCCCCCCCCCCCCCCCGTCCCGTGTGGCCTCTAACACAGGGGTCCTCAACCCCCGGGTTGCAAGAGCACTTGCTTCAAGTACATTAAAACCCACTTTTTGGTGTAGATATGTAGATGACACTTTGGTTGTCTGGCGACATGGGAAGGATACACTTAATGAATGAATGTCTAAATCATCTCAATTCACAAAAACCGGCCATCCAGTTCACCATGGAAATGGAGGTGAATAACACACTCCCTTTCCTGGATATTTTGCTCGGACGAGGCCTAAATGGTAAAGTAACACACACAGCATTTACCAAAAGGGAACACATACTGATGCCTATCTGAATGCAGATTGGCATCATCACCCCGAACAGAAATCCTTTCTCAACAAGATGCTCATACATCTGGCTAAAACAGTGTCAGATGGTCAAAGTCTGAGGAGAGAGATTAAACATGTCAAAGAAACGTTACGATTGAATGTCTACAATAATGCTCAAATTAACAGAGCAGTGAATGCTAAACCAAGATCAAACAGTAATACTGCTGAATCAGGTTATTAAATAATTAAAATACCATATATCGTGGGAGTAACTGACAAATTAGCTAGTAGTCGCAGCTAAAAAAAAGTGATACATTAATGACAGGGCTGAATGAATGAAGGTTGAGGCAAGAATGCAGGGTGGTGTAGAGGAGGCGAAGAGGAGGGTAGAGGAGGTGAGGTGGTGAGGTGTTGAGGTGGCGTGGTGAGGAGGTGAGGTTGCGTGGTGAGGAGGTGAGGTGGCGTGAGGAGGTGAGGTGGCGTGGTGAGGAGGTGAGGTGGCGTGGTGAGGTGGCGTAGTGAGGAGGCGTAGAGGAGGCGAGGAGAAGGGTAGAGGAGGTGAGGTGGTGAGGAGGCGTAGAGGAGGCGTAGAGGAGGGTGCCCCGCTCTTGGCGTTGATCTTGGTGAGCACGTGTCCGCGCCCCGTCTCGTAGCTCTGCCCGGTGCTGATGCAGCCTCCACTGGCCGAAGCGCCCAGCGTCCTCGCCGAGTACGTGCCCAGCTCCGCTCTGAGCAAGCTCTCCATTGCGCGCTATCTGCTCTCAGCAACAGACACAACGATAAACTCCCCCCCCCCCCCCCGGTCCCGTGTGGCCTCTAAATACTTATTTCCTTGGGAGAGGTGATTTATCGGACGAGGCCTAAATGGTAAAATAACACACACAGCGTTTACCAAAAGGGAACGCATACTGATGCCTATCTGAATGCAGATTCGCATCATCACCCCGTACAGAAAACCTCTCTCATCAAGATGCTCATACATCTGGCTAAAACAGTGTCAGATGGTGAATGTCTGGGGAGAGAGATTGAACATGTCAAAGAAACGCTACGATTGAATGTCTACAATAATGCTCAAATATCGATTTAAAGCTTTCGTGACTGCAATGATTCATCTTCTTTGGTTCTTTCGGTAAAGTCACGTAGAATGAGAATAAAATAATAAATTGATATTTTATCAAATAATAAATTGATATTTTATCAATTTATTATTTTATTCTCATTCTACGTGACTTTACCGAAAGAACCAAAGAAAATGCTCAAATAATTAACAGCAATGAATGCTAAACCAAGATCGAACAGCAATACTGCTGAATCAGGTTATTAAACAATTAAAATACCATATATCGTGGGAGTAATTGAGAAATTAGCTCGAGTTTTGGAAAAGCAAAAATCTAAACATCTAAGTAAGATTTGGCACGGTACACAAAATTCAAAAAATAGTATCTTGTACTTAAGATGAATTGCCTAAGTTGTCAACGGATGGTGTGTATCGGATTAATGGCTTATGTGGCAGATGTTATATTGGACAGATGGGACGTAACATTAGCGTAAGACTAAAGGAACACCAAATAAATATTAAACACTCTCAAACATAACTGTCGGAAGTTGCAGTACATGCTTGCCAACAAGAACACTTAATGTATTTTGATAACGATGAAGTGTTGTGTAAAACTCATTATTACTGGTCAAGACTAATTCGAGAATCCATTGAAACTGAGAAAATTTGTATTATTTTAACCTCTCTGACAGCTACAGGCTTAGTGCGGCCTGGAAGCGTATTATTAAGTAATTGTAATTGTAAGATGAGGAGATGAAGGCAGAAGAAGAAGACGTGGGGCGATGTGGTGATGCGGTCGAACGTGGTGGCCCGAGGAGCGGAGGGAGAGATGGCGCGGGACGGGGCGGTGTGGAGAAGGTGGCAAGGACGGCGGACCCCACGTGAGTGGAACAAACGCGTGGAAGAAGAAGCCATCTCACATTTATCATTACTTATAGAGGAAACATACTAATTAAATGATTACTAATCAATTATATAATTTCAATAATCCCCCTCCCCGCCTCTGATTTCTGCACCTGATGGGTTATGAAATTAGGACAATTTATTAAATATATTGTATACCATAAAATACAGCAATTGACTAAAAATATACGGCAATAGATGTAACCTCGCAGCAGTGAACGTGACGAAATTTCATCATGGAAATGTCCGCTGCACAAAACCTTGAGTTCATCGCCCCACACGTGGTACCTCAGCCTCAGGATGAAATAAATCATCAGGGAGTTCTCCGTGAGCATCGTGCGCGCTCCAAATCCAGAGTTGAGCCGTGGTCTCGGCACCCAGCCAGACGCCTTCTCTTCTTGGGGCAGTCGGAGTCCAGCGCGCTATCGAAGGGCACGTGGTGAACGCTCAGGACGTGTCTCTTGAGCTTCGACTTCTGCATCGCTCCGTACGAGCAGTCACTGCACGGGAAGGGCTTTTCCTCTGGAACACAAGACATCCACCGTTGAGCACACGCACGCGCTAATACATAATTTATTTATCACCATGCAGTGGATGCCATAGCATTACTATGTATATGGGACGTTTTATCAATCACGGTTGCTGAGCACAGGCCCAAAGGCCCAAAATGCCAAATGGCCAGCAACAAATACCTCCGATTAGCACGGTTGGCTACATATGGTACGAAAGAAGTTCAACATACGTACAAATAGTAGAAAAGCAAGATACTGATTTCCTGAAAAATATCATAATACATTTTTGGGGCTTATTTTGAAGCCCCAACATTTTGCACTTCTTCGTGTGGTTGATGTTGATGCAGAGCAACAACTATAATTAACATTGAGGTGGTTGAGCCAGATTATTCTATTACAGCTCATTAATTACACAATAATTACCTGCAATAGAACGAGTAAATACACATGGAAGTTAGGTGTGAGTACAATGAAGAGGAAATTCCCATCGTGGAAATGACTCGGTCTATACATTCAAAAATGTTCCCTAAATTTACCCACTTGTTTAAGTAAAATTTACCCCGGTTAAGAAATAGATAATTTTTGGAATTTGTCAAGCAATGTATTTTTCTCAGTTTCCTTCCAATGGTGCTATTGGCTCCATGTCATGAGATGAAGTATCCCTGTGCAACTCTCACACAGCAGTGAACCACCTCATGTAAGGGAACAGCTCGTGGAAGAAGATATCATTGCACTGCTCATGACATCCCTTCGTGACCGTTTTTTATCCACTAGGAGGTTATTGCAATTTCCTACACATCACGCGACATCAGAAGTGTTTGCTGGAAGAAGTGTTTGGTAACTGGATAAGACCATCAATGAGAAGCCAGTTTAATCATGGCTCGGTGACTGAAACCCAGAGTTTCATGGTTTAACCCAACATCCGAGCAGCACCACATCAGATCTCTAGACTCCTCAGCGCAGGCATACAGATATGGTCAACATATGCGTACATTAACTAATTTGTGAAATTATGAATTACATCCAAATGAAATGTAGTGTGTGCATTACTCGGACGTACCGAAAGGTGCCAGGTTGGGTTCATCCACCTTGGGGATGTTCCGCTCCACGCAGCCTCCTGCTTCCGTGCAGTCCATCCTCTTGATGTCCGAATTCTGGCTGTTGCTACTGCTGCAATTGGTGACGCTGGTGGTGGTCTTCTTTCTTTTAATGGACTTAGGTCTACGTCGCTTTTCCTTCTTCTTCTGCTGCAAGGCCATCAACACTTTCATGCTCGTAATAGGATCGAGAGCAGCGTATGGTTTATTCTCACTGACTGGTGAAGCAGTTTGTTGATGTGGAACTAGGCCAAAGCATTCAGGAAAATTGGATTTCATGTCATTTATCTTAACGCCGCTATCTTTTGTCGAAGCGTAATCATGTTCAGGCTTCGGTCTGTACAAGAACTGTGCGTGAAGACTTTCATGAGTTTTCAGGATTTCAATAGGACATAAAACTCCGCAGACTGAGCACATCTCATAGGGCGATGGTGGATTCAACACCGCATTGGCAAAACTGCCGTTATTCACCAAGCCTGGTGCACCCTTTATCACGTAATCCTTCTCGTGGGTCTTCACATGCCTTTTAAATTTTCCTAGCTGTTCAAACCTTTGTCCACATATGCGGCACCATTGGTCATGGGTCTCTTTGTGCGTTGTTACGTGGGCTTCTAGGCACCATGCCAGTTGGAATTTTTTCCCACAGACGTCACAAGAGATAAGTTTTTTCGGTCTTGTAACTCTACCGGATTGAGGTGGGGTTGAGATGGGTGCTGATGAAGTGCCATCGATGGTAAAGGCAATTCTCCCAGCACCACCATGACTCACAGCGGAGTTGCTCTCGCACATCTGAAACAAAGACAAAGGTCACGCGCATGACACCCGTGTCACGAGTGTACTCACAAAGGCATACTTAAGGTGACATAAGATTCATATATACTACAACTCATTATACCAGAACTCCACAATATTGCAGTTCCTATCATGTACGATTTTACTCCTCTTATCCACCCAAATAATATTTTGTTTCTAAACAACAATGACCAACTACCTCCATTTTCCTAATGTTACCCACCAAATAGGCCTTTCTGTATATACACACCAACAATATAATGATTGCACCACACGTTCACTCCACTATTCACAACACTCTGACTTGCAATCTCCATAAAGATTGTAATATCATTTATGTACGAGGGCCAGTTAAAAAGTTTTGAGAATGGACACTTTTTTTACAAACAACTACGTAAAATAGTCTTCAATAAAAGTACAGTATAGTACTATTAATGGCACTTATACGTGAACGTCATTATCTCTCATGCTAATTATTACAATGTTAAATAGTTACCCAGGAAAGCTTCATTGAGTCTAAGTACTGCATTTTCAGAAAGGTCCCATTGCATTGAGATGTTTGTGTGAGTGGAACCCAGAGAGACCCCACCTTGCAAATGGGGAAATAACACAACTCCGCACTAATGGATTCAACCCACAAACTCAAAGCATTCCCTGTTCAACAAAGTATTCAAATCAAGTTATTTTCTTTTTACCACAGTACTTTATGGAATCCTCAATAATTAATGCATTTTAGAAGTATTAAACTATACTTGAAGATGTGTGAGAATGTAATTCTGCAGATGCAAGCACAGGCAAACTCGTATCTGCATATACAAGTTTCTGGGCCTCCTCACTTCACCAAACCCGCATTGACCGGCATGGTGAAGTATGGTTAAACAACTCCCACGAACGACATGGTGTGGGGGAGGCCTCTATCAAAACGCTGGATCGACAAAGGGCTGATACATGTCACGACATTGTACATTAAGACCGTTCTCTCGTCAGCACAAGCCGTCTATGTGGACAATAGAGGGCACGACACACGTGTACACGATGTTTGTGTGCGTATATTCAGCGTGTGCATCACGTCATAATTATATAAGGTCGCGATTATGCTCAAAACGAACCAAATGTATAACATCACGAATAACTTTGGAGGTCTCCAGAGCCTGAACAATATTTGAAGTAGACACTGACCCTTGTCACGAGTTCTTATGAACTATAAACTAAACTATAAACTATTTTTATTTAACCAGGTAAGGCCCACTGAGCTATATAACTCTTATCAGAAGCGACCTGGACACAAATGATAGCTCAACGAAAGTGGCTTATCATGTCGACATTTATAGCAGTCAAGTACTCTAAACTCACGTTTCTAAATGTGGAGGGGAAAACCGAAGGACCAGGAGAAGAATCTACGCGACCACAGGGGAAAAAAATAAACAAATACAGAGCAGGCGTCAGGGTCTCGATGGAACCTCCACGCTGCTGTAGGCCTAGCGAGGTAGTTAACATCTCGACACCGCGGCGCCCCTTATTAAAAGATTAACCATGTCTAGCAAGGTTATTGACTGATTTCACTCGACTCACGGCACCACAAGTAATGTATTAAACAAATAAAACAATAATAAAGTAGAGAGGCGCTACTTACATTTAACAATGTTGTTGTTAACTTTAAAAGGAGCGCGCTTCTGTCTGGCTTGCAGTCCGGCGATCGCGGTCTCCACTTCCTGGATAAGCCACGCCCGTCGCGGCTATGCCCCGCCCACTGTCGTGCAAGCCACGCCCCTGCGGATCGGGCCAAGCTCATCCCACGGTGAAAGCCCCACAATCGGAATCTTTATTTACAGACAGTCCTCGACTTACGAACGCCCAAATTACAAACAGCCGCCCTTCAGAACCAACTGGCATGAAATATAAATTATTTTATATCGCCTGAAAACGCGAACTCGCGCTTGTGAGTGAGTGCGCGTGCGTGAGTGTGAGCAGGGGGCACAGGTGGTGCATCAGCCAGTCATCTCAGTCATCTCAGTCAGTCGACCCGTGGCACCACCTGGATCTGCCCCGTGACCTCCTGCCAGCGGGCGTTCGACACTTCACGTGGCCTCAAGGTGCACATGGCCTGGCACAAGCGTCGTGGTGACGTCACCGCCACTTAGTGGCGAATGGCGGTTGTTGTTGTTGTTGTGAGACAGTGAGAGAGTGTGAGGTCGACTCAGCCTCAGATGAGTTCCTGGTGAGGAGTGGAGTGAACACCGCTACTGGGGGAGACAAAGGCGACCGTGGAGGAGAATCCTCCAGGTGCTCACTGATACACTCACCAACTTTACCTCACCAATGACACCTCACCCACCTCACCACCCCAATTACACCTCACCAATCACACCACACTCACCTCACTCACCAAACACCAACTCCACTCACCGCACAAATGGCACTCATCACACCTACTACACTCATCTCACCCACTACATTCACCACACCAACCACTACATTCACCACACCAACCACTACATTCACCACACCAACCACTACATTCACCACACCAACCACTACATTCACCACACCAACCACTACATTCACCACACCAACCACTACATTCACCACACAACCCACTACATTCACTACACCAACCACTACATTCACCACACCAACCACTACATTCACCACACCACCCACTACATTCACCACACCAACCACACAGTCACCATACTGACTGCACCCATCTCATCCACTGCACCAACCTCACTCATCTCACCAATCAAAATTCATCTCAACGACCGCAATTCACCACATTACATGCTCCCATCTACATCAGTGGCCAGCAGATGGCAGCATCTACAGGCCACATTCTTGGCCAGTCGATGGCAGCATGGAACGGAGGTTACCGAGCAATCTATAAACGTACGATATTTATTTTGGCTCTCTACGAGGCGTGAGATCTCAGGTAGGTCTGGTTACTCACACGTACACATTATTTGCTGAGGAATTGGCAAGACATCCCAAGCAGAATCCTAAAAATTAGAGACTCAACAAGGCATCTGTGGATGAAGTCAGGCCCGTGTCTGTCTGCTCGATTATTTCATATCTGTCAACCCCTTATCAGGGCCGAGCTTATCACAGACCAATTCATACTTTATTGGTCACCCCGTGCCCTTATAAATCTCAACGTAGTGAAAACGCGTTATCGTGTGAACACGCGGGACAGACCCAGGTGTTGTGGGTTACCTCCCCGAGATAAACTTTCTTCCAACTTTGTCTTTTATACGCCCGGCGCTCCGCCAATTATTGTTGTGAGCGTCGCTCCTCTGCCCTCTGTTGTTCATGGAGGGAGACTGCACCCCAGTGCCCAGTATCATCCTCCGCGAGCCTCTTCAAAATGCTGATCTTGACACCGCTGGAAGCAGTTATCGGCCTTGACCTCACCTCACAACAGTGCAATTTTAACAGCTCAACATCAAAACACAATGATGTGTCGCTTGCACCAATCGCACAACATCCCAGCATTGACTCTCAGCTGTTACTTGTGTAGAGGGGGTCACGTGTGTCACCATAATTGCCCTAATCCTACAACTCGTGCTGCATATTTTCCTTGCCATATTACCTGTGACACACATAATGAGGACAACCGGTAAGTCAAATGAAACCAGAGGTGAGAAACCTGTTCTTTATAATATTTTTAATAAGCAATTTGAACACGACTTTTAGAAACACCGATGCAGCTATACACGTGCCACATTGTCCACAAATTCAGTTGATACTAATAGGGTTTATTTGCCAGTATTGTACATTATTTAAATTACATTTGTTTGGGCGGCAGGGTGGTGCAGTGGTCACGCCCGTGCATGACATCTTCTGAAGGACTGCCTGGCTTCGCTTTCCTCATTCTGGTCCCTTTCTCTGTATGGGTTTACTCCCACAGCAAAACAACAACAACATACAATGTAACTGGTACTAGCCAAACATCCAAATTACTCCTGCGAAAAGTTGTCAGGCCCCTCCTGAACAAGAGTCTTGAGACTCAGTGAGATTGCTTGTGTGGCGATCGAAACGTCGTGATCCATTATTATTTTTTCTACCTACGTGACTTTACCGAAAGAACCAAAGAGTAAGGATTCCTGCAGTCACGAAAGCTTCAAATCAAGATTAATGAGTGTTTACATGTGGGAGGAAATCGGAGCACCTGGAGAAATCCAAGCAAATGGGGGGCCAACGCTCTATCACAAATCTACAGATGGAACAGGCGGAGTCCACATTATTCGACACCGCCTTCTCTACCTCCTTGACGACCAAGGGGTGGGAGTTGTCGCAACATTTTTGTGATCCACCAACCCTCACCTCCACGTAGTCGTGGATTACAGGCATACAAAGCCACCACAACCATCCGGCTAAAGTAGCTGTAATGCACATCTAAAATTCTACAAAAGTTGATGGGGCAAATGTCGTAGGTCAATTGGTTTGATTTCTATGCGCATTAACCAGTCTCTAACGTATGCACATTTAGATTCGCATTCGGCCGCCAATGGAACAGGTGGTGTCCAAAAGCAAAGTGGATGTACTGATTGTATCTTCATTGCGGGACTCATCCAGCAGTGGATTGACGTGGGTTTCAGGTATCCACGTGGAGACGGGCAATAAACACTGGGGCCACCTGGCGGTAAATGTTTGCCGGTGCACATTGGGACCGGCTTACACGTCACTAGCCCCAGGCAGCCCCCAGCCACTGGCGTGCAACACAGCGAAGGGAATCTCCCACCAATGAGAACCACGCACAACCCAGGGTGCAGTCCTATAACTTGGACTCGCAAACACAACAAAACCCATAGCCGCCAACCCACACGGTTTACCCGTATTCTGTTGGGGGAAAGTGAGTTGTCAGGTCCATACGGCAGACGGCCGTTTCAATACGGGCAACATTTTTGTTAAGTTTATTTGTGTGTTTCTCCCTTGTCATGGGACTCATAAGGGGCACGGGGTGACCAACAAGGTCTGAATTGTTCTGTAATAAGGTAGGCACTGATGAGGGGTTGACAGCGATGCAAACCCCACACAATACAAAACGCCAAACGGCCAGTAACAATAAAAAATAATAATACATAACTGTCCAATGAGTAATTAGATAATTAAGATCAAAGAAACGCGTTCCTTAAATTGATCAAGTTTATTGTTGCAAGAGTTTGGGAAAACAGGAAGACCGGGAGTGGATTCCAGAGTGGAGCAGTGCAAACTGATAAATCTGAAAAGAAGAGTGAGGTGACCTGCATGGTGGTGAGTGGGTGGGTGAGTAAATGGGTGAGTGTTTGAGTAAACGAGTGGAGGAGTGTGTGATAGGGTGATTGAGTCAGTGACCGGATGAGTGGGTGACTGGATGCGTGGGTGACTGAATGCGTGGGTGATTAGATGAGTGGGTGATTGAGTGGGTGACTAAATGAGTGGGTGACTAGATGAGTGGGTGACTGGATGAGTGGGTGATAGGGTGATTTAATTAGTGACTAGATGAGTATGTGATAGGGTGATTGAGTGGGTGACTGGATGAGTGGGTTATAGGGTGATTGCGTGGATGACTGGATGAGTGGGTGACTGGATGCGTGGCTGATTTGATGAGTGGGTGATAGGGTGATTGAGTGGGTGACTGAATGAGTGGGTGACTGGATGAGTGGGTGACTGAATGAGTGGGTGACTGAATGAGTGGGTGACTGGATGAGTGGTTAACTGGATGAGTGGGTGATAGGGTGATTGAATTAGTGACGAGATGAGTGTGTGATAGGGTGATTGAGTTAGTGACTGGATGAGTTAGTGACTGGATGAATGTGTGATAGGGTGATTGGGTTAGTGACTGGATGAGTGGGTGACCGAGTTGTTTAGTTGAGTGCGTTGTTGTGAACTGCAGTGAGGCGCGGTGGTTGAACGCGGAGTGGATGAGACGAAGCGGTCAAAGTGTCTGGTAGACCGAGTCCCTTAACGTGGGTGGAGGGGGGAATCAACGAGGGGAAGTTCACTGCAACATTCACCACGGTGGTGCTAGTAGTCGCAGCGAAAAAAAGTGATACAGGGCTGACTGAATGAAGGTTGAGGCCAGGATGCAAGGTGGTGTAGAGGAGGCGAAGAGGAGGGTAGAGGAGGTGAGGTGGTGAGGAGGCGTAGAGGAGGGTGCCCCGCTCTTGGCGTTGATCTTGGTGAACACGTGTCCGCGCCCCGTCTCGTAGCTCTGCCCGGTGCTGATGCAGCCTCCACCGGCCGCAGCGCCCAGCGGCCTCGCCGAGTCCGTGCACAGCTCCGCTCTGAGCAAGCTCTCCATTGCACGCTGTCTGCTCGCAGCGACAAACACAACGTTAAACTTCCCCACCCCCCCCGTCCCGTGTGGCCTCTAACACAGGGGTCCTCAACCCCCGGGTTGCAAGAGCACTTGCTTCAAGTACATTAAAACCCACTTTTTGGTGTAGATATGTAGATGACACTTTGGTTGTCTGGCGACATGGGAAGGATACACTTAATGAATGAATGTCTAAATCATCTCAATTCACAAAAACCGGCCATCCAGTTCACCATGGAAATGGAGGTGAATAACACACTCCCTTTCCTGGATATTTTGCTCGGACGAGGCCTAAATGGTAAAGTAACACACACAGCGTTTACCGAAAGGGAACACATACTGATGCCTATCTGAATGCAGATTGGCATCATCACCCCGCACAGAAATCCTTTCTCAACAAGATGCTCATACATCTGGCTAAAACAGTGTCAGATGGTCAAAGTCTGAGGAGAGAGATTAAACATGTCAAAGAAACGCTACGATTGAATGTCTACAATAATGCTCAAATTAACAGAGCAGTGAATTCTAAACCAAGATCAAACAGCAATACTGCTGAATCAGGTTATTAAACAATTAAAATACCATATATTGTGGGAGTAACTGACAAATTAGCTAGTAGTCGCAGCTAAAAAAAAAGTGATACATTAATGACAGGGCTGAATGAATGAAGGTTGAGGCAAGGATGCGGGGTGGTGTAGAGGAGGCCAAGAGGAGGGTAGAGGAGGTGAGGTGGTGAGGTGTTGAGGTGGCGTGGTGAGGAGGTGAGGTGGCGTGGTGAGGAGGTGAGGTGGCGTGAGGAGGTGAGGTGGCGTGGTGAGGAGGTGAGGTGGCGTGGTGAGGTGGCGTAGTGAGGAGGCGTAGAGGAGGCGAGGAGAAGGGTAGAGGAGGTGAGGTGGTGAGGAGGCGTAGAGGAGGCGTAGAGGAGGGTGCCCCGCTCTTGGCGTTGATCTTGGTGAGCACGTGTCCGCGCCCCGTCTCGTAGCTCTGCCCGGTGCTGATGCAGCCTCCACTGGCCGAAGCGCCCAGCGTCCTCGCCGAGTACGTGCCCAGCTCCGCTCTGAGCAAGCTCTCCATTGCGCGCTATCTGCTCTCAGCAACAGACACAACGATAAACTCCCCCCCCCCCCCCGTCCCGTGTGGCCTCTAAATACTTATTTCCTTGGGAGAGGTGATTTATCGGACGAGGCCTAAATGGTAAAATAACACACACAGCGTTTACCAAAAGGGAACGCATACTGATGCCTATCTGAATGCAGCTTCGCATCATCACCCCGTACAGAAAACCTCTCTCATCAAGATGCTCATACATCTGGCTAAAACAGTGTCAGATGGTGAATGTCTGGGGAGAGAGATTGAACATGTCAAAGAAACGCTACGATTGAATGTCTACAATAATGCTCAAATTAACAGCAATACATGCTAAACCAAGATCGAACAGCAATAATGCTGAATCAGGTTATTAAACAATTAAAATACCATATATCGTGGGAGTAATTGAGAAATGAGCTCGAGTTTTGAAAAAGCAAAAAGCTAAACATCTAAGTAAGATTTGGCACGGTACACAAAATTCAAAAAATAGTATCTTGTACTTAAGATGAATTGCCTAAGTTGTCAACGGATGGTGTGTATCGGATGAATGGCTTATGTGGCAGATGTTATATTGGACAGATGGGATGTAACATTAGCGTAAGACTAAAGGAACACCAAATAAATATTAAACACTCTCAAACATAACTGTCAGAAGTTGCAGTACATGCTTGCCAACAACAACACTTCATGTATTTTGATAACGATGAAGTGTTGTGTAAAACTCATTATTACTGGCCAAGACTAATTCGAGAATCCATTGAAACTGAGAAAATTTGTATTATTTTAACCTCTCTGACAGCTACAGGCTTAGTGCGGCCTGGAAGCGTATTATTAAGTAATTGTGATTGTAAGATGAGGAGATGAAGGCAGAAGAAGACGTGGGGCGATTTGGTGATGCGGTCGAACGTGGTGGCCCGAGGAGCGGAGGGAGAGATGGCGCGGGACGGGGCGGTGTGGAGAAGGTGGCAAGGACGGCGGACCCCACGTGAGTGGAACAAACGCGTGGAAGAAGAAGACATCTCACATTTATCATTACTTATAGAGGAAACATACTAATTTAATTATTACTAATCAATTATATAATTTCAATAATCCCCCTCCCCGCCTCTGATTTCTGCACCTGATGGGTTCAGTGATGACATCGCCTTTCTCTATTTAAGACCGGAAGCAGGTGGATGGCTTCACTATTCTGGCAAATCGCCCGATGATGCTGGATGTAATTACCAGTGAAACGTCGTACTCATCTTGTGGATTTACTCTCCAAAACACCGGTGGGCTGAAGTAGTAACTAAGTGGAGTTTTGTTTACGTGACAAATTCCTTACTAATTGGCTGTGTCAGGTGGTGTAGGGTTATTACACATTTATACTTACACGATCTAACCCAAAAACCTTTGTTATGAAATTAGGACAATTTATTAAATATATTGTATACCAGAAAATACAGCAATTGACTAAACATATGCGGCAATAGATGTAACCTCGCAGCAGTGAACGTGACGAAATTTCATCATGGAAATGTCCGCTGCACAAAACCTTGAGTTCATCGCCCTACACGTGGTACCTCAGCCTCAGGATGAAATCAATCATCAGGGAGTTCTACGTGAGCATCGTGCACGCTCCAAATCCAGAGTTGAGCCGTGGTCTTGGCACCCAGCCAGCCGCCTTCTCTTCTTGGGGCAGTTGGAGTCCAGCGCGCTATCGAAGGACACGTGGTGAACGCTCAGGACGTGTCTCTTGAGCTTCGACTTCTGCGTCGCTCCGTACGAGCAGTCACTGCACGGGAAGGGCTTTTCCTCTGGAACACAAGACATCCACCGTTGAGCACACGCACGCGCTAATACATAATTTATTTATCACCATGCAGTGGATGCCATAGCATTACTATGTATATGGGACGTTTTATCAATCACGGTTGCTGACCACAGGCCCAAAGGCCCAAAGGCCTAAAATGCCAAATGGCCAGCAACAAATACCTCCGATTAGCACGGTTGGCTACGTATGGTACGAAAGAAGTTCAACATGCGTGCAAATAGTAGAAAAGCAAGATACTGATTTCCTGAAAAATATCAGAAGAACACATTTTTGGGGCTTATTTTGAAGCCCCAACATTTTGCACTTCTTTGTGTGGTTGATGTTGATGCAGAGCAACAACTATAATTTAACATTGAGGTGGTTGAGCCAGATTATTCTATTACAGTTCATTAATTACACAATAATTACCTGCAATAGAACGAGTAAATACACATGGAAGTTAGGTGTTAGTACAATGAAGAGGAAATTCCCATTGTGGAAATGACTCGGTCTATACATTCAAAAATGTTCCCTAAATTTACCCACTTGTTTAAGCAAAATTTACCCCGGTTAAGAAATAGATACTTTTTGGAATTTGTCAAGCAATGTATTTTACTCAGTTTTCTTCCAATGGTGCTATTGGCTCCATGTCATGAGATGAAGTACCCCTGTGCAACTCTCACACAGCAGTGAACCACCTCATGTAAGAGAACAGCTCGTGGAAGGAGATATCATTGCACTACTCATGACATCCCTTCGTGACCGTTTTTTATCCACTAGGAGGTTATTGCAATTTCCTACACATCACGCGACATCAGAAGTGTTTGCTGGAAGAAGTGTTTGGTAACTGGATAAGAACATCAATGAGAAGCCAGTTTAATCATGGCTCGGTGACTGAAACCCAGAGTTTCACGGTTTAACCCAACATCCGCGCAGCACCACATCAGATCTCTAGACTCCTCAGCGCAGGCATACAGATATGGTCAACATATGCGTACATTAACTAATTTGTGAAATTATGAATTACATCCAAATGAAATGTAGTGTGTGCATTACTAGGACGTACCTAAAGGTGCCAGGTTGGGTTCATCCACCTTGGGGATGCTCTGCTCCACGCAGCCTCCTGCTTCCGTGCAGTCCATCCTCTTGATGTCCGAATTCTGGCTGTTGCTACTGCTGCAATTGGTGACGCTGGTGGTGGTCTTCTTTCTTTTAATGGGCTTAGGTCTACTTCGCTTTTCCTTCTTCTTCTGCTGCAAGGCCATCAACACTTTCATGCTCGTCATAGGATCGAGAGCAGCGTATGGTTTATTCTCACTGACTGGTGAAGCAGTTTGTTGACGTGGAACTAGGCCAAAGCATTCAAGAAAATTGGATTTCATGTCATTTATCTTAACGCCGCTATCTTCTGTCGAAGTGTAATCATGTTCAGGCTTCGGTCTGTACAAGAACTGTGCGTGAAGACTTTCATGAGTTTTCAGGATTTCAATAGGACTTAAAAATCCGCAGACTGAGCACATCTCATAGGGCGACGGTGGATTCAACACCGCATTGGCAAAACTGCCGTTATTCACTAAGCCTGGTGCACCCTTTATCACGTAATCCTTCTCATGGGTCTTCAAATGCCTTTTTAATTTTCCTAGCTGATCAAACCTTTTCCCGCATATGCCGCACCATTGATCACGGGTCTCCTTGTGCGTTCTTACGTGGGCTTCTAGGCACCATGCCAGCTGGAATTTTTTCCCACAGACGTCACAAGAGATACGTTTTTTCGTTCTTGTAATCCTACCGGATTGAGGTGGGGTTGAGATGGGTGCTGGTGAAGTGCCATCAATGGTGAAGGCAATTCTCCCAGCACCACCTTGACTCGCAGCGGAGTTGCTCTCGCACATCTGAAACAAAAGACAAAGGTCACGCGAATGACACCCGTGTCACGAGTGTACTCACACAGGCATACTTAAGGTGACATAAGATTCATATATACTACAACTCATTATACCAGAACTCCACAATATTGCAGTTCCTATCATGTACGATTTTACTCCTCTTATCCACCCAAATAAGATTTTGTTTAACAACAATGACGAACTACCTCCATTTTCCTAATGTTACCCACCAAATAGGCCTTTCTGTATATACACACCAACAATATAATGATGGCACCACACGTTCACTCCACTATTCACAACACTCTGACTCGCAATCTCCATATAAGATTGTAATATCATTTCTGTACGAGGGCCCGTCAAAAAGTTTTGAGAATTGACACTTTTTTTTACAAACAACTACGTAAAATAGTCTTCAATAAAAGTACAGTATAGTACAATTAATGGCACTTATAACTGAACGTCATTATCTCTCATGCTAATTATTACAATGTTAACTAGTTACCCAGGAAAGCTTAATTGAGTCTAAGTACTGCATTTTCAGAAAGGTCCCATTGCATTGAGATGTTTGTGTGAGTGGAACCCAGAGAGACCCCACCTTGCATATGGGAAAATAACACAACTTCACACAGATGGATTCAACCCACAAGCTCAAAGCATTCCTTGTTTAACAAAGTATTCAGTGTAATGTTTAATATAATTTATTTGGTAATATATAGTATCGTAATTGTATAGTCAATATATAGCAGTGTGGTATACAGTACGGTTGGTAAAATAATACAGTGTAATATTATTATAATCTAAGGTATAGGGTAGTGTATAGTAACGCTGCGTATAATTCAATGTTGGGGTCTGTCTATGGCAGTTTATAATAAAACATTATTTGGAGGCATATTATAATAATTTTTGCGACATAGAAGTGTAATGTATAATGACGTATTGTTAGTAGCTCAGCTTAGTGGAGAATATATTGAGTACATTGATTATATTGATGTAGTTTATATTTAGTTCTTTCACATCGGTTTGTTGTATGATAGTTGGGTAGTTGCAGTTCTTTAGCGTCAATATACTAAATGCCTCTGTTGATATATAAACTCTGACTTTAACATAGCTACTTCCGTGACAAGTTACATGCTAATTCCTCGCAATAACATCATGCTAATCTCACAGTTACATGCTAATTTCTGACGTTAACATCCTGCTAATATCTCACATTAACACAGCTACTTCAATGCTAAATTATTCTGTTGATATGTAAACTCCTTTGTCAAGGCGCTCTGCTCCTCCCACCCAGCTTAAAATACGCTGCCAAGCTTAGCAGTGTTCATTGGAGCGCTGTCTTTCCGACAGTTCTGTTTCTTCACCTGAGGAAGGCTACTTGTGTTGTGGCCGAAACGTCGTGAGAATTTTATAGTTAAATTTTTATTATTTTATTATTTCCCTTCGACGTGACTTTACCGAAAGAACCAAGAAGATGAATCCCTGCAGTCACGAAAGCTTTAAATCGAAATTTATTCAAATCAAGTTGTTTTCTTTTTACCACAGTACTTTATGGAATCCTGAAGAATAAATGCATTTTTAGAAGTATTAAACTACACTTGAAGATGTGTGAGAATGTAATTCTGCAGATGCAAGCACAGGCAAACTCGTATCTGCATATACAAGTTTCTGGGCCTCCTCACTTCACCAAACCCGCATTGACCGGCATGGTGAAGTATGGTTAAACAACTCCCACGAACGCCGTGGTGTGGGGGAGGCCTCTATCAAAACGCTGGATCGACAAAGGGCTGATACATGTCACGACATTGTACGTTAAGATCGTTCTCTCGTCAGCACAAGCCGTCTATGTGGACAATAGAGGGCACGACACACGTGTACACGATGGTTGTGTGCGTATATTCAGCGTGTGTATCACGTAATAATTATGAGGTCGCGATTATGCTCAAAACGAACCAAATGTATAACATCACGAATAACTTTGGAGGTCTCCAGAGCCTGAACAATATTTGAAGTAGACACTGACCCTTGTCACGAGTTCTTATGAACTATAAACTAAACTATAAACTATTTCTATTTAACCAGGTAAGGCCCACTGAGCTATATAACTCTTATCAGAAGCGACCTGGACACAAATGATAGCTCAACGAAAGTGGCTTATCATGTGGACATTTATAGCAGTCAAGTACTCTAAACTCACGTTTCTAAATGTGGAGGGGAAAACCGAAGGACCAGGAGAAGAATCTACGCGACCACAGGGGAAAAAATTAACAAATACAGAGCAGGCGTCAGGGTCTGGATGGAACCTCCACGCTGCTGTAGGCCTAGCGAGGTAGTTAACATCTCGACACCGCGGCGCCCCTTATTAAAAGCTTAGCCATGTCTAGCAAGGTTATTGACTCATTTCACTCGACTCACGGCACCACAAGTAATGTATTAAACAAGTAAAACAATAATAAAGTAGAGAGGCGCTACTTACATTTAACAATGTTGTTGTTAACTTTAAAAGGAGCGCGCTTCCCTCAGGCTTGCAGTCCGGCGTTCGCGGTCTCCACTTCCTGGATAAGCCACGCCCGTCGCGGCTATGCCCCGCCCACTGTCGTGCAAGCCACGCCCCGCGGATCGGGCCAAGCTCATCCCACGGTGAAAGCCCCACAATCGGAATCTTTATTTACAGACAGTCCTCGACTTACGAACGCCCAAATTACAAACAGCCGCCCTTCAGAACCAACTGGCATGAAATATAAATTATTTTATATCGCCTGAAAACGCGAACTCGCGCTTGTGAGTGAGTGCGCGTGCGTGAGTGTGAGCAGGGGGCACAGGTGGTGCATCAGCCAGTCATCTCAGTCAGTCGACCCGTGGCACCACCTGGGTCTGCCCCGTGACCTCCTGCCAGCGGGCGTTCGACACTTCACGTGGCCTCAAGGTGCACATGGCCTGGCACAAGCATCGTGGTGACGTCACCGCCACTTAGTGGCGAATGGCGGTTGTTGTTGTTGTTGTGAGACAGTGAGAGAGTGTGAGGTCGACTCAGCCTCAGATGAGTTCCTGGTGCGGTGTGGAGTGAACATCGCTACTGGGGGAGACAAAGGCGACCGTGGAGGAGAATCCTCCAGGTGCTCACTGATACACTCACCAACTTTACCTCACCAATTACACCTCACCCACCTCACCACCCCAATTACACCTCACAAACCTAACCTCACCAACTACACCTCACCAATCACACCACACTCACCTCACTCACCAAACACCAACTCCACTAACCGCACAAATGGCACTCATCACACCTACTACACTCATCTCACCCACTACATTCACCACACCACCCACTACATTCACCAAACCAACCACTACATTCACCAAACCAACCACTACATTCACCACACCACCCACTACATTCACCACAACAACCACACAGTCACCACACCACCCACTACATTCACCACACCAACCACTACATTCACCACACCAACCACTACATTCACCACACCAACCACTACATTCACCACACCAACCACTACATTCACCACACCAACCACTACATTCACCACATCAACCACTACATTCACCACACCAACCACCACATTCACCACACCAACCACTACATTCACCACACCAACCACTACATTCACCACACCAACCACTACATTCACCACACCAACCACACAGTCACCACACCAACCACACAGTCACCACACCAACCACTACATTCACCACACCACCCACTACATTCACCACACCAACCACACAGTCACCAGACTGACTGCACCCATCTCATCCACTGCACCAACCTCACTCATCTCACCAATCAAAACTCATCTCAACGACCGCAATTCACCACCTTCCATGCTGCCATCTACATTATTGGCCAGCAGATGGCAGCATCTACAGGCCACATTCTTGGCCAGTCGATGGCAGCATGGAACGGAGGTTACCGAGCAATCTATAAACGTACGATATTTATTTTGGCTCTCTACGAGGCGTGGTATCTCAGGTAGGTCTGGTTACTCACACGTACATATTATTTGGTGAAGAATTGGCAAGACATCTCAAGCAGAATCCTAAAAATTAGAGACTCAACAAGGCATCTGTGGATGAAGTCAGGCCCGTGTCTGTCTGCTCGATTATTTCATATCTGTCAACCCCTTATCAGGGCCGAGCTTATTACAGACCAATTCAGACTTTATTGGTCACCCCGTGCCCTTATAAATCTCAACGTAGTGAAAACGCGTTATCGTGTGAACACGCATGACAGACCCAGGTGTTGTGGGTTAACTCCCCGAGATAAACTTTCTTGCATCTTTGTGTTTTATACGCCCAGTGCTCCGCCAATAATTGTTGTGACCGTCGCTCCTCTGCCCTCTGTTGTTCATGGAGGGAGACTGCACCCTAGTGCCCAGTATCATCCTCCGCGAGCCTCTTCAAAATGCTGATCTTGACACCGCTGGAAGAAGTCATCGGCCTTGACCTCACCCCACAACAGTGCAATTTTAACAGCTCAACATCAAAACACAATGATGGGTCGCTTGCACCAATCGCACAACACCACAGCATTGACTCTCAGCTGTTTCTTGTGTAGAGGGGGTCACGTGTGTCACCATAATTGCCCTAATCCTACAACTCGTGCTGCGTAATATGTTCCTTGCCATATTACCTGTGACACACATAATGAGGACAACCAGTAAGTAAAACGAAACCAGAGGTGGGAAACCTGTACTTTATAATATTATTAATTTCAGGCAATGTGAACACGACTTTTAGAAACACCGATGCAGCTATACACGTGCCACATTGTCCAGAAATTCAGTTGATACTAATAGGGTTTATTTGCCAGTATTGTACATTATTTAAATTACATTTGTTTGGGCGGCAAGGTGGTGCAGTGGTCACGCCCGTGCATGACATCTTCTGAAGGACTGCCTGGCTTCGCTTTCCTCATTCTGGTCCCTTTCTCTGTATGGGTTTACTCCCATGGGAAAACAACAACATACAATGTAACTGGTACTAGCCAAACATCCAAATGTTCAGGCCCTCCTGAACAAGAGTCTTGAGACTCAGTGAGATTGCTTGTGTGGCGATCGAAACGTCGTGATCCATTATTATTTTTTCTACCTACGTGACTTTACCGAAAGAACCAAAGAGTAAGGATTCCTGCAGTCACGAAAGCTTCAAATCAATATTAATGAGTGTTTACATGTGGGAGGAAATCGGAGCACCTGGAGAAATCCAAGCAAATGCTCTATCACAAATCTACAGATGGAACAGGCGGAGTCCACATTAATCCACACCGCCTTCTCTACCTCCTTGACGACCAAGGGGTGGGAGTTGTCGCAACATTTTTGTGATCCACCAACCCTCACCTCCACGTAGTCGTGGATTACAGGCATACATAGCCACCACAACCATCCGGCTAAAGTAGCTGTAATGCACATCTAAAATTCTACAATAGTTGATGGGGCAAATGTCGTAGGTCAATTGGTTTGATTTCTATGCGCATTAACCAGTCTCTAACGTATGCACATTTAGATTCGCATTCGGCCGCCAATGGAACAGGTGGAGTCCAAAAGCAAAGTGGATGTACTGATTGTATCTTCATTGCGGGACTCATCCAGCAGTGGATTGACATGGGTTTCAGGTATACACGTGGAGACGGGCAATAAACACTGGGGCCACCTGGCGGTAAATGTTTGCCGGTGCACATTGGGACCGGCTCACACGTCACTGGCCCCAGGCAGCCCCCAGCCACTGGCGTGCAACACAGTGAAGGGAATCTCCCACCAATGAGCACCACGCACAACCCAGGGTGCAGTCCTATAACTTGGACTCGCAAACACAACAAAACCCATAGCCGCCAACCCACACGTATTACCCGTATTCTGTTGGGGGAAAGTGAGTTGTCAGGTCCATACGGCAGACGGCCGTTTCAATACGGGCAACATTTTTGTTAAGTTTATTTGCGTGTTTCTCCCTTGTCATGGGACTTATAAGGGGCACGGGGTGACCAACAAGGTCTGAATTGTTCTGTAATAAGGTAGGCACTGATGAGGGGTTGACAGCGATGCAAACCCCACACAATACAAAACGCCAAACGGCCAGTAACAATAAAAAATAATACATAACTGTCCAATGAGTAATTAGATAATAAAGATCAAAGAAACGCGTTCCTTAAATTGATCAAGTTTATTGTTGCAAGAGTTTGGGAAAACAGGAAGACCGGGTGTGGATTCCTGAGTGGAGCAGTGCAAACTGATAAATCTGAAAATAAGAGTGAGGTGACCTGCATGGTGGTGAGCGGGTGGGTGAGTAAATGGGTGAGTGTTTGAGTAAACGAGTGGAGGAGTGTGTGATAGGGTGATTGAGTCAGTGACCGGATGAGTGGGTGACTGGATGCGTGGGTGACTGAATGTGTGGGTGATTAGATGAGTGGGTGATTGAGTGGGTGACTAAATGAGTGGGTGACTAGATGAGTGGGTGACTGGATGAGTGGGTGATAGGGTGATTTAATTAGTGACTAGATGAGTATGTGATAGGGTGATTGCGTGGGTGACTGGATGAGTGGGTTATAGGGTGATTGCGTGGATGACTGGATGAGTGGGTGACTGGATGTGTGGCTGATTTGATGAGTGGGTGATAGGGGGATTGAGTGGGTGACTGAATGAGTGGGTGACTGGATGAGTGGGTGATAGGGTGATTGAATTAGTGACGAGATAAGTGTGTGATAGGGTGATTGAGTTAGTGACTGGATGAGTTAGTGACTGGATGAATGTGTGATAGGGTGATTGAGTTAGTGACTGGATGAGTGGGTGACCGAGTTGTTTAGTTGAGTGCGTTGTTGTGAACTGCAGTGAGGCGCGGTGGTTGAACGCGGAGTGGATGAGACGAAGCGGTCAAAGTGTCTGGTAGACCGAGTCCCTTAACGTGGGTGGAGGGGGGAATCAACGAGGGGAAGTTCACTGCAACATTCACCACGGTGGTGCTTGTAGTCGCAGCGAAAAAAGAGTGATACAGGGCTGACTGAATGAAGGTTGAGGCGAGGATGCAAGGTGGTGTAGAGGAGGCGAAGAGGAGGGTAGAGGAGGTGAGGTGGTGAGGAGGCGTAGAGGAGGGTGCCCCGCTCTTGGCGTTGATCTTGGTGAACACGTGTCCGCGCCCCGTCTCGTAGCTCTGCCCGGTGCTGATGCAGCCTCCACCGGCCGCAGCGCCCAGCGGCCTCGCCGAGTCCGTGCCCAGCTCCGCTCTGAGCAAGCTCTCCATTGCACGCTGTCTGCTCGCAGCGACAAACACAACGTTAAACTCCCCCCCCCCCCCGTCCCGTGTGGCCTCTAACACAGGGGTCCTCAACCCCCGGGATGCAAGAGCACTTGCTTCAAGTACATTAAAACCCACTTTTTGGTGTAGATATGTAGATGACACTTTGGTTGTCTGGCGACATGGGTAGGATACACTTAATGAATGAATGTCTAAATCATCTCAATTCACAAAAACCGGCCATCCAGTTCACCATGGAAATGGAGGTGAATAACACACTCCCTTTCCTGGATATTTTGCTCGGACGAGGCCTAAATGGTAAAGTAACACACACAGCGTTTACCGAAAGGGAACACATACTGATGCCTATCTGAATGCAGATTGGCATCATCACCCCGCACAGAAATCCTTTCTCAACAAGATGCTCATACATCTGGCTAAAACAGTGTCAGATGGTCAAAGTCTGAGGAGAGAGATTAAACATGTCAAAGAAACGCTACGATTGAATGTCTACAATAATGCTCAAATTAACAGAGCAGTGAATTCTAAACCAAGATCAAACAGCAATACTGCTGAATCAGGTTATTAAACAATTAAAATACCATATATTGTGGGAGTAACTGACAAATTAGCTAGTAGTCGCAGCTAAAAAAAAAGTGATACATTAATGACAGGGCTGAATAAATGAAGGTTGAGGCAAGGATGCGGGGTGGTGTAGAGGAGGCCAAGAGGAGGGTAGAGGAGGTGAGGTGGTGAGGTGTTGAGGTGGCGTGGTGAGGAGGTGAGGTGGCGTGGTGAGGAGGTGAGGTGGCGTGGTGAGGAGGTGAGGTGGCGTGGTGAGGTGGCGTGGTGAGGAGGCGTAGAGGAGGCGAGGAGAAGGGTAGAGGAGGTGAGGTGGTGAGGAGGCGTAGAGGAGGGTGCCCCGCTCTTGGCGTTGATCTTGGTGAACACGTGTCCGCGCCCCGTCTCGTAGCTCTGCCCGGTGCTGATGCAGCCTCCACCGGCCGAAGCGCCCAGCGTCCTCGCCGAGTCCGTGCCCAGCTCCGCTCTGAGCAAGCTCTCCATTGCGCGCTATCTGCTCTCAGCAACAGACACAACGTTAAACTCCCCCCCCCCCCCGGTCCCGTGTGGCCTCTAAATACTTATTTCCTTGGGAGAGGTGATTTATCGGACGAGGCCTAAATGGTAAAATAACACACACAGCGTTTACCAAAAGGGAACGCATACTGATGCCTATCTGAATGCAGCTTCGCATCATCACCCCGTACAGAAAACCTCTCTCATCAAGATGCTCATACATCTGGCTAAAACAGTGTCAGATGGTGAATGTCTGGGGAGAGAGATTGAACATGTCAAAGAAACGCTACGATTGAATGTCTACAATAATGCTCAAATTAACAGCAATGCATGCTAAACCAAGATCGAACAGCAATACTGCTGAATCAGGTTATTAAACAATTAAAATACCATATATCGTGGGAGTAATTGAGAAATGAGCTCGAGTTTTGAAAAAGCTAAACATCTAAGTAAGATTTGGCACGGTACACAAAATTCAAAAAATAGTATCTTGTACTTAAGATGAATTGCCTAAGTTGTCAACGGATGGTGTGTATCGGATGAATGGCTTATGTGGCAGATGTTATATTGGACAGATGGGATGTAACATTAGCGTAAGACTAAAGGAACACCAAATAAATATTAAACACTCTCAAACATAACTGTCGGAAGTTGCAGTACATGCTTGCCAACAACAACACTTCATGTATTTTGATAACGATGAAGTGTTGTGTAAAACTCATTATTACTGGCCAAGACTAATTCGAGAATCCATTGAAACTGAGAAAATTTGTATTATTTTAACCTCTCTGACAGCTACAGGCTTAGTGCGGCCTGGAAGCGTATTATTAAGTAATTGTGATTGTAAGATGAGGAGATGAAGGCAGAAGAAGACGTGGGGCGATTTGGTGATGCGGTCGAACGTGGTGGCCCGAGGAGCGGAGGGAGAGATGGCGCGGGACGGGGCGGTGTGGAGAAGGTGGCAAGGACGGCGGACCCCACGTGAGTGGAACAAACGCGTGGAAGAAGAAGACATCTCACATTTATCATTACTTATAGAGGAAACATACTAATTTAATTATTACTAATCAATTATATAATTTCAATAATCCCCCTCCCCGCCTCTGATTTCTGCACCTGATGGGTTCAGTGATGACATCGCCTTTCTCTATTTAAGACCGGAAGCAGGTGGATGGCTTCACTATTCTGGCAAATCGCCCGATGATGCTGGATGTAATTACCAGTGAAACGTCGTACTCATCTTGTGGATTTACTCTCCAAAACACCGGTGGGCTGAAGTAGTAACTAAGTGGAGTTTTGTTTACGTGACAAATTCCTTACTAATTGGCTGTGTCAGGTGGTGTAGGGTTATTACACATTTATACTTACACGATCTAACCCAAAAACCTTTGTTATGAAATTAGGACAATTTATTAAATATATTGTATACCAGAAAATACAGCAATTGACTAAACATATGCGGCAATAGATGTAACCTCGCAGCAGTGAACGTGACGAAATTTCATCATGGAAATGTCCGCTGCACAAAACCTTGAGTTCATCGCCCTACACGTGGTACCTCAGCCTCAGGATGAAATAAATCATCAGGGAGTTCTACGTGAGCATCGTGCGCGCTCCAAATCCAGAGTTGAGCCGTGGTCTTGGCACCCAGCCAGCCGCCTTCTCTTCTTGGGGCAGTCGGAGTCCAGCGCGCTATCGAAGGACACGTGGTGAACGCTCAGGACGTGTCTCTTGAGCTTCGACTTCTGCGTCGCTCCGTACGAGCAGTCACTGCACGGGAAGGGCTTTTCCTCTGGAACACAAGACATCCACCGTTGAGCACACGCACGCGCTAATACATAATTTATTTATCACCATGCAGTGGATGCCATAGCATTACTATGTATATGGGACGTTTTATCAATCACGGTTGCTGACCACAGGCCCAAAGGCCCAAAGGCCTAAAATGCCAAATGGCCAGCAACAAATACCTCCGATTAGCACGGTTGGCTACGTATGGTACGAAAGAAGTTCAACATGCGTGCAAATAGTAGAAAAGCAAGATACTGATTTCCTGAAAAATATCAGAAGAACACATTTTTGGGGCTTATTTTGAAGCCCCAACATTTTGCACTTCTTCGTGTGGTTGATGTTGATGCAGAGCAACAACTATAATTTAACATTGAGGTGGTTGAGCCAGATTATTCTATTACAGTTCATTAATTACACAATAATTACCTGCAATAGAACGAGTAAATACACATGGAAGTTAGGTGTTAGTACAATGAAGAGGAAATTCCCATTGTGGAAATGACTCGGTCTATACATTCAAAAATGTTCCCTAAATTTACCCACTTGTTTAAGCAAAATTTACCCCGGTTAAGAAATAGATACTTTTTGGAATTTGTCAAGCAATGTATTTTACTCAGTTTTCTTCCAATGGTGCTATTGGCTCCATGTCATGAGATGAAGTACCCCTGTGCAACTCTCACACAGCAGTGAACCACCTCATGTAAGAGAACAGCTCGTGGAAGGAGATATCATTGCACTACTCATGACATCCCTTCGTGACCGTTTTTTATCCACTAGGAGGTTATTGCAATTTCCTACACATCACGCGACATCAGAAGTGTTTGCTGGAAGAAGTGTTTGGTAACTGGATAAGAACATCAATGAGAAGCCAGTTTAATCATGGCTCGGTGACTGAAACCCAGAGTTTCACGGTTTAACCCAACATCCGAGCAGCACCACATCAGATCTCTAGACTCCTCAGCGCAGGCATACAGATATGGTCAACATATGCGTACATTAACTAATTTGTGAAATTATGAATTACATCCAAATGAAATGTAGTGTGTGCATTACTAGGACGTACCTAAAGGTGCCAGGTTGGGTTCATCCACCTTGGGGATGCTCTGCTCCACGCAGCCTCCTGCTTCCGTGCAGTCCATCCTCTTGATGTCCGAATTCTGGCTGTTGCTACTGCTGCAATTGGTGACGCTGGTGGTGGTCTTCTTTCTTTTAATGGGCTTAGGTCTACTTCGCTTTTCCTTCTTCTTCTGCTGCAAGGCCATCAACACTTTCATGCTCGTCATAGGATCGAGAGCAGCGTATGGTTTATTCTCACTGACTGGTGAAGCAGTTTGTTGACGTGGAACTAGGCCAAAGCATTCAAGAAAATTGGATTTCATGTCATTTATCTTAACGCCGCTATCTTCTGTCGAAGTGTAATCATGTTCAGGCTTCGGTCTGTACAAGAACTGTGCGTGAAGACTTTCATGAGTTTTCAGGATTTCAATAGGACTTAAAAATCCGCAGACTGAGCACATCTCATAGGGCGACGGTGGATTCAACACCGCATTGGCAAAACTGCCGTTATTCACTAAGCCTGGTGCACCCTTTATCACGTAATCCTTCTCATGGGTCTTCAAATGCCTTTTTAATTTTCCTAGCTGATCAAACCTTTTCCCGCATATGCCGCACCATTGATCACGGGTCTCCTTGTGCGTTCTTACGTGGGCTTCTAGGCACCATGCCAGCTGGAATTTTTTCCCACAGACGTCACAAGAGATACGTTTTTTCGTTCTTGTAATCCTACCGGATTGAGGTGGGGTTGAGATGGGTGCTGGTGAAGTGCCATCAATGGTGAAGGCAATTCTCCCAGCACCACCTTGACTCGCAGCGGAGTTGCTCTCGCACATCTGAAACAAAAGACAAAGGTCACGCGAATGACACCCGTGTCACGAGTGTACTCACACAGGCATACTTAAGGTGACATAAGATTCATATATACTACAACTCATTATACCAGAACTCCACAATATTGCAGTTCCTATCATGTACGATTTTACTCCTCTTATCCACCCAAATAAGATTTTGTTTAACAACAATGACGAACTACCTCCATTTTCCTAATGTTACCCACCAAATAGGCCTTTCTGTATATACACACCAACAATATAATGATGGCACCACACGTTCACTCCACTATTCACAACACTCTGACTCGCAATCTCCATATAAGATTGTAATATCATTTCTGTACGAGGGCCCGTCAAAAAGTTTTGAGAATTGACACTTTTTTTTACAAACAACTACGTAAAATAGTCTTCAATAAAAGTACAGTATAGTACAATTAATGGCACTTATAACTGAACGTCATTATCTCTCATGCTAATTATTACAATGTTAACCTAGTTACCCAGGAAAGCTTAATTGAGTCTAAGTACTGCATTTTCAGAAAGGTCCCATTGCATTGAGATGTTTGTGTGAGTGGAACCCAGAGAGACCCCACCTTGCATATGGGGAAATAACACAACTTCACACAGATGGATTCAACCCACAAGCTCAAAGCATTCCTTGTTTAACAAAGTATTCAGTGTAATGTTTAATATAATTTATTTGGTAATATATAGTATCGTAATTGTATAGTCAATATATAGCAGTGTGGTATACAGTACGGTTGGTAAAATAATACAGTGTAATATTATTATAATCTAAGGTATAGGGTAGTGTATAGTAACGCTGCGTATAATTCAATGTTGGGGTCTGTCTATGGCAGTTTATAATAAAACATTATTTGGAGGCATATTATAATAATTTTTGCGACATAGAAGTGTAATGTATAATGACGTATTGTTAGTAGCTCAGCTTAGTGGAGAATATATTGAGTACATTGATTATATTGATGTAGTTTATATTTAGTTCTTTCACATCGGTTTGTTGTATGATAGTTGGGTAGTTGCAGTTCTTTAGCGTCAATATACTAAATGCCTCTGTTGATATATAAACTCTGACTTTAACATAGCTACTTCCGTGACAAGTTACATGCTAATTCCTCGCAATAACATCATGCTAATCTCACAGTTACATGCTAATTTCTGACGTTAACATCCTGCTAATATCTCACATTAACACAGCTACTTCAATGCTAAATTATTCTGTTGATATGTAAACTCCTTTGTCAAGGCGCTCTGCTCCTCCCACCCAGCTTAAAATACGCTGCCAAGCTTAGCAGTGTTCATTGGAGCGCTGTCTTTCCGACAGTTCTGTTTCTTCACCTGAGGAAGGCTACTTGTGTTGTGGCCGAAACGTCGTGAGAATTTTATAGTTAAATTTTTATTATTTTATTATTTCCCTTCGACGTGACTTTACCGAAAGAACCAAGAAGATGAATCCCTGCAGTCACGAAAGCTTTAAATCGAAATTTATTCAAATCAAGTTGTTTTCTTTTTACCACAGTACTTTATGGAATCCTGAAGAATAAATGCATTTTTAGAAGTATTAAACTACACTTGAAGATGTGTGAGAATGTAATTCTGCAGATGCAAGCACAGGCAAACTCGTATCTGCATATACAAGTTTCTGGGCCTCCTCACTTCACCAAACCCGCATTGACCGGCATGGTGAAGTATGGTTAAACAACTCCCACGAACGCCGTGGTGTGGGGGAGGCCTCTATCAAAACGCTGGATCGACAAAGGGCTGATACATGTCACGACATTGTACGTTAAGATCGTTCTCTCGTCAGCACAAGCCGTCTATGTGGACAATAGAGGGCACGACACACGTGTACACGATGGTTGTGTGCGTATATTCAGCGTGTGTATCACGTAATAATTATGAGGTCGCGATTATGCTCAAAACGAACCAAATGTATAACATCACGAATAACTTTGGAGGTCTCCAGAGCCTGAACAATATTTGAAGTAGACACTGACCCTTGTCACGAGTTCTTATGAACTATAAACTAAACTATAAACTATTTCTATTTAACCAGGTAAGGCCCACTGAGCTATATAACTCTTATCAGAAGCGACCTGGACACAAATGATAGCTCAACGAAAGTGGCTTATCATGTGGACATTTATAGCAGTCAAGTACTCTAAACTCACGTTTCTAAATGTGGAGGGGAAAACCGAAGGACCAGGAGAAGAATCTACGCGACCACAGGGGAAAAAATTAACAAATACAGAGCAGGCGTCAGGGTCTGGATGGAACCTCCACGCTGCTGTAGGCCTAGCGAGGTAGTTAACTTCTCGACACCGCGGCGCCCCTTATTAAAAGCTTAGCCATGTCTAGCAAGGTTATTGACTCATTTCACTCGACTCACGGCACCACAAGTAATGTATTAAACAAGTAAAACAATAATAAAGTAGAGAGGCGCTACTTACATTTAACAATGTTGTTGTTAACTTTAAAAGGAGCGCGCTTCCCTCAGGCTTGCAGTCCGGCGTTCGCGGTCTCCACTTCCTGGATAAGCCACGCCCGTCGCGGCTATGCCCCGCCCACTGTCGTGCAAGCCACGCCCCCGCGGATCGGGCCAAGCTCATCCCACGGTGAAAGCCCCACAATCGGAATCTTTATTTACAGACAGTCCTCGACTTACGAACGCCCAAATTACAAACAGCCGCCCTTCAGAACCAACTGGCATGAAATATAAATTATTTTATATCGCCTGAAAACGCGAACTCGCGCTTGTGAGTGAGTGCGTGTGCGTGAGTGTGAGCAGGGGGCATCAGCCAGTCATCTCAGTCATCTCAGTCAGTCGACCCGTGGCACCACCTGGGTCTGCCCCGTGACCTCCTGCCAGCGGGCGTTCGACACTTCACGTGGCCTCAAGGTGCACATGGCCTGGCACAAGCGTCGTGGTGACGTCACCGCCACTTAGTGGCGAATGGCGGTTGTTGTTGTTGTTGTGAGACAGTGAGAGAGTGTGAGGTCGACTCAGCCTCAGATGAGTTCCTGGTGCGGTGTGGAGTGAACATCGCTACTGGGGGAGACAAAGGCGACCGTGGAGGAGAATCCTCCAGGTGCTCACTGATACACTCACCAACTTTACCTCACCAATTACACCTCACCCACCTCACCACCCCAATTACACCTCACAAACCTAACCTCACCAATTACACCTCACCAATCACACCACACTCACCTCACTCACCAAACACCAACTCCACTAACCGCACAAATGGCACTCATCACACCTACTACACTCATCTCACCCACTACATTCACCACACCACCCACTACATTCACCAAACCAACCACTACATTCACCACACCAACCACTACATTCACCACACCACCCACTACATTCACCAAACCAACCACACAGTCACCACACCACCCACTACATTCACCACACCAACCACTACATTCACCACACCAACTACTACATTCACCACACCAACCACTACATTCACCACACCAACCACTACATTCACCACACCAACCACTACATTCACCACACCAACCACTACATTCACCACACCAACCACTACATTCACCACACCAACCACTACATTCACCACACCAACCACTACATTCACCACACCAACCACTACATTCATCACACCAACCACTACATTCACCACACCAACCACACAGTCACCATACCAACCACTACATTCACCACACCAACCACGACATTCACCACACCAACCACTACATTCACCACACCAACCACTACATTCACCACACCAACCACTACATTCACCACACCAACCACTACATTCACCACACCAACCACTACATTCACCACACCAACCACTACATTCACCACACCAACCACTACATTCACCACACCACCCACTACATTCACCACACCAACCACACAGTCACCAGACTGACTGCACCCATCTCATCCACAGCACCAACCTCACTCATCTCACCAATCAAAACTCATCTCAACGACCGCAATTCACCACCTTCCATGCTGCCATCTACATCAGTGGCCAGCAGATGGCAGCATCTACAGGCCACATTCTTGGCCAGTCGATGGCAGCATGGAACGGAGCTTACCGAGCAATCTATAAACGTACGATATTTATTTTGGCTCTCTACAAGGCGTGAGATCTCAGGTAGGTCTGGGTACTCACACGTACACATTATTTGGTGAGGAATTGGCAAGACGTCCCAAGCAGAATCCTAAAAATTAGAGACTCAACAAGGCATCTGTGGATGAAGTCAGGCCCGTGTCTGTCTGCTCGATTATTTCATATCTGTCAACCCCTTATCAGGGCCGAGCTTATCACAGACCAATTCAGACTTTATTGGTCACCCCGTGTCCTTATAAATCTCAACGTAGTGAAAACGCGTTATCGTGTGAACACGCGGGACAGACCCAGGTGTTGTGGGTTAACTCCCCGAGATAAACTTTCCTCCAACTTTGTCTTTTATACACCCGGCGCTCCGCCAATAATTGTTGTGAGCGTCGCTCCTCTGCCCTCTGTTGTTCATGGAGGGAGACTGCACCCCAGTGCCCAGTATCATCCTCCGCGAGCCTCTTCAAAATGCTGATCTTGACACCGCTGGAAGCAGTCATCGGCCTTGACCTCACCTCACAACAGTGCAATTTTAACAGCTCAACATCAAAACACAATGATGGGTCGCTTGCACCAATCGCACAACATCCCAGCATTGACTCTCAGCTGTTACTTGTGTAGAGGGGGTCACGTGTGTCACCATAATTGCCCTAATCCTACAACTCGTGCTGCGTAATATTTTCCTTGCCATATTACCTGTGACACACATAATGAGGACAACCGGTAAGTCAAATGAAACCAGAGGTGGGAAACCTGTTCTTTATAATATTTTAAATAAGCAATTTGAACACGACTTTTAGAAACACCGATGCAGCTATACACGTGCCACATTATCCAGAAATTCAGTTGATACTAATAGGGTTTATTTGCCAGTATTGTACATTATTTAAATTACATTTGTTTGGGCGGCAGGGTGGTGCAGTGGTCACGCCCGTGCATGACATCTTCTGAAGGACTGCCTGGCTTCGCTTTCCTCATTCTGGTCCCTTTCTCTGTATGCGTTTACTCCCATAGCAAAACAACAACATACAATGTAACTGGTACTAGCCAAACATCCAAATTACTCCTGCGAAAAGTTGTCAGGCCCCTCCTGAACAAGAGTCTTGAGACTCAGTGAGATTGCTTGTGTGGCGATCGAAACGTCGTGATCCATTATTATTTTTTCTACCTACGTGACTTTACCGAAAGAACCAAAGTCACGAAAGCTTCAAATCAAGATTAATGAGTGTTTACATGTGGGAGGAAATCGGAGCACCTGGATAAATCCAAGCAAATGGGGGGGGGGGGGGGGGCAACGCTCTATCACAAATCTACAGATGGAACAGGCGGAGTCCACATTATTCCACACTGCCTTCTCTACCTCCTTGACGACCAAGATTCATATTCTTGGTTCTTTCGGTAAAGTCACGTAGATTTAAAAATAATGAAATAAATTAAATAAAAAATACATCGGAAATAATAAATTACTTTTATTTGTAATTTTTAAATTGGCATAATCTACACGCCATATTCTTGGTTCTTTCGGTAAAGTCACGTAGATTTGAAAATAAAAAGAAAATAATTAAATGCAAATCATGAATTGTTATTATTATATTTTGATTTAAAGCTTTCGTGACTGCAGTGATTCATATTATTGGTTCTTTCAGTAAAGTCACGTAGAAGGGAAACAATAAAATAAATAAATATTTTTTA
Source organism: Petromyzon marinus (assembly GCF_048934315.1). NCBI lineage: Eukaryota > Metazoa > Chordata > Hyperoartia > Petromyzontiformes > Petromyzontidae > Petromyzon > Petromyzon marinus. Next base: position 20,662 of record NW_027423667.1, on the reverse strand, counting down.
AAAATGTTATTTCAAATTTTACTTTTCTTTTATTATTTATATTTTCTATCTACGTGACTTTACCCAAAGAACTAAGAATATAGCGTGTAGATTCTGCCAATTTAAAAATACAAAAAAATTAATGGAAAATAATAAAAGCTTTTATTATTTTCAATTGATTATTTTAAAATCAAAATTTTGTTTCATTTTTTTTTTATCTCTGTGACTTTACCGAAAGAACCAAGAATATGAATGTGGGGTTTTTGCTTTTATTATTTTCCATTTCACACTTTTTATTTGATTTGATTTGATTATTTTTTTTATTTTCTATCGACGTGACTTTACCGATAGAACCAAGAATATGGCATGTAGATGCTGCCAATTTAAAAATTAAAATAGATTGAAAATAATAATCAAAATCCAGATTCATATTTTTGGTTCTTTCGGTAAAGCCATGTAGGTTGAAAATAAAAATAATAAAATTAAAAAAACAAAAGATAAATGGAAAATAATGAAAGCTTTTATTATTTTAAATTTATTATTTTAATTTGTAATTTTTTTTTAAATTGGCAGAATCTACACGCCATATTCTTGGTTCTTTCGGTAAAGTAACGTAGATTTGAAAATGAAAATAATAGAATTAAATGAAAAAATACTAAATCATGAATTATTATTTGTTACTTTTCTTTATTATTTATATTTTACCCAAAGAACCAAGAATCTGGCGTGTAGATGCTGCCACCTGCCAACGTTGTTGGCCACGAGATGGCAGCATCTACATGCCATATTATTGCTTCCTTCGGTAAAGTCACGTAGAAAGAAAATAATAATAAAATTAAAAAAATGAAAATTATTAAAGCTTTTATTATTTTCAATTTATTATTTGTATTTTTAAATTAAATTATATTATTTTAAAATCTACGTGACTTTAACGAAAAAAAACAAGAATTAGGCGTGTAGATGTTGCCACCTGCCGGCCACCAACGTGGCGTGTAGATTCTGCCAATTTAACAAATAATATTAAAAGCTTTTATTCAATTGATTATTTTAAAATTGTATTTTTTTATCTCCGTGACTTTACCGAAAGAACCAAGAATATGAATGTGGGTTTTTTGCTTTTATTATTTAAAATTTCACATTTTTATTTGATTTGATATTTTTTTATTTTCTATGGACGTGGCTTTAAGAATATGAATTCCTGAAGTCACGAAAGTTTTAGGTCACAATCTACACCCAACAATGGTGGCCAGCAGATGGCAGCATCTACACGCCAGATTATTGCTTCCTTCGGAAAAGTCATAATACTGGTAGGAACGAAGTTGTAAACTGAGTGTACCAGCCTGCAATAGATTAATGTGTCCGTCCGTCCCCTTTCAATACTTTAACGAAGTGAAATCTCGTGCTGTTGGGTGTAAAATCAGCAATAGGCAGCGCAGAGACTTGCCCTACCAGCCCACCCTGCAGGGACCTGTTAATAAAATTAAAATAATAAATTGAAAATAATAAAAGCTTTTATTTTGAATTTATTATAAAATAATAAAAGCTTTTATTATTTTCAATTTATTATTTTTATTTTATTTTTTGTATTTTAAAATTTCAAATAATAAATTGAAAATAATAACGCTTTTATTAGTTTAAATATTATAATTTATATTTTTAAATTAAATTTAATTATTTTTTTTTTCAAATCTACGTGACTTTACCTGAAGAACCAAGAATATGGCGTGTAGATTCTGCCAATTTAAAAAATAAATAATACATTTTTAATAATAAAAGCTTTCATTATTTCAAAAATTTTTGTATTTTTAATTTAAAAAGCTTTTAGTATAGCTTTTATTATAATATAATATTATAATCAAAGCTTTGATATTTATTATAATAAAAGCATTTATTATTTTAGGATTCTCCTCCACGGCGGCCTTTGTCTCCCCCAGTAGCGATGTTTACGACACACCGCACCAGGTACTCATCTGAGGCTGAGTCGACCTCACACTCTCTTACTGTCTCAAAACAACAACCGCCATGCGCCACTAAGTGGCGGTGACGTCACCACGACGCTTATGCCAGGCTATGTGCACCTTGAGGCTACGTGAAGTGTCGATCGTCGGCTGGCAGGAGGTCACGGGGCAGACCCAGGTGCCACTGGTCGACTGACTGAGATGACTGAGATTACTGGCTGATGCACCACCTGTGCCCCCTACTGTGCCAACTTGCTGAGCTTTAGCCACCCGACGCTCCGCTCGTTTTTCTGAGCGTCGCTCCTCCGCCCTCCGTTGTTGTTGGAGGGCGACTGCCTCCAACTGCCCAGTAGAGACATCGCTGGTACCAGTCATTGGCAAGTCCACTCAGCTCCACATCCTCCTGTACCACATCACTCCATCTCTTCTCTAGTCCGTGCCACGCCCGTTTAGCTCCCTCGATCCGGCCGAACAAAAGCTGTTTGGGCATGCGGTGATTGGGCATGCGGGCTACATGGCCCAGCCAACGCAGCCTTGCCTGCTGGAGGAGCTCACCGATGGGACTTTGTCCAGATCTTTCGAGGATTTGTGAGCTCCTCACACAATCCAGCCTGGTTAAACCCAGGATTGATCGTAGGCAGGCCAGCCGAAATGTTTCTAACCGGTGAAGATGCTGCATTAGGGGGGTCCACGTTTTGCAAGCGTAGAGAAGGGAGGGAATGACTGTGGCCGAGAAGAACCGAAGCTTCATGCGGAGCGACAGACCAGGTAGCTTCCACACAACGTTACACAACCGATGAAAAGATAATGCCGCTCGACTTATTCGGAGTGAGACCTCTGCTGTTAAACCGGAGCCGATCATGAGCACACTGCCCAGGTATGGAAAACTCTCCACTCTCTCTCCAACTGCCCCATCACCGATTGGGAGTTGTGGGGGTAGAGTGCCCGATGGCACAAAATACCCAGACAGGTGCTTCGTTTTGGTGGGGCTGATGGTAAGGCCCCGCCTCTTAGTGGCACACTCCAGTTTCAGCAGCAGCGCCTCCAACTTCTCCTCTGAATGAGCAGCAATTACCAGGTCGTCGGCATACATAATGACATTAACTTACTAATTTTTTCATTAACTTTTACATGCTTCTCTCATTAAAACACATTCTCTCTCTCTCTCTCCCGCCAGCCGTTCTTATGCTAAGTTCATTAACTTTAACATACCACGCTATTTATTACACGTAGACTGACATCGACTTGCTCATCTCTCATTGACTTTAACATGATATTCTCATTAACTTCGCTCATTGACTTTGACATACTTTTCTCATCAACTTTAACATGCTATTCTTGGTTACACATAGACTGACATTAACTTGCTATTTTTTTCACTAACTTTTACATGCATCTCTTATCAAAATACATATGCTAATCCTACATGCTAATCTGAACTCTTATGCGCTACGGAAGCAAATTAACTTTGCACTATAATCCAACATGCTAATCTAAGTTCATTTCCTTTAACATGGCACGCTATTTATTACCTTTACACTATAATAACCCATTAGCACTACTTTGGCTACCTTTGTTCTCAAAAACTTATATAAACTCTTGCTGGTAACAGCTTCTCTTCACAAGGCAGCAGACATCGTGCTGCTCGCAGCAGACATCGCGGCTGTCGCGATTTTCACCTGAAGACGATGGCTTGTGTTGCTATCGAAACGTCGTGATTTATTTTGTTTTATTTCTACCAAAGTGACTTTACCGAAAGAACCAAAGAGTATGGATTCCTGCAGTCACAAAAGCTTCAAATCAAGATCGGTTTTAATTATTTATCGAGTGTGGGTAGAATCTGTGCAGAGTTGTGATGTTTCCCCATGTGCAAGGTAGGGGTCTCTCTGGGTTCTACTCACACAGAGCCAAACGCTCATTAATATAATTGCCTAATATCTCATTGCAATGAGAAACTTCTGAAAAAAAATCAGTCTTTAGACTCAATGAGGCTTTCCTGGGTAAATAGTTAATAATGTAATAATTAACATGAGGAATAATGAAGTTCACTTATGAGTGCCACGAAGAGTACTATACTGGACTTTTAATTAAGAATATTTTACGTAGTTTTTTGGAAAAAGTGTCCATTCTCAACACTTTTTGACGGGCCCTCATGCAGAAATTATATTGCAATCTTACATGAGGATTGGGAGTCAAGTGTGTCATGAATAGGGACTGAACGTATGGTGCTATAATTAGCTGGCTGTTGTGTATATACAGAAAGGATCTCTGGTGGGTAACATTGGGAAAATGGAGATAGTCATTGTTGTTCATATACAAAATCTTATTTGGGTGATAATTTGAAGCTTTCGTGACTGCAGAAATCCATACTCTTTGGTTCTTTCGGTAAAGTCACGTAGGTAGAAAAATAAAATAAAAAATAACATATAACGATGTTTCTATCGCAACACAAGCGGTCGTCCTCAGGTGGAAAAAATAATCCGCTGCATCTCCGACCAGCACCACCTAGCCAGTGAACTGGAGCACATATGAAGTGGGTAAATAATCGGCGGAGAACTTCTTGTGAGGCAACACGATATTTATTAACACTATTTTACAGGGTCCCTAACACAAAGGGGTAGCGGCCCCTTCACCCGATACCTGGGGAGGTATGGCCTCCAGACTACACGGGCCCTAACACTGGGAACCCATTAATTCCCCGTCCTCGGGCTGGGGGCCCTAAGGGAGGCTATGCTGACCCGACCGTGCCAGGGTCTTCGAGTCCTGACCACTGGCCTCACTGAGCTCCGACCCTTGGAAGGACGACGGAGCTTGGGGTCCAGGGTCCTAACTTCAGCCCAGGTCTACAGTCTTCGGCTTGGAGATGCCTGAGCCGGACCCTTGAGAGGTCCGGCTTATATACTGGTTCGTGGCTTGCTCCGCCCTAGCCACGCCTCCCTTCCAAAACTTTCTGGAAGGTGACATCATCCCCCAGTCCCCCCTCCCGAGGTCCGGGGAATGTGTCTCAGGATCCACTTCCCAGGGATTGTCGTTGGCCCCTTGGGCCATAGTCATTAACAGTGGCGTGATAGCGCTTCCACCCCCTGTTGAAGAGAAGGGGGAGCTACTCGCTAACAGGATGGGCAGTGCCGATTAATGCCTCTACACATACACCAAGCCCTCAAGATGAATGGATACTCAGACCGCACAATCCGCAAAGCTGTATCTCCAGCTATGGGGAGACAACCATCTGAGGGCCCAATCAAAACCATCACCTTGCCATACATAGCAGGTGTTACCAAAAATATTTCCAAAATCTTAAACAAACACAAGATCCAGGTCCGATTCAATACAGAACACAAAATCCATGATTTTATCCCACCTGTGAAGGATGTCATTCCTGACATGCAATACCCAGGCGTCTACAAACTAAGCTGTGTCTGCGGCAACAGTTATATTGGGGAAACGAAACGACATGTCTCGGACCGTGTTCGCGAACACAAGGCAGATTTGAAACATGGCAGAACCAATACCTCTGCCGTGGATGATCATTGTTATAACGCAGTGGGCGCGCACGATATTATTTTTTCCGAGACCAAGGTACTCTGCAAACCTTCGGGCTACCATAAAAGATTTGTCCATGAAGCCATCCAGAAAAATAAACATGGAGACAATTTCAACCGAGAAGATGGGTATAAGCTGAGCAATCATTGGAAGGACGTTATTAACCAAGCAAAGTCGTAACTTGCTGTGGCGCTCCCATTCGTTCCTGCCGTTTGGCTGTTATCTCCGACTCTCTGAGTTGCATTGCCCTGTTAGGTGCCTCTGCATTAATGGGCTGGGGTCTCACTAACATGGCCACCTCTCAATTAAAAGCTTTCGTGACTGCAAGGATTCATCTTCAAGATGAAATAAATAATCAGGGAGTTCTCCGTGAGCATCGTGCGCGCTCCAAATCCAGAGTTGAGCCGTGGTCTCGGCACCCAGCCAGCCGCCTTTTCTTCTTGGCGCAGTCCGAGTCCAGCACGCTATCGAAGGGCACGTGGTGAACGCTCAGGACGTGTCTCTTGAGCTTCGACTTCTGCGTCGCTCCGTACGATCAGTCGCTGCGCGGGAAGGGCTTTTCCTCTGGAACACAAGACATCCACCGTTGAGCACACGCACGCGCTAATACATAATTTATTTATCACCATGCAGTGGATGCCATAGCATCACTATGCATATGGGACGTTTTATCAATCACGGTTGCTGACCACAGGCACAAAGGCCCAAAGGCCTAAAATGCCAAATGGCCAGCAACAAATACCTCCGATTAGCACGGTTGGCTACGTATGGTATAAAAGAAGTTCAACATATTCTTGGTTCTTTTGGTAAAGTCACGTAGAATGAGAATAAAATAATAAATTGATAAAATAACACAATAATATTCTCACGACGTTTCGGCCACAACACAAGCGGCCTTCATCAGGTGAAGGGACGAGACTGTCTGGAGGACAGCACTGGAGTGAAAAAAGCCACGCTCAGATCACGACCTTTAAGCTGTGTGAGAAGAAACAAAGCGCCTTGACAAAGGAATTAGCATATAATTTAGCATTGAAATGGCTGAGTGATTAGCTTGTGACTGGTCACAGAAATGGCTATGTTAAAGTTAAAGCATACACATCCGCAAAGGCACCCCTTGACAAAGGAATTAGCATAGAATTAAGCATTGAAATAGCTAAGTTAAAGTATACATATCCGCAGAGGCACCCCTTGACAAAGGAATTAGCATAGAATTTAGCATTGAAATAGCTGAGTGATTAGCTTGTGACTGGTCACAGAAATGGCTACACCACACACCGGTGTGCTGTACTAGTGATGAATTGGCATGTTCTGTTTACGTGACAACCCTTACTAGTTGGCTGTCGGGTGGTGGCGGGTTTAACGACACATTTAAATTGTAATAGGTTTTTACCCTTTTATCTGGCACCATAACTAACACCTTTATGCAAACATGATCCCTTGTATAAAGGTGTCAGTTTTGGTGCCAGATAAAAGGGTAAAAACCTATTACTATATCTTGCTACTGGCAAAGGAGGTCTCATAATGTAAATTCTTACCCCGAGCTCTCAATACTCTGATAGTGCGCTGTTTTTGAGTTGTATGCCTTTTGGCATCATCTGGTCCAACGCCAGTGGAGACTAGGCTCTAAGAAAAGCCGTCTCGGGTGTGGACCAATCAACTTCAAGGACAGTGTATATCACTATCAGAGTTGTCTCTTTTTGTTTGCATTTTGACTGCTTGTGTTGTGGTTATTGCAAACATGATCCCTTGTATAAAGGTGTCAGTTTTGGTGCCAGATAAAAGGGTAAAAACCTATTACTATATCTTGCTACTGGCAAAGGCCTCATAATGACACGTATATTTACGCGATCCAACCCGTAAAACCTGTATTATGGATATTTGTCGCGAAAGCCTACGTGTTAAACTGCCATGTATTTTTACGTCTATTGCCGTATTTTCTTACGTGCAATATATTTAATAAACCATTCTAAATTATTAATATTTTTGTTCATAGTTATATCATTGTTGCGCGTGCGGTGTGGTCAGTGGATATTGTTCAGTGGATCAAACCGAGACAAATATTTTTGCAGCAGCTGTGGCTGCACATTGCAACAGCGCATTCCGAATGGTGTAGAACGCATCGCCCATAATCTGTATCTGTGTGCAAACACCAGGTATGGTTGGTAAGAAACACGTTTGGTTTTAAATGAACAGAACTCGAGCTTCAGCCATATTGTTCATTATAGACCCCACTTTGTAAGCATTAATCACATAAAACCTTGCGCCTGATTCATGTGAGTCGCTGGGCTCATGAGCAACAGGGCATTTGTGGCAAGGTGTTAATGTACCACAGATTAGCACGGTTGGCTACGTACACTGCGAAAGAAGTTCAATACATATGCTTTGGGTCTTTCCGTAAAGTCACGTAGATAGAACAATAAATAAAAATAAAGTGAATACAAAAGTAAAATATATCACGACGTTTCGATCGCAACACAAGCAATCGTCATCAGGAGAAAAATGATGAAGATTGCTTGTGTTGCGATCGAAACGTCGTGATATTTTTTATTATTATTTTGTATTCACTTTATTTTTATTATTTTATTGTTCTATCTACGTGACTTTATCGAAAGACCCAAAGAATATTAATTCCTGCAGTCACGAAAGCTTTAAGTCAAGATTCAAGTACAACACACATTAATACATTTTGGAAAGCGAGTATCCTTGCACGTACAATGCACTGGACCGCATGTTCGTGTTAAGTGAGTCAGGGGCTTTGTCACTGCCTACCCCATGATATAAATAATCTCAGGGAATTCAATTGCAAGTGTGCAATCTCCCTTCCGGTGGGCATCGAGGATGAGTTATACCCTGGCTTGCCAGGAGGCAGTGGAACACAACTGTGGAATCCTTTCCATCTGCACGGGATAGAACGTTGCCCCCTTGCTCACATTCGTTCGTTTTCTGCGAGTGTACTGGTTTCCCCCCACATGTAAACACTCAGTAAGTGGCTGCAAATATCGGAATGTAAAGAGAACTGCAGATCTTGGGCGATTGTTGGGAGTGCCGGCTCACCGCCTGGCTGCTGTCTCCCCGCTCGTCTGTGGGAGACATATAGAGGTACTGAATAAGATTTATATTCTCTACATAACATGATTCCTATCTACACAAAGAACTCATCGCGTGGAGTACAGCAAGTGATATTCCACGAAATAAAAAATAAACGTACATGACCACAACAGAAGCCAATGGGTACAGCTGTGCATACACGTACACAACATATACACGATTCCTACTGGTGGTTGGAACGATTCACCACTGCCGGAGAGTCAAGGAATTGTCATGATTCAGGATCATGAATGCAAATTGTCCCCGTGCTCAAACCTGAGTACGATTTAAAAGGTCATAGAACGCCTTTGTCGGAAGCAATTACTTCCCCATGTCACTGCGATGGGCAGATTCATGCCGTTGCAGTCGGCTTACACATTGTCAGTAGACCCCCATACGCAAGCGTACGCATTTGGGTTAACCCCTCCTCCCCCCTCCATGCATACATACTAAATGGATGCCCCCTAACAGCTACACCACCACTCCCCACACGAGACGAGCACGTGACTCTCGGTGTAAATGGAGCTGGAGCGCGAATAAACGTGCCGATGCCCCAAGTACAGCTGCCACCATTTCTACGACAGTGAAAACCCAGGCACATTTCTCAGCGAGCCCAGGTCTATTGTTAAAACTGTGCAGTTCACGGTGATAAAATTCAACCATAGCCATACCCGGGGTACCAGATCTCGGCACAAATCAATTCCTGCTGCCACCCGAACACTGTCCGGGGGTCAAACACAGACAGGTGGCAGCCCCAGTCGCGAGGCCACATCTGCGTCGACTCACGATAAACGTGTGCAGGGCCAGCAGGAAGAGCCCCGGGATCTCGGAGCGCAGCCACTGGTTCCACGCGCTGTCTCGGTCCACGTCCTCGCGTGACGACGACGACACTTCAAAATCACCTGACCGGAAGGAGGGGGGTGGGAGGGAGAGTAAGAAGGTACGAAGGGGAACCTTCTAACTCTTTCACAGCGACGCGTTCTTCGCGTGCGTCACCCTGCAGCCAACCTCTCTGCTCTCGTGTGTGAACGTGGGTCAGTTTGGTTTAATCGTTCAGAATGAATGGGGCATGACCCTGGCCCTTGTGCATCTTATTATTTTCCATGAGATAATACCAAACACATCATTCATGTGTGTGTGTGGCCTGCAAGCAAAACCTACATGCTCTCGAGTCATATATCGGGAGCAGTCACAGGTGGGAAAGCATTGCCGAATTCCTAGAAAGGCTCAGCTCTCTCCAACTTATGTTGAAAGCATTTATGCATTAGTTCTGCCCGTACCTCTTTGTGCCTGTGTAGTGGGCAGGCAAGTGTGGTGGAGCAGCAGGTCCAGCACATGGGGTGTCCAGCAGAGGAGAGGAACTCCCCGTGGCCGTGGCCGGGGAAGCAGAGGTCGGCGGTGCTGGGAGCGGCGTCAGTTGCGCGGCGTCTGTGGGAGAAGGCACAGGCCTCTGCTGAAGATTATCATCCGCAGACACATCACACGGCTTGCTGGACACGTCACACACTCGGCCCTGTGATTGTGGAGGTGAGACAGGTTCGCGCGTGGCAACGAATGGCTTGTCGCTGGACAAACATCGACGGCAACATCGGGAGAACGCGGCACGAACTCGTGCAGAGTTTCTGGCACCGTATGAATTTAAACTCCTTGTAGGTATGTACGTTGAACCTTTTTCGCGCCGTACGTCAGCCAGCCGTGCTAATCGGAGGTGCAGATGGATGCAATTGAAGGACGTGGAGCAGAGGTTTCAAAATGAAAAAAAAAATTATACAGAAATTACACAAGTCCAGGGGACTTCACCAAGGCCGTGTTATCCCAGACTCTGACAGAGCACAAAGGAAGATTGGCAATGGCAAAAAATGGCTTCATAACTATCATTGTCAGATGGCACACTTGCATCTTCAGTCTTCAGTCGGCGTCAGTAATTTAAGAATGCACGCATGATGCGTGACACCAACTAAAATGGCATCGATGCTGACTAATCACATCCTCTCCAAGATGTGGAACTCAAGAGACGAGGATAGCCTCTGCCAAACAGGACTACCCTTAACAATTGAGTTGTCGCCTGGGTAAAAATCAAATGAACTAGGAGATTTCAACTTGAAAATCCAAACCATCGCACCAACAGTAATGGACGGAATCCTATATGAGGCGCACACTGCAGTAGCCTCAGGTGGACTCTGGTACCTGCTTTAACGTCTGTGTGAGAAGCATCTTCTCCCACTGAAATTCAAACAAAGTTGACAGTTAGACAGGACATGTTTTAAAACATCCGCAGTAAAATTCAAGTATGTATACCATTAAAGTAAACTATTTTTTATTTACCAGGTAAGGCCCATTGAGAGCTATATAGCTCTTTTTCAGAAGCGACCTGGCCACAAATTATAGCTTAACAAAGTGGCTTATCACGTGGAAATTTATAGCAGCCAAATACTCTAAACGCATTACTTACAAATAGCTCACAAAGCGGTTATCCTCCCACTACCCTTGGGTTATCTCCTGTCCCGGTCCAGCCGAGACAGTCTGTGAATTGGCATCTGTGTTTGGGTGGCATGAATTAATTTGTACCGAGATCTGGTACCGGTACTGTGCTGAACTTTACTACTGCATGGTTGTTGACAGACCTAGACCAACTGAAACATACAGTGAGGAAAAAAAGTATTTGATCCCCTGCTGATTTTGTACGTTTGCCCACTGACAAAGAAATTATCAGTCTATAATTTTAATGGTAGGTTTATTTGAACAGTGAGAGACAGAATAACAACAAAAAAATCCAGAAAAACGCATGTCAACATTTTTATAAATTGATTTGCATTTTAATGAGGGAAATAAGTATTTGACCCCTCTCAATTAGAAAGATTTCTGGCTCCCAGGTGTCTTTTATACAGGTAACGAGCTGAGATTAGGAGCCCACTCGTAAAGGGAGTGCTCCTAATCTCAGCTTGTTACCTGTATAAAAGACACCTGTCCACAGAAGCAATCAATCAATCAGATTCCAAACTCTCCACCATGGCCAAGACCAAAGAGCTCTCCAAGGATGTCAGGGACAAGATTGTAGACCTACACAAGGCTGGAATGGGCTACAGGACCATTGCCAAGCAGCTTGGCGAGAAGGTGACAACAGTTGGTGCGATTATTCGCAAATGGAAGAAACACAAAAGAACTGTCAATCTCCCTCGGCCTGAAGCTCCATGCAAGATCTCACCTCGTGGAGTTGCAATGATCATGAGGACGGTGAGGAATCAGCCCAAAACTACACGGGAGGATCTTGTCAATGATCTCAAGGCAGCTGGGACCATAGTCACCAAGAAAACAATTGGTAACACACTACGCCGTGAAGGACTGAAATCCTGCAGCACCCACAAGGTCCCTCTGCTCAAGAAAGCACATATACATGCCCATCTGAAGTTTGCCAATGAACATCTGAATGATTCAGAGGACAACTGGGTGAAAGTGTTGTGGTCAGATGAGACCAAAATGGAGCTCTTTGGCATCAACTCAACTCGCCGTGTTTGGAGGAGGAGGAATGCTGCCTATGACCCCAATAACACCATCCCCACCGTCAAACATGGAGGTGGAAACATTATGCTTTGGGGGTGTTTTTCTGCTAAGGGGACAGGACAGCATCACCGCATCAAAGGGACGATGGATGGGGCCATGTACCGTCAAATCTTGGGTGAGAACCTCCTTCCCTCAGCCAGGGCATTGAAAATGGGTCGTGGATGGGTATTCCAGTATGACAATGACCCAAAACACATGGCCAAGGCAACAAAGGAGTGGCTCAAGAAGAGGCACATTAAGGTCCTGGAGTGGCCTAGCCAGTCTCCAGACCTTAATCCCATAGAACATCTGTGGAGGGAGCTGAAGGTTCAAGTTGCCAAACGTCAGCCTCGAAACCTTAATGACTTGGAGAAGATCTGCAAAGAGGAGGGTGACAAAATCCCTCCTGAGATGTGTGCAAACCTGGTGGCCAACTACAAGAAACGTCTGACCTCTGTGATTGCCAACAAGGGTTTTGCCAACAAGTACTAAATTTTGATTTAAAGCTTTCGTGACTGCAGTAATTCATATTCTTAGTTCTTTCGGTAAAGTCACGTTGAAGGGCAACAACAAAATAATAAAATATATTTTTTGTTTTACATATATATTTTATTATTTTATTGTTTCCCTTCAACGTGACTTTACCGAAAGGACTAAGTATATAACAAGTACTAAGTCATCTTTTGCAGAGGGGTCAAATACTTATTTCCCTCATTAAAATGCAAATCAATTTATAACATTTTTGACATGCGTTCTTCTGGATTTTCTTGTTATTCTGTCTCTCACTGTTCAAATAAACCTGCCATTAAAATTATAGACTGATCATTTCTTTGTCAGTGGGCAAACGTACAAAATCAGCAGGGGATCAAATACTTTTTTCCCTCACTGTAGGTCTGGGTTTGATCTCCATAGTGGAAAAGGTGGTAACCCGAAAACTAACCCAAGCCCTTCCACATTTAACGATAAACACTTTCAAACCGAGTTCGCTCGGAAATGACCCCACTAAACCGCACGTATGTAAACGTTTGACTTCAGTGGTTCCTCCGCCGCGTGCGAACGATGAAGTGCACGGCCTCTCGTGATGATGACCTCACACCCGCATGGCTGCACGAAAGGCGGTGCTGACGAGCATGAGGCAGGTGGAAGAGGCAAAACGAGGAGGCAAGATTAGAGTGCTGTAGTAGGTGGGGTATAGTGGGGCCTATTTCCGAATGATTGATTTATGTGGAAATGAAATTGGTCAAGAGTCCGTTACTTTGTAAACATTAGCATGTATCTACTTTAATACCAAGTCTGCAGGGGTGGGAAAGATGAGGTCTGTTCATTCTGGTGGGCAAAGAGAATTTAGACACTCCAAGTTAAGTCTGGTGGCATACGGATGAAATGCACCTTACAAATGTAAATAATGATTATTAATCCATCTTCTTCACTCCCACGGTGTTTCCAACCAGGGTTAGGCCATGTAATGATCTGGCGTGCAGTACACTTGTACAGTGTTACTGAATTATTGTATCATTATGAATTCATTGCCCCTTCTGCGACCTTTCCCTAGATACCCCTCTGGTGTATAACCTGGCCTGCTGACGTCAGGGCCGTAAGCCGCAGATCCCTTTCCCTGCCAGCAGCAGGCGCTATGCTGTTACATTACGATTCTATGCCACTACACAGGGACTCCTCTACTTACGAACATTCGACTTACGAACTTTCAGAGATATGATCAAACCTGTCCGTATGTCCAGTTTCCTGTTTGGACCGAGAGTCGCAAGTTCATGGTGGCATCTACATCTGCAGAACGTGAAGAACCAGAGGCAACTGTCAAAGCCATTCCCCGTGTTTAGTGTACAAGCCGTAAAACGTGTTTGAAATCGACGGGAGTAAAGTTGGACTCACGAACAAATCGACTTACGAACAGACCTCTGGAACCGAACTCGTTTGTACGTACAAGAGTCTGTATATGGTGGTCACTCTGAACAACACAGACCCAGCCTCCTTTTGACTATTTTTGGTCCATTAGGACATTACCAGACGCATCTTTCTGTGCTAACGACCACACAATACACATTAGGCGTGTCACAACAGGTCACGTTAAATAGTCTAAACTTGTCTGGAGTAAGTCGCATACGGTAGACATTTCTGCACATTTGCAGAATTACATGTCAATGATAAAGGAACCATGTGTATTGCATTACACAGGGGTGCTTGATCATGTGTGGATGCAGATTCCCGCAGCAATACAGGGAATAAGTTGTTCGCAGCGCCACTGATTAATCAGAATCAGAATCTGTTTTATATCCTGGAGGAATACGATGAGCTATGAAGATCTTTTTCACATATGTCCAGTAGGGGCGGGTCAGCGAGCTATTTCCAAAACCGATGAGAGGCAAGATGGAGAAAATGTAAGCAAATTGCTAAAAATACAAAGAACATACATTCCTGCCAATTTGTCAACAAATGCAAGCTTGGGCAAGGTGGCAACACAACAACCACAGCTCCAGACCACGACAAGACTCCACAAAGTCCCTTAATTGCATTGCATTAAAATTGAACGTTTAATGAGCGATATTTGAAATAGCGTTACCAAATGACAATATTCCCTTCAAATACCTGACTAATGAATGAGGCTAAGACGCTTGCAGTAATGTTCAAATATGCATCACAAGCCATTCAGAAGTGGTAGGCCTCACGTGACCACAGGGCACCACAGTGGCAATATGTTAACTACCTCGCCTGGTACGCAGGAGGTCGTGGATTCAATCCAGACCCTGTCGCCTGCTGTATATTTTGAGGTTGCATGTCTCTCTCACTACATTTAGAATAAACATCACGCGTTTAGAGTATTTGGCCTCTATAAATTTCCACGGGATAAGCCACTTCGTTGAAGATAACATTTGTGATAGCCAGGTTGCTTCTCAAAAATAGCTCCATAGCTCAGTGGGGCCTCAAACTGGTAAAATAAAAAAAATATAGTTTATATTCTTGGTTCTTTCGGTAAAGTCACGTAGAAGGGAAACAATAAAATAATAAAAATATAAAACAATAAAATTCTCACGACGTTTCGACTGCAACATCACCTGATGATCATCATCACCTGATGATTGCTTGTGTTGCAGTCGAAACGTCGGGATAATTTTATTGTCTTATATTTTTATTATTTTATTGTTTCCCTTCTACGTGACTTTACCGAAAGAACCAAGGATATGAATCCCTGCAGTCACGAAAGCTTTAAATCAAAATATAGTTTAGTTTAAAAGTTATAGTTTGAGAATGGCGGTCCGATGGGAGGGAGTGAAGGGGTATTGTGAGGAGGCGTCATCGGGAGTGGAAGCTGCTGGTGGGAGCATGGGAGGTGTGGGGAGTGTGAGGTGCATCGGCATTGTGGAGAGGGAAGGGGTGAGAGTGTTGTAAGCGATGGGGCTGGGGGAGGAGTGTTGGATATGACGATGTGGAAGCTGTGTCGGTGATGAGGTGTGTGCTTGAAGTGAGGATTACATGGGGAGCGGTGCCGAAGTGGTTAGCGCACCGTGCGACGGGATCTGGCGACCCGAGTTCTATTCCCACTCACGGCCAACATCGGTGACGAGTATCTGAACCAATCTCGGTCCCATCCCAGGTCTATTCTGCCTTAAAATGAGTATCCAGGTTCGGTGAATGAGAGGAGACAAAGGCGGCCAGGCGTGGTGCTGGCTACCCATCCCATCTCAGTGTGTCACCCCATAGCACCTGGGTAATGGAGGTGGTGATGAAGATGGTGACGACGGTGATGATGATGTTGATGACGATGGTGATGACGAGTCACTCACTCAGATTCACAGAGCCACACTCAGAGACTCACAGTCACTCACTCAGACTCACAGAGCCACACTCAGAGACTCACAATCACTCACTTAGAATCACAGAGCCACACTCAAGAGACTCACAGCTACACTCAAGAGACTCACAGTCACTCACTCAGACTCACAGAGCCAGACTCACAGCCACACTCAGAGACTCACAGTCACTCACTCAGTCTCACAGAGCCACACTCAGAGACTCACAGAGTCACTCACTCAGACTCACAGAGCCACACTCAGAGACTCACAGAGTCACTCACTCAGACTCACAGAGCCACACTCAAGAGACTGACAGAGTCACTCCGAGAATCACAGTCACTCACACAGACTCACACTCACTCAAGGAGACCCACAGACTCACTCACAGACTCACAGAGTAACTCACACACAGACTCACACTCACATACTAGTTCTGACACACACACAGACTCGCAGAGTAACACGCACTCAGAGACTCACAGAGTCACGCTCAGTCACTCACTCAGGGACTCACAGTCACTCACTCAGAAACTCGCACGCACTCACAAAGCCACACTCAGATTCAGACACTCACTCAGAGGCTCAGAGCCACACTCAGAGACTCACGCTCAGTCACTCACTCAGAGACTCACAGTCACTCACTCAGAGACTCACAAAGTCACTCACTCAGAGACTCAGAGCCACAGACTCACAGAGCCACATTCAGAGACGCACGGAGTCACTCACTCAGAGACTCACAGTCACTCACTCAGAGACTCACAGAGTCACTCACTCACTCAGACACTCGGAGACTCACTCAGACTCACACAGACTCAGAGTAACTCACACACTCACAGACTTACACAGTAACTCACAGTCACTCCCACTCAACTCAGTCTCACCGGGTAACACACACAGACTCGGAGTAACTCACATGAACTCACAAAGTAACTCACTCACACAGACTCACACAGACTAACAAACAAAAACAAAGATCCCCAGTGAACCCTTAACAGACTGTAGGGGCAAGTGCTGTTAGCGAGCACCTACGAAGGCCGGCACGGCACACGAGGGGGTGGGTGGCCAGCACCACGCCCGGCCGCCTTTGTCTCCCCCATTGGCGATGTTTACACACAGCAACCAGGTACTCATTTGAGGCCGAGTCGACCTAGGGGAGGCCCAAGACCTGTTCAGATAATCGTCACCGGTGTTGGTGGCCGTGAGCGGGAATCGAACTCGGGTCGCCGGGTTCGTAGCGCAGCGTAGCGCTAACCGCTGCGCCACCGCTCCCCACACCCTCGCTCACAAACACAACGCAGGCAGCGTGGGCAGCCCTGGTCCATCCACTGCTGGATGAGGGCCTTGCCATGCCGTGCGAGTTATTTGACCAGAAGCGCAGTGCGTGTTGTTAACATTCCCCGTGTGGTGGATAGAATCGGAGGGCTTTCCCCAGCCATCACCCACCAGGAATGGTGAAGTATAGTCAAATACTTCCTGTGACCAACACGGCGTTAGGAGACATTCATACAACCCACAGATGGACTAATAATTATTGTAAGTACTGTGGTGTACTTAAAATAATGTGTGGATGAGGAGGAGGAAGAAGCTCCAGAAGTCGCACTTCAGCAGCCACCACTGCCCCTTCGCAGTATCAACAACCACGCAGACAAATGCACTGCCACATCCTACAACACGCGTTTGTTCCTTCAAAGTAGTGAATTAGCGTCCCAACACGCTGGTTCACGAAGATGGAGCGGTCATATAATGAGCTGGACAGCGACAACAACTTAAATCAGCGGTAATAATGCGGCAGACACGCAGGAAGCAATACTTAGGTAGGCCGCGATGAGACCACGGGGCTCGGATGGCGACCCTGCCTGGGAAGGTGCACACAAACTCCTCACAGAGTGAGCACCACAATGTTGTCCTTACAACACACAGTGGTCTCGCTTTTCTTTCATATCCACGAGCACAGCAACATCCAGCAACACATATCTCCTCACATTGTGCCCAGGACTGCTTTAAATAAAGATTTTAAATAAACTTTCCCGCCAAAAAATGTTATTGAGGCGTGTGTGGGTATCGATGTGGAACTTGTGATCACATTGCTAAGAGCCGAAACACAAGGGACCCACCACCCCACACATCCTACTACTGTTGCTGCTGTTGCTGCCTTGTGAAGTCTATGATGATGATGAGCAGCAGCAGCAGCGAGATAATGAGGAGGTTGAATGTGATGATGATAATGTGGAGTAGAGTCAGGGGGGTTATGCCCAAAGTTCTCTGTCCTCACCTCCCCACCACCGCCACGTCCCAACTCTGAACATCCACACATCATCATCATCGACCAGCAATGACCAACAGCAGCTCACAGCCCATTAAATACACCACCAGTAGGACAATTGTATGGAGGAGGCCAAACAAACATCTAAAACTAACAAAATAACAATTGCCACCGAGAACTGTTTCACATAACTCGTGCACTCAAAGTCCTCAGACAATTGCAGTTATCTAAAGGTTCTAATTGTGCCCGAGTGTGGCTGCGTCTTGCCTCGACAAAGGCATCGCCAATCCGCAAACTCTCGACGGCTCCGGCTGGTTCTCTGAGCACAAACTTTGACATTTGAACCTCACGAAATGTCTCTGCACAAGTTCCAGCGGTGTCTAGGTGGCAGTAAGTGAATGCACGCACGTGTGAACGAGGAGGAGGAGTGTTTCTATTATGAGGACAGTGCTGCTGCTGCTGTTGTTGTTGTTACTCTACGATGTTAGTAGAGCTTAGCTAGAAAAGTCTTTGTCAGGAGGCCCCAAATATCCCCTCCACCAAACAAAACTGTCGGGAACAGAGACTTGAACCTCAGTAACGCTTCGACAAAAGTGCGTCAATGTTCTCATCGCTAGTGCACACGTGTCGTCATTACCTTATCAGTGCCCTACCTTATTACAGACCAATTCAGACATTATTGGTCACCCCTTAACAATCTCCACCGTTCATCCTACAAAGTCCCCATGACAAGGGAGAAACACCACACAGAGACATTGTGTTTTTTAACCCCTATTGAAACGTCCGTACGCCGTAAGGAGCCGCAAACTCAATGTCCCCGCCGCGCAAGAAGACGGCGTAGAAGACCGCGCGGGTCGGCAGGGGTCACGCTGCTGCTGCTGCTGCTGTGGAGCTCCGCTGTGAGTCGACGCAGAAGGGCGGCGGTGGTGGTGGTGGTGGTGAGAGCCCCGACTCCCGGAGTCGCAGTGACAGTCGCGTGGCACGGCAGTCGTGGTGGGGCTCTCTGGCTGCTGCTGCTGCTGCTACGGGAGATGAGCGGCAACTCCGCGATGTCTGCTCCCTCCTCCTCCTCCCTTGTGGTGTCAATGGGGGGGGGGAGCGCTCCTTGAGATCCTCTCGGCAAGGCCTGGCCACCCCTGATGGCTCTCCTCCTCCTCCTCCTCTCGGCGGTGTCACCACCTCGTCCACCTCCTCTTCAGCCTCACGTTGGGATTTTGCTCCACGTAGCACACCACTGTCACTGAGAGTTTACCGTGACAACAACAACAACAATCCTTGTACAGAGACGCAATACGCCCGCCAATATTCCTCTCCCAAGATGATATGAGGCCTGTTACTTTCGTCAATTACCCCCTCAAAATATCGGATGGGAATCACTTTGAGATAAAATCACCATCTTAACACGTTAACATAACTGCTCCTCAGCAACAATATTCACCCAAAATAAATATTTTTATTGATGTAATATTTTAAACGATAGTCAACTACTTCGTTTTTTTAATACGAGCAGACAGCACACATCTATACAGTAAACATACAGAACGATAATCTGTAGTGGTGTCCACTTTAACATTATTTTAAGCCAGCTTCCCCATTGCTGTGCATTCGTCAGACACTAAATTAATCTCCCTATGCCTGTCCTTAGCCCAAATAACTTATATCTCGTTGTAACTCGTGTGATAGATCACATTTAGCCACACACAGAGATCACAAATGAATATTAATGTATGCAGCTGCCCCCCCCCCACCCCCAATTTTAGTCCAAAATCTAAAATGTGTGCATATTTGTGACTTTGGTTTAAAGAGAAAAAAATATAAAATTATGTAATTATATCTGTGAAAAAGTTATTTGCAGCTCATCAAATTCCTCCAGTATAAATACAAATGCCAATTCTGACATTCATTGTAAGTATGTAATGTTGAACTTCTTTCGCACCGTATGTAACCGACCATGCTAATCGGAGGTGCAGAGGAAGGGCAACAAACTAAACACAAACAGCGTGTTGACGGTGTGTTTAATGGTTCCCTCAGCCAGTGGGATTCACACTCTTGGCTTAGGACCACTCATGGAGGATGAATGAGCATTGCCTCCGCCCCTGCGTGTTGCGATGTTCAGAGCGAGGTGACAACTCTCATTCCGTGCGTTCTCCCCCCCCTACCCCACAGCATCAACAACAAGAGACAGCAGCTGGAGTTGGAGATCATGAAGATCCTGCAGAGCAAGGGGGACCCTGACAACAACAACATCGTCACCCTCCTGGACAACTTCACCTTCCGGGGACACAACTGCGTCGTCCTGGAGCTCATCAGGTGAGTGTCATGGCGTCCGGTGAACACCGATCCAAAGACAAAGATTAACCAGTATAGCCTGAGAATATTGTTGGGGCAAGTGCTGTTAGCAAGTAGCACCTATGAAGACGGGCAAGGCACACGAGGGGGTGGGTGGGCAGCACCACGCCCGGCAGCCTTTGTCTCCCCAGTGG